>NW_027441295.1:0-349000 GCF_949628215.1 Phalacrocorax aristotelis | reverse complement strand
CTCCACCAAGACGCCTAGGACACTCTCCAGGAACTTCTTCTCCATCATCGGGGGGTCCTTCATCAGCTACAATAAAGCAACATGCCCGTGAGTGCCAGGGTGCCAGCCAAGCCCAGGCACAGCACGCGAATGGGCTTCAAAGAAATGAGGATCCATTGGATCCACTGGACGGTGACTCTCTCCTGGCACCTTCTTCCCTCAGAAGAGACATCCCAAGCAGCACTTTCCTAAGAGAAGCCCTCTGAAGCCTTCCTCCCCGCCCTGTTGCCTCACCTCAGCAAAGAAAGCCGTTGCCGTGAGCTGCAGGTTTTCCGAGCGGGAGTTCAGCCACTGGGAAAGGGCCCATATCACTCCCCTTGAGACGAGCTGGTTGCGAAGCAGGACGCTGCACGTAGAGCACAAGAAGGCGACACACAGTCATGCGGCAAGAGCACAGGCCACGACCCCAAACCTCCCCTGCTCCGACGCGGGCGCTGTTCAGCCCTGCAAGGCAGCTCCCTGGGCACACGGGAATGGTCCTGGCAGCCATTTCCCTGGGCACAGCCGCCCACAGGACGGTGAGGCGCAGCCCCGGGGTCTCACCTCGTCAGGAGGCACACACCATCGGCATGAGCCCGCGGGTTTTCGAGAAATGCCCACGCTCCCTGCCTCAGTAGCAGCAGCAGCCACCTCTTCTCCATGCATCTGCTCAGCACCAGCTCTAGAGCCTCACAGTAAGGGCTGGCAAAAAGAAAGCCCAAAGACATCGCAAATCGCAGCACTTCTGGGGAAGATTTGTTGTGGTGGAGCTAAAAAGCTCTGCCGCCGTGGGAGGTGTTGCTCCGCTCATCCCACACGGCCCCGTGCTGGAGGCCAGGTACCCCTGAAATGATGCTTGGTAGCATTCAAGTCCATAAAGCTCTCAGAAAATGGACATTTTCATCCTTTGCCATGCCTCAAGCCACTGGCAGCGCAGGGTCCCTGGGCTCACTCGATGCCAGATGCCCAAGGTGCTCCCTGAGGGCTCGTCTCGCCAGCATTTTATGCAGCAGGACTTGCAGGTCACAGATAGCTCCAATTTCCCCCAGCTCTTGAGGACCAGGAGCGGGGGCAGAGTCCAGTGCTGTGAGGAGGTGACCCAATGGGTCCGCCCACCGACAGATTTTACAGGCAGGATCTCTGCTGCTACAGCCAAGCCCGCTGGTCATGCCCTGCCAGGCCGCAGATTAGACGAGCTGAGTCTCTAGGACACCAGACCACAGATGGCCATGGCCGGAGCTGGGCCACCGCCCCCGGGCCAGGAGGGGTCTCCCCGTCTGTGGGCTGGGCCAACCCCACGCAGGGTCTCTGCCTGGTCAGCGGAGGGAGAAGGACACGCTGCCGTCAAGGCTGCACAGGAGGCAGGATGAGAGCAGTTGGTGGTGCCAACCCCACAACCCCTTCCTCTCTGGGAACAGATGGTTCTCCAGGAAAGAAGAGAAGCCAAGACAGCCCTGAACCGGCCGCCACGCCAAGGAAACAGGGCAGGCCAAAGTGCTCCCTCAGCACCACAGACGAACACGCCTGGGTGGGGAAGTAAAGCTCCCCAACTTCCCTGCCCCTCCTGCTCCTTACCTGCACGGCTTGTCCTCACTTCTCGGTACATTGAGGAAGAGTCCCCTCCGGCATCTCAAAGGGGGGAGCAGCATCTCCTCCCCCAGCACCTTGCTGACCTCACCCAGGAGGCCTGGAAGGAGGCGGGGAAGCAGGCGCCGGACCCTTTCCTCGGTTGGCAGCACGAACACCACCTCGGAGATGGCACGGAGGAGCTACAGGGAAATCCAGCCAAGAACCACCTGTTAAACAAGGGCTTTGCCCACCAGCGCAGTCCCTCTGCCTCCCCTGGGGGCTCTTGCTGCCTGCAGGTCTCATGCCAGGGACAGCAGCGAAGCACCCCGGCCCCTCTACAGCGGCAATGCTGAGACGCCCTGGCACGTCGCCCCTGTGCAGTCCCCCCAGGCATTTGATAGTTAGACAGCGGATGCAAAGCTGCGGGGATGCCTCTGCCTTCGAACATACCGTGAGGGACTCCAGAGCAGCCTGGCTGTGGTCCGGTTGGTGAGCGGAGGAGTGGGGCCCAGGGTTGTTCTCTCCCGCTGCCTCTAATTTCTGTGTTAAGTACTTCAGGACCTGAACCCCCAGGACGCTTCTCCCCAAGGTCCTCCACAGCTCCATCGCGTCCCTGCAGGGGAAGAGACGTTCACCCCTGAGCTCACATCCCTGGTACCTGCGGTGCCCTCACTAGAGGCCAAACGCTCTCCTCATCAGCAGTGGGGCTTATGATGCCTGGTTCCTTCCCGAGACGGGAGCACACGGCCTTGCAGTGCTCAGACCTTTTGGGAGGCAAGCGACCTTCTTCTCCACTGGATTCCCCCTCACCCAGGCAAGCCACGGGGTCTGTCTTTAACCACAGTGGGGCGAGGTGGGAGTGCACAGACCTGTCCACGGGCAGCCGCTTCTGGAGGAGGCTGTCCACCACGGGCTCATGGTGAAAGCGGGCCAGGAGACGCACCGCCTGGAGCAGGAGGGGCCTGTGGGTGCTCTGTCGCATGGTCTGCATGCAGCTGTGGAGGATGTGCAGGACTTCTGGCACCTGAAAGGAAGAAGGTGGGAAAGAACGCCGCAATGCCCCTGCCGCCACCAACTTGAAATAGGAGGGCAGCAGCATTTACAAATCCTTTACATTCCTGCAGAATTTAAAAACCCTTTAACTGCAAGCCTTTGGGAAGACCCACAAGTCCCTGGTGCTCTGCTGCTGTACATTTGAACTCCCATCGCTCCCAGGGACTGCCCCTTGGAAAATCTGCAGAGCGAAGAGCCGGCGAGGACTGATGGGAACAGCCCCATGGGATGTCCTCTAGGAGATCACAGCTGCTGCAAGGCTGAACTATTGAAATGAAGGGTTGAAATCTTCCCCTTTGGAGGGGAACAGAATGTGCCATTGCTCAAAGGGCTCAATTCTTCTCAGGCTGCTGCCTTCTCCAGCTCGCTGAACTGCTGCAGCCCTCAGGGGGAACTGGGAAGAACCAATACCTGCCGTTTTTCCCCACCAACTCCCCTGACCCTCTTACAGATTCCAGGCCCTGCTCTGTTCCCAGATTAGGATTGGATGCTTACAATAGTGGAGCTCCCAGGTACTCTGTGGCAACCCGAACTAACCTTGAAGGAGACAAGAGTGTAACACCAGGGCTGGCGGACTACTGCGCAGGAAGGGCAAGGCAGCCTGCCATCTGCTCCTTCGCTGCTTCTCCAGGGCCAGGGCCACCCTGAAAAAGTGCCGGGGTTCAACACTCCCAGTGAAAGGGCACTTGGAGCCTTGGAACCGGCCAGCCATGACCACGGGGCTACGGCTCATCATTTCTGTGCCAGAGCCACAGGGCAGATGAACCCGTCCTCCCTGCGAGGCCCCTTGGGGCAGCCGTACCGAGCACGGGTGGCTGGGTATGGCCTTTGCTCTATGGGGAGGTGCTTCCTGGGAGCAGGATCTCTCACAGACACACTGGGAAAACCTCTTCAGGCCTGGATGCCGGAGAAACATCTCTGTGCTCCTCCAGATCTCACCAAAACCAGGGCTGGAGGAAGGCTGCTTTGGTGGGCCCAGGAAGAGCAGGTCACCAGGCGCCTTTGCCGTCAGGTGGGTCTCAGCGCTGCTCTGCAATCGGTAGGTCTCCACTGGGTGTCCCTGGGGACAAAGATTGAAAGGAGCAATTTGGTTTGTTTTGTCCCCAATCCTGGAATGCCACGAGAGAGACCCACCACCCCCAAGTCAGCTGTGTGACATGGACCCCATGTACAAGCTGCAGACACGGGTCAGGACGGCTGTGGGAAGCAGGCAAGGCATTCTGTGGTCAGAAAGCAGAGCTGGAGACAATGGGGAGGGAAGCCCAGGGCAGCCGGCAGCTGGCAGTGGGGCCCAGCAGAGTGCAGCGCCCCCAGAAATGCCCGGCTCCCTGAGCCTCGGCCCTGCGACTGCAGCACGGGGCCGGCACCAGCTGGGGCTTTGCTGGGAAAACCCAGGCAGGGGTGACCCTGACACCCTGCACGTGTTCCTGGCCCGGGATCTGACAACCTCTCTCCCTGCCCATCGCTGCCATGGGATGCAGAAAGCAGCGCTGCTGGCCCCTGGTGTGGTCCTGAGCCACCTCTCGATGGAGGAGTCTTTAACCAGCAGGCCTAAAAAGAGGGGAAACTCTCCAGAATTAAGCTGTGCTTAACATTTTGCAGGCAGTATGGCTGTAGAGCTGCACAACGGTGCTGCTCCTGGGGACTGTGCTAGAAACAGGGCGGCTGCCTGTATCTGCAGGCAGGCAGTGGAGTGTTGCAGCAGGAATGATTGATGGTTTGTGCGGCTGTTGAATGGGGTCAGCCTTTAAATGTGTCTGACCTGGTACGCCTGGTTCCTTTTTCCTTGCAGGTTCTATTTAGAGCTAAAATAGTACTTTTTTTAAAAAAAAATAAAAGCAAAACCAACAAGGAAACAAACAAAAAAACCAGTCCTGGCCACTCTGCAAGGCGATGCTGGTCACCAATATTAGGACGCAGGATTGGGCCCAGGGCAGGGCTTTTACAGGCAGCACATTTCTTGAAGGCTCCCGGTAATGCAGTTCCTGGCCAGTGATCGAGAAATGGGGCAGCTGCCCAGAGTTGCTATTTTTGCTCTCTCCCCATCGCTCTCTGTCTGGCTCCCTGACCCCATTTTTCAGTTCCTCCCTCTCTATCTTTAGCCCATCACTGGTTATTTCTTTCTTTTCCTTCCTCCCTTCCTTCTTTCTCTTTCTTTCTCTCTGACTCCCAGCCTGTATTGTCTAACTCCGCCCTGTCTGTCCTGTAGCCTGTTACTCTGTTTTCCTTTCCCTACACCTCTCTCCCGCTCCCTGGCCTTCTCCTTTCTCTGTTGCCGTGTCCTCCCTCCTGGCTGCTGTTTTCCCCTGTGTCCTGCAGCCTGTGCCCTCTCTCCCGCCTGTATTCCCCACTCAGCTGGCCCTGCTGCTCTCGGGGCCTCCGTCCTGCTCCTGTCTGCTTTTCTTCTTCCTGCGTCTCCACCCTGGAGGCCGCGGCTGCTGTGCCCTTCTGCGCCTCCTTGTCCTGACCCACAGCCCTCTCTGCCTCAGTCTCTCGGGGTCGTTTCCCGCCCTCCCCTCGCCCTGTGTCCCGCTCTGCGCCCCGGCCTCCCCCTTTCTCTCTCCCCGCTGCCTTTTCCCTCCGCCCCTCTCCCCTCTGTCCCCCTGCCCCGCTCCCTCTGCCACGTCTCTGTCCCTGCGCTCTCCTGGTGCCTTTACCGTCTCTCTGACCCCCTGTCCCGCTCCCTCGCCCGGAGCCCCGCTGCCCCCTTGCCCTCCATCTGTTTCTCGCTCCGTCCCTCTGTCCCTCTGCCGGCTCCTTACCAGGATTTTTCCTTCCTCCACTCCCTGCCCAGCTGCGCCCTGTTCTCCTGCTCCCTCTGTGTGTCTGCCTGCTGCTGTCTCCCCCCTGCCCCCTCCCCGCCCAGCGGGTGTCCCGGAGCAGGGCCTGGGCAGCCCCGGGGAGGCGGCCGTGGGGCCTGCGGGGGGGCGGCGGGCTCGGGCTGGGGGGGCGGTGCCCGCGCAGGGTCGGGCGGCGGGAAGGCGCGCCCCGGGGCATGCTGGGAGCTGGAGCCCTGGGGCAGGGGCTGCCGGGCGGCCATGTTGCCCCGGCCCCAGCCCGTGGCCCGAGGCCTGTCCCGCAGCCCCAGGCCGCCCCCGGGCCTGTCCTGGCAGCAGCCAGCTGGGCCTGGGCCCCGCTCCGGCCTCCCTGAGCTGTGCCTCGGGGCGGCCTCCTGGGGTGCGAGCTGTGAGGCACCAATGGGCTCTCGGAGTTATACCTAAGCACGAAGGAAAGTGTGTATCTAATATAACATGCATGTTGTACTGTATCTCTCCCAGGCACTTAATCTGATGCCAAAGAGAAACTACATCTGGCAGGCAAGACAACTATCAAGCCATAATGGGGAAGTTTGGCTGTCAAAGCTTTGCATGTTTTCAAAATTGAGCTCATCTACATTTTAAAGGCAACAGCTTTGGGGACACTTCTAAAAATTTACATATACTCTTTTGAACCAATCATACCACACTTTACTGTATTTACGTATTTTGCTGGCTTCAGGAGTAGATTTCGTGGGTAATGCAGCCAAAAAGTAGAAAGAGTTCTCTTTCTAGCTACTACGTTACAGGATCAACACTGAAGAGACCCTGTAGGTACACTTCATTCGAAGTCCTGCTGACAGAGCTCAAAAGAAAAACAAGAATATAAACCTGAAGATCAGAACAGAGTCAAGCTCTGTGACCGCCTTTTAAGAAAGGGAGGCAGACAGAAGCTTATGCAAGTGTGCAGTTTGGTTAAATAGAGCTATTCAAAGCCCCGTCTTCTCTCCCCACGTGCCATTGAGTTGGTGTTTAAATGAAGAACATGCTATTTGTAAAAGCTGCTTCCTCTTCAGGAAATGAATTTATACAGGCTTTTTGCAGACGAGTCTAGCTGGAACACACGACGCTGCGGTATGAAATTGTATGACTTGTTTTCAAAAAGAATGGGCAAAGGCCGTGCCCAAGAAGACCCAGCAAAAGAGTCTTTTTGTTTGTTTAAGTCACCTCTGAATTTTCATGGTAAATATCACCCCTGCCAACTTCACCGATACTCGTTCAGAGAAAACGACTGTTTCCATCCTTTCACGTACGTGCACGTCTTACCTCATACATGACTTGTCCTGATGCCAAGTGTCTTCTCTCAGCGAATGCTCACTGCAACAGATGTAAACTCACAGCATCGCCTTCACTGGAAAAGGTATAAATTATGAGATTTGGTTACAAAGCTGCTTGATAGTCCTCGTTATCCCTTCCTTAGATCTAGGCTGAAGTTGCCTTAAGAGCATTGTCTCACTGAAGGGAAGAACATAAAAGGACAAGCTGAATAGAAATCACTCAAAGGTGGAGCAAGAAATAGCCCATCAGAAACAAGAAAGTAAATACAGGACTGTAAGTCTTAAACACCCAGCATTGTTTCCAATTAGATCAAGAAAAAAGAAAACAAGGAATAAAAAAAGCCCTGTACAAAAATGCGTTACTGCCTTGCGTTTACTACATTTTCTACAGTTTTTTAACTGAGTTCACTTCATCTGCAATGGTGCATTCTGTTATTACAGCTTAGCAATTGCCATTCCCTACTCTGAGAACATTAGCTCTAACAAACATAGCAAATCAGTTATGTACAAGAAACTTTATCCTATTTAAGGGCCTTAAGTAAGAGAGACAAATCTCAGCCTCGCCCTCCCACTGCTCACAGCCCGTCAGCACTGGGATACAGCCCGCGCCTTCTTTGCCAAACGGGTATTAGGGCAAATCATGGCTCTACCTCAGACGAGGCAGCGGCCGAGTTGCAGGGGAGACACACACCATTGCCACGGGAAAGGAGTATTTCTAGAAAGCGTGGAAGGGAGATAATAGCTTAGTACAGTTTGCACCAGCCCTCATTTAGAATCAAAATAGCAAGCAGGGAAAGCAAGAAAGTTTTGAATGCACACCAGCGCCTTCATGAATGAGAACACAAATTGACAAAGGCAGCCGGAAACAACAGCAAAAAGCACAGCAGCTTGTTCGGCAAAAAGCTGACTCCTGCCGAGGAGAAGCGCACGCTGCTCTGTAACACGCAAAGCCGCCTGCCAGCAGCTTTGTTACAAGGCCTTGATGAAGACAGACCTTTCAGCACCTGCAGCCCCTCCCAGCACAGCGCTGACTGCCAGAGCAGAGACACGAGCACGCCAAGACTCCTGCACTAAGCTCTGCAAGAACAGGACGCAGGCTGGCCTTTAGCCTCCTTGCAAAATGCAACACGATGACAACAGGGAGCTTTACATCAACAGCAAAGTGTTACACGACAACAAAACAGAGACGTGACCATCACAACGTATCCTTTCCTTTATACGTTGTTTTTTCTTCTCCCAGAGGTGCGGGAAAATAAAAAAAACCCTAAGCCCCAAGGCTTCCTCCTCTCCCAGATCGAGGGCTTGCTGTGACTGCGCTGCCTGGCAAGCTGCTGCAGAATTTACCTTTCCTCTTGGCTACAAGAATTCTAATCTTAGCAGCGCCCACAGTAATCTAGACAACTGTATTTTCTTTCACGTTTCCTGGAAACCAAATTACATTTCCAACCTTCTCTGCTACTCAAAGCACTACCAAAAGCCTTTTGATTATGCGAATTCTTGCTGCTCCAAGTCTCGATGACTCTTAGGAGGAAGGTGATGAGGACCTCCCTCCTTAGGTTACGAGGACTCTTCATAACCTTTACCACACTACAACCAAATTTCCCCACCAAAGGTTCTTCATGTTCTTCACGTTCAAAAGTGAACCACTTCTTTGTGGTGTAGAAAAACTCCCTGAGGCAACGGAGAGTTACAACTACATTCGATTGCAAATCACTTTGGTAGACACAGATTCAAGGTGTGATGTGATCCTTCTGAACCTTTACTTTCCCTGTTCCCAGCTTACTTAGATTTAAGAAATAAGACTTACAAAACGATGTCATTTTTTCACAAACATAAGTAACTCACAGGCTATACGCTTACGTCAGCACACAGCTTGCCTTTCCACCTCAAACTCTGAGATTTATCAGGTTGATCGGCAAACTAACACAGTGGAGCACCAACCCAACTCGTCTCTTTAGGCATCACCACCACACAAACGCTCGCTGCCAGTAATCCCACTGCAGCACTACAGACAAGCAAATCCCCACCTGGATTCTAGCAAGTCAAACCAAATCACGTTCTGGAAAGCTGAGTAATAAGGAAGTATTTATTTGTTGCATATTCTAAGGTGATAAAAATAGAGTGAATCTTGACGTTCCATTAAGTTAAGGTGACTCTTGTCTACGCTCAGATAAGGAGCCGAGGGGACAGGACTTCGTTTGAGTTTTGGGTTAGAGACGACAGGCAAAATTAGTGACATTGCACAGTGTATCCCATCTGCACAGGCACCATATTCAATTAGCAGAGATTGAAGGACTTCAGGCTGAAAGTCAATCTGTTAACCACCTCCCAGACCACTCAGTGAAGGCTGTTTTTTCCTACCCAAAGTCCAGAGAAAAGTGTGTTCTGCTCTAAAGTCACCGGCTTGCTAGTCCGAGACCAACGCCAGACTCTGCCTCCTCCCAGCGCTGCTCCACGCCAGCACAGCTCCGTCCTGCCGGCACTGGTGGCGGTTGGCTCCAACGGTCCGACCCCAACGGAAACTGGGCGGGGAGTCTCTCCAGTATGGCTCTGTGAGTCTTGCACTGGGGAGCCCAGAGCTGGACACAGCACAGGGGAAGGGTCACCTCCCTCCATCTCCTGCTGATGCCTTGCCTACTGCAGCCCAGGACTCAGTTAGCCGCCTGTGCCCCAGGAGCACTTTGCCGGCTCCAAACTGGTCAGCTGGGGGTCCACCATGTCCCCAGGAGTCTGCACAGCTGCTTTCCAGCTGGGTGTCCCCCAGCGTGTACTGGTGCAAGGGCTTGTTCCTTCCCAGGTGCGGGACTTTGCCCTTCCCCGGGGTGAGCTGCATGAGGGTCCTGTCAGCCCCTTTCTCCAGCCTCTCAGGGCCCCTCTGGTCGGCAGCACGACCCGCCGGCGCATGGGCCTCTCCTCCCACTTCTGTGCCACCTGCAAGCTGTCCGAGGGTACACTCTGCCCCATCAGCCAGATCACTGCATGTGAGCAGGGCTCACATAGTGCAGCGCAGGGCTTGCAGACGTGCACTTCGATATGGCATAACTTCTCACAGCAGGTTCAGAAATTTATTCAGTCTATTTTTTTGTTCTATATACAGCGCTTCCCCTTTTGCTTCCTGCAGGCTACTAAAAGCTGTTCAAACTGTCTCATTTTTCATTTGAACGTCACATCTCTTCACAGCGCTGGTGTTATGTGTCACACCGGGTCAGGTTGTACTCTCACATAGATGGTTAGACAGGGGGTAGCCTAGATTTAAAACCACCCTCCTGGGCACTGTCTCGCACACACTGGGGACCCCGGCAGGCTCTCTGGGGTGCCACCTTTCCCGCAGTGCCGACTCTTGTGGCCGCTGCCTGTCCTTCCCTGCAGTGCTGCCTGCACCCACCTGCTGCGGCTGTCCTTGGGAAGGGCGCTGGAGCTGAGAGAGGCCTTGGGAGAGGCGGAGGGGGAAGCTCTTCTCCAGAGACTTGCCAGCAACTCTGCAGAGCGTCCCTTTTCCAGCCCATGAGACGCTCTGTGTGACAAGGGAAGGTGCCCGTTGGTCCAAGGGATGAGGCCCTGCAGGGCTCCCATCAGGCCCCTTTGACGTGCCCATCCTCCAGCCGCCCCTCCAGGGGCTGGGGGCTCTCATCTACGTCCGCAGGCAATGTCTCAGCTGCCCAGGGATGTTGAAAACAGGGAAAGACATCGGCTGTTTATGTGAATAGCATGTCCCTTCTCCCCAGGGAAGGCGGTCTGCACCTGGAGATTGTGTGTAAATATTCACGATGCTGTTAATGCTCTTTTAAATATACTCTTTTAATGCTCTTTTGAAACAGCAGTGTTGTGTTGCGCACCAGGTTTTCGAAAGCATGCCAGATTTCCCTATTTACAGTCGATGGGCATTCTCCTCAAGAGCACCAGCTCGGCTTTTGGCAGCCTGACCTCACGGTGCTTTTCAGTTTGCCAGCCAGGAACAAGTCAACCCACTACTGAACGAGCAACGTTTTCAAGGAGTGCCATATTTCAAAGTCCTACATTCTACCTAGAAAGGCCCAAGGTTTGCACCCATGACTGGGTGAGGAGCTTGACAGCCAGCCACGGATATTGCAGGGACTTGATTTCCACGCTGTTATTGGAGGAATCTATGAACACGCTGCGCTTATGAATCTAGGGAGTGAAGGTGTGTTTATGTTTCACCAGTAAACATCCAGCCCTGCTCATCTGGAAAGGCAGAAAAGGACCGGGCTGTGTTCGTGTTTATCTAAGCAGTGGTTGCGTATACATGGGTGCTGGCAAAGGCATTGCTCCGACTGTGCCCATCTCTTTTGCCGGTCACATTAATTGTGTAAGTCTGCGTGTGTGTTGGTGTGTCTGGCTCTTTGGAAAGCAGCGCAAGTCTCTCGGACACACACATGGCAACAGCAGCGGCCACATCCATCAGGCTGGGATAGGACGAGCCTCCTGGGTGCGAGAGTCCACCTGATTGGGCTCTAGCGGACCTGGAAGGAGAAATCCCTTGTGTTCACAAGTCTGCTGCATCTGGCTGCTCCATCACAGAGTGGGGAAGGAAACGCAAAGAAACTCTGCAGCAGAGATCACAGGGGTGGACAGAGGGGCAGCGCTGGCCAGGCTGTGAAAGTCCCCCTCCCGAGGTGACAAGTGGGGTGGGGTGCTCCAGGGGAGCAGTGCTTAGGGGCGGGGTGGCACCCCATGGGCGTGGCTGGGTGGGTGGGGAGGGCGCACTGTGAGGTCACAGACCCCGCTGTGCCGTGCCATGATATATTGTGCTGTGCCGCGGGTACAGCTTGGCCAGTGCCAGCAGCAGCAGCAGTAGCAGCAGCAGCAGCGGTAGCAGCAGCAGCCGCAGCAGCAGCAGCACGGTGCAGGCACGGGGGACCATGGCCCCCACGTGCCTCCTTATTATCCTCCTATTGGTGGCCCTGCAAGCCCGGGACACCCAGGCTGCTCCATGGCAAGCATGGGGATTAGGTAGGTGGGCAGGCGAGGGCTGGCATGCAGCCCTGGGCAGCGTGGAGCAGCGCCCAGCGCACATTGGGGTGGTAGCGGGGCCGGGACCATGGTGGGGCAAGGCTGGGAGAGCAGCAGGGCTGGGCTGAGCCAGGGGAGCCATGGCCGGCTCCAGGGGCAAGTGGGAGGCAGTTGTGCTGCGGGGAGGCGCAGGGGGCCACGGCCACTGCAGAGGGGTTTTCCAGGTGAATGGTGGGGCCGGGAGCAGTGCCGTGGGGTGAGAAAGCATCCCTAGAGCTGGCCCTGTGCCACCCAGTCCCGCTGCAGCCTTCCCGCAGCCTGCACGTCGGCGCCAGCGCTGCACAGCAGAGCAAGGCAGTAGCCTTCGGGAGCGCTTCTATGCCGGGCTGGTGACAGCTGTGCCCGGGGCCGTGGCTCTGCCGCTCCCCAGCTGGGTCCAGCTTTCAGCCTCGGGGATGTCTGTCCTGGGGAGACGTCCGCTCAGGAAGACGGGAGCATTCCTGCTCTAGCCCTGCAGTGCTCTCCTTGGCAAACCCAGGTCCCCGACACACAGCCCCAGCCCTCAGCCTGGGGGAGCAGATGGGGCAGCGGTGGGGCACTCCCACTGCCCAGCAGGCCCTTCTCCACGAGATGTGCAAATGACCATTTTTTCCCTCCAGTGCTTCCACGTGGGCCTTTTTTGTGCACAGTAGAGATCTCCCAGTAAGAAATCCCCAAGGGGCCGTATGTCCATCCGGTGCTTGAGGCGTGTGGCACACGGCCTGGAAACAGTATTTTGAGAGCTTCCAGGTGCCAGCCAACAGGCCACTCAGGCCCCTCTGCGGCTTTGGAAATCTCCACCCGTGTCATTACCTGACCCCCCTCCAGTCACTGCAGGTCACTGGGAAAGAAGTCGATCACAACAGCTAATGGAAATGTGCTTGATTACAGCCGTGCCTCCAGGCCATGGTCTCCAGGCGCCTCAGGCAGATGTTCTCTGGGAGCCTCAGGATGATCCCACAGGTATGTCACTTCAAGGAATGTGCATTTAGGGTTGAAGATGCTGTTCATGTGAAATTTTACTCAACAATTTCTTGGCCAATGCTCAGACACGCAGAAGAGCAGAGAGGGCACGGCTCGGGCTCGGTGATGTGCCCTGGGATACTCTGCCCTGCGAAGGTGTCTTTGACAGCCCCTCCGAGCCTCTGCTGCTCCCAGTGGCTGCTGCAAAGCCCGCGGGCTCTCTGGGCTTGAGTTCAGAGCTGGTGTGAGCTCCAAGGAATCCTTTCTCCCGAAAGCTCCATGCATGGTGTGCATGAGGATGTGCAGGCACTTTGGGGTCGCTGAGACCGGCAGACCCTGCCGGGGCTGCAGGAATGCCTGGCAAGGATGGGAGCCTGCTCCAGCCGGCTCCGTTGTCCTCCTTGATGTCTGAGGTCTCTCGGTGACACCTCACGGTCAGGGGCAGCTGAGAGCTGCGCACCCAGCTTGAGGCCCGACAGCTAACTTGAAGGCAGCTAAAATGAGGGGCTGTGACTTCAGTCTTGGGTGGTTTAGCTGTCTGTTTCCAGCTGTGTTTTAGAAAACTTGGCTCTGGTTTTCCTCTTGCTTTGGGGGACTGTGGGCTCTTTGCTGCCACTTGTGAAAGTGCCCAGAACATGGTTGCAAGAGCTTGGGGTTCAGCCCGCCGTCTGTGTCTGTTGCCCTTACCGTGTGATGGAGTTGGCATGATGGGACGTGCTTCTCCAAAGGGCTCTTTCCCCAGCGGAACTGGGTGCAGCATCTTCCTGTCCTCTCTGAACAAAGTCATTTACCATCATCTTGAAGTCTGCCAAAAATGAACTAAGTGCAAACAAGAAGATGCCATGCAATCTCCTAGGCTCTCAGTAGGTCAGCTTTTGCTGTCTACTGGTAAACTGGAAAGTGCCTAGTGCTTAAATTTTTCTCTGCGAATGACACATAGTTCGGACTAGAGACGAGGTGCACCCCCAAATGCCCAGGCTTTGTTTCTAAGTGTTATTAACGTATTTTGCCTCCTGAAAACACCACGCTCCTGATGAGGAACGGTTGCTTCTCATTAAAATGACCCTCTTTCTAAAGAGATGGACCGTGAGACTGTGGGGAAGGAGGCGCTTCAGGAAAGAGGCGGTCACGCGGTGCCAGTCTCTGATGAAAAAACAGCAGCAATTCAATCAACAGGCATGCCAAGTACTTGCTGCCCCCCAGTCATCCAGGGTCACATATCAAAAGCGCTGGGCGTCTGCAGGCTCCTCCCCTGGTGCCGCTACTGCACATTGGGTCGGCAGCCAAACCCTTAGTACAGAGCTAGTGTTCTCAAAGAAGCCAGGAGTGGCTCTCTGAGGATGACGGTCGTCTCGGGGCTGCGGTGGTTATTGCCATCAGCGGGCCAGAGAGATGCTGGTAACCCTCTGCGGATGTGGTGGAATGCTCACCTCCCACTGCAGCCCATTCACAGGATTTTCAGACCTCTGCAATTTTGGGAGCAAGGCCACCTGAGCCACGTTCAGTAGATGATGGGAAAGACGACTCTTAATCAAATGTCCCTCCCTGAGTACCCCGAGCTTGCTGTGAGTCCCCAGAGGCCCTGGGCACAACAGAGGGGGATCCCTCCTGTGAACTGGGGTCCAAAGGGATTTGCTGCTGGGGCAGAGGGATCCTGCACCATCCTTCTGCATCCTGTGGGCCTGAGCCATGCTGAGGCTTTACCTTTCTCTCCTTCTTGGCAGTGCTGTCCAACCCCAGGGAAGCCCACCGCACCAGGACGTATGAATTTTTTCAGAAGAGTGCAGGTACTGAGCAGTCTTGCAGGGGCCATAGGTGGGAGACAACTCCTGAGAACTGGAGGCGTGCAAGCGTGCCCACGCTGGAGAAAAGGCAAAGGGGGAGAACAAGGGTCAGGTGTCTCCTGAGAGGGCCTGACTCCATGCCCTCGGGGTGTGGGCACTGGGCTGGGGAGGGAGAGCTGGGGGTGCCGCTCCCCGATGCAGGGATGGGTTTTGTCCGTGCTGCTCAAAGGGGCGGTTGGTCAAAGAGCTGCGCTCCCCCATGTGCTCTCCATCTGGCCTCATGAGTTCTGTTCCGTGGGACAGCTTGTCCCAATGGGTCAGAGAGAGTCTCCGTGCAGCGGCACCAGCAAGCCTCGGAGAGCGAGGGTGGGCGAGCGCCAAAGACATTGTGTGCAAATGGGAAGGGTAGCCAAGAAGGGGGAGCAAACCCATGGCACGGGGAAAACTGGGTTATGGCCATCCCGGAGTGTAGGCAGAGGTGAGAGGAGAAAGAGATGCTCCAGAGTGCATTGATTTGCAAGGGCTTTGGGACTTTCCTTGGTTTCTACTGAAACCAAGGAAACGTTGCAGCCCCAGGATGTTCACTGGTTCAGAGAAGCTAACAAAGTGAGGACAAACATCTCCTGGCAACGTCAGGCCTCCTGTGAGATTACCAGTAGCACGCAGGACACAGTAACGTGCAGAACTGTTCCTCCAGGTGTGGATGGCAAGAGAAGCTCAAGCGACACGGATCCTAAGGATTTCCAGAAGTTCTGCATAGAAGGTGCCGTGGCGGTCTTGGGGTCCATACTGCTTGGGATGTTTTTTTGTTGTCTGATCCACCTGTGGAGGAAGAGAAGACGGTGAGTCGTTGGGAGGTCTTTTGCCAAACTTCTGCATGAGATGGCTGCTATTTGCTGAGACTCATTTAGAGGCAGGGTATTCTGGAGAGCTGAGTTTTAACTGGCCTCTCAATTCGTGGGCATTCTTTTCTGTAACCCCTTCTTACTGAGACAAATGTGGGTTAAAAGGGACCCTGCTTGGACAAGAGCAGAGCCAGTGACCGACATAGGCAGAGGAAGGTCAGGAAGTAACAACAAGGCATGACGTTGCCGTAGAAAGAGAGAATTGCAATAGTGACATCTCCCCGCCAGTGAGCCTCGCGGCAGAAATCACCCTGCTAGGTGATGCTGTAAATCCCAGAGCTTGCCCTTGGCCAAGGTGTCCCAGCAGCTCAGGCTGCGGTGACAAACCTTCCCAGCTCTCAGCTTCTGGGAGCAGAGCCCCACCCGAGGGGTGCGGGGCGCCCCATTTTCTGCACAGAGCTCTCCGTGCCCACAGCTCCCACATGCAGCCGGGTTCCCAGACCCCGTGGGGCGCGCAGCTCTGCCCCACACCCTCCGGGCACCGCAGCCGTGGCAGGGCCTCAGCAGCCTCCTCTCTCCGCAGGCGCCTCGCCGCAGCTTCGAGAGCCCGGTCTGACACCAGCAGCTGCCCCTCACGCCCGGACAGCTGGACTGACCCCCCCAGCCCCTCCGAGAGCTGGACCCGATACCAGCAGCCATCACGTGTGCCTGGGAAAGCGGCCCGCCAGCCATGGGGCACCAGGGGGGAACCAGCCCCCACTGGCCCGGACAGCCGCCCGGCCTGCCTGCCTCCGCCCCCGCCGCCTCCGCCCCTGCCCGCGTGGCTGTCCAACTCGGCCAGCAAGGTGTTGCAGGAACGGCCCAGCACCCTCCAGGCCTCGCAGAAACGGAAACCACCCCGTCGCCCCCCAAGGCCATTGCTCCAGCCCTCCTGCCAGGGCCTGAGGCAGGCCCGCCAGGGTATGGATTTGGGGGGAGAGGATGAATTGGAGCGACAAATGGGCAACGACGACAAATCTGAGTTCCTTCGATGACGAGGTCACGCACCTAGCTGAACAAGGGAAGTCGGCCAATGTGATCTTTTTGGATTTCAGTAAAGCTTTCGCTACTCTCTCTCACAGTCTTCTCCTGGACAAACTGTCCAGCACAGAGCTGGATAAACACGTCATGCAGTGGGTGAGCAATGGGCTGATGGGTCGGGCTCAAAGGGTCATAGTCAATGGCTTACATCGGGCTGGCGGCCAGTCACTAGTGGGGTTGCACAGGGCTCCATCTTGGCTCTGGTACTCTTTAATCTCTTGGTAAATGCCTTGGGTGCAGGGCTTGAAGGAATACTAACTAAACTTGCTGACGACACAAAACTGGGAGGAGCTGTTGGCACTCGAGGGCAGAGAGGCCCTGTAGAGAGACCATAGAATCACAGAATCATTAGGGTTGGAAAAGACCTCTAAGATCACCAAGTCCAACCGTCAACCCGAGACTACCATATCTCCTAACACTACCATGTCTCCTGGACAGGCTGGAGAGCTGGGCAATCACCGACTGCATAAAGTTTAATGAGGGCAAGTGCCTGATTTTGCCCCTGGGGCATGGCAACCTGGGATATACAGACAGCCTGGGGAACGAGGGGCTGGGGAGCAGCTCTGCAGAGGGACCTGGGGGTTCTGGTCGACGGCAAGTTGAACACGAGCCAGCAGCGTGCCCTGGCAGCCCAGAGGCCCAGCTGTGCCCTGGGGGGCATCGAGCCCTGCATGGCAGCCAGTCGAGGGAGGGGATTGTCCCGCTCTGCTCCACGCTGGGGCGGCCTCACCTTAAGTGCTGTGGGCAGTTTTGGGTGCCACAGTACATTACAGATACAAAGCTACTAGAGAATGCCCAGAGGAGGGCCACAAGTTGGTGAAGGGTTTAGAGGAGAAACCACACAAGGAGCAGCTAAAGTCACTTGGTTTCTTCAGCCTGGAGAAAAGGAGACGGTCACAATCCACTGTTGGGTTGAATAATTTGGCAGAGGTTAAACCCCCTTGCTTTCCAAGTGACCTCAGCTAATTCTGGGTGGCTGGGGGCGGCTGGGCTTAACTTCTGGTTAACTCAAACGGGTCCATACAGCTCCCAGCATGGCCTGGGGCCCCACACACACCCACAGCCACTAGAAGTGGTGCCCTGGCCTGCTGTGGGGCATGGCACTACAGCTCCCAGCATGGCCTGGGGCCCCACACACACCCACAGCCACTAGAAGTGGTGCCCTGGCCTGCTGTGGGGCATGGCACTACAGCTCCCAGCATGGCCTGGGGCCCCACACACACCCACAGCCGCTGGGGTGGTGCCCTGGCCTGCTGTGGGGCATGGCACTACAGCTCCCAGCATGGCCTGGGGCCCCACACACACGCACAGCCACTAGAAGTGGTGCCCTGGCCTGCTGTGGGGCATGGCACTACAGCTCCCAGCATGGCCTGGGGCCCCACACACACCCACAGCCGCTGGGGTGGTGCCCTGGCCTGCTGTGGGGCATGGCACTACAGCTCCCAGCATGGCCTGGGGCCCCACACACACCCACAGCCACTAGAAGTGGTGCCCTGGCCTGCTGTGGGGCATGGCACTACAGCTCCCAGCATGGCCTGGGGCCCCACACACACCCACAGCCACTAGAAGTGGTGCCCTGGCCTGCTGTGGGGCATGGCACTACAGCTCCCAGCATGGCCTGGGGCCCCACACACACCCACAGCCACTAGAAGTGGTGCCCTGGCCTGCTGTGGGGCATGGCACTACAGCTCCCAGCATGGCCTGGGGCCCCACACACACCCACAGCCACTAGAAGTGGTGCCCTGGCCTGCTGTGGGGCATGGCACTACAGCTCCCAGCATGGCCTGGGGCCCCACACACACCCACAGCCACTAGAAGTGGTGCCCTGGCCTGCTGTGGGGCATGGCACTACAGCTCCCAGCATGGCCTGGGGCCCCACACACACCCACAGCCGCTGGGGTGGTGCCCTGGCCTGCTGTGGGGCATGGCACTACAGCTCCCAGCATGCCGTGTGGTGCCGCGCAAGCGCGCTGCCTTCGTCCGCCGCCATTTTCTCCCTTGTCAGAGCAGCCCCCCAGAGGGGTGGTAGTGGCCTCCCCAGAGAACATTGTTAGTGCTTATGTTGTCCCTACATCAGGGTTCTTCCCTGGTGTGCAAAATCCAATCAACACACTGAGTCGAGAGATATTTGTCTCTCTCCCCAGTCTGCAGAGTGGGGTGCCGAGCATTTACCATCAGCCAGCAGACCGTTTAGAAACACGGGGGGGGTCTTTTATACAAAACAATAACAAGAGATGTTCCATTAAAATATCTGCTTGGTTACTTGTACAATAGTTCATCCGCACACATCTTCCTTTTAGCTGGGCTCATTATGTTAAGGTGGGCTCACATTTCCATCTCAGGTCTCCTCCTAGGGGTGTGCTTTTTAGCAGCATAATTGCCTAAGGTAACCGGAGGTCATCCCTTCATCCTGCCAGTTATCACTGAGTTAGGGTGTTACTTCACCTCCTGCCATGGCTTCTGCCTGAGCAATGGTGAGCCCCAGGGCAGCTATTCCCATCTCTCTGCTTTAGGGGCTTTCTGTTCTCTCTAGGCAAGGTTTCAAGGCTGACCATCCTGGTTCTTTCAACCCTTCGATCTCACTTATGATTTTTCGGTGTCTTATTTCCTGAGGTTTGGGGTCTTTGTCTCTCTCTAGACCTCGGAGTGTCGTAGGGTGCAGCCGGGTGTCCGTCACGTCCCTGGCTTCCCTAGGAGAGACGCTTGCAAGTGAGGGTATGGGCAGAGTGATGAGCTGCTACTGCTTCATTAACAGTAAGGCGATGAAAAGGGAAACCGCGGGCCTGCTGCCGAATCGAGCAGATGAAATAGGAAGAGGAGGTGCAGGTAGGTCAGAGCTGCATCCTCAGAAATCTTCCTTTCCTCAGTCTCCACGAGAAGGGTCTCCCAGGCCTGTGTGCATCAAGGCAGGGTGTGAGGAGAAGAAGCAGAAGCAGCAGTGGGCAAGGAGCAATTCAGGGGTGGTTTATTTAACGGAAGCTCTTAGAGTCTGGGGGACTAGAGGGGCTGCAGCCAAAGGGGCTAAGAGAGCAGGCCAAAGTCATAGTGGGGCTGCTCCGTATCATCTCTGAAAGGTCATGGAGAGGAAGTGAAAAGGCATCTTTGACTTTGACTTCAGCAAGCCTTTCAATAGCATCCCCAACAATAGCCGTGCATCCAGGTGAGCAAGTTCTGGTCACCATGCCTGGGTAACCAGTTGGGTCAAATGCCAGAGGGGCGGTTGGGCTCAGAGGCTTGTGACTAAGTGGTTCATACTCTAACTAGAAAGCAGTACCGACAGGAGCATTTCATGCATCCATCTGGAGACCTGTCCTGTATAACTTCTTTATCAGTGACCTTGAAGAGGTGATGGAAGGCACGCTCGTCAAGTTTGCAGATGATAGCCTTCTGGGGGAAAGCGGCCAGCCCCGGGGAGCTCAACCGGCGAGAGGCATGGGCTGGCATGAACCTTAGGAATTTCAGCAGGGAGAAAAGCAAAGCCCTGCCCCTGCAGCAGCCTAACAAATCACAGCCACAGAGGCTGGGCACTGCCTGGCTCTGGAGCTGCTCTGTGGAAGCAGCCCTGGGGACCTGGTGGACGGTGAATGGCACATGGGCCACCAGCACGCCCTGGAGTCAAAGGTGGCCAAGGCCATCCTGGGCTGTGTGAACGGAAGCAGAGCCAGGAGACCGAGGGAAAGGCTTAGCCCCTTTGAGGCAATCCTTGCTAGTGCAGTTCTAGAAGACTGCCTCCAGGCTGGGTTTGTAAAGCGTGGGTATTGCACCGCCTAGAGG
This sequence comes from Phalacrocorax aristotelis, assembly GCF_949628215.1. Classification (NCBI taxonomy): domain Eukaryota; kingdom Metazoa; phylum Chordata; class Aves; order Suliformes; family Phalacrocoracidae; genus Phalacrocorax; species Phalacrocorax aristotelis. The sequence goes on along the minus strand of NW_027441295.1, from coordinate 328,811 downwards.
GACCCCACGGCAGCCTACCCGTTCCTATGGGGGGTTCTTTAGACGATGGTCCCAGGCTCTTTGCTGTTGTGCGTCACACGAGGATGGGAGACAAGAAGGAGAATTTGATACAAAAGAGGCTCAGGTGGGAGATCCAAAGAAACTTTGCCCCTAATTTTGGTGTAGGTAAATGACTCGCTCCCTCTGTATGCAGAACTGTTTGTATTTGATTCGAGCAGTGTAAAACCTTTTCTTCTAAAGAGGCAATTACTTTGCCAGAACAAGTCGTTCACGGCCAGGGCTTCCCCAGCTCTGTTACGCCTGGCTGTTGTGGTGGCTGCTCCTTCGGCTCCTATGTGACTGACCAAAACAAACCCCACACTGGAGAAGCTAGGCAAGGATGATGGGCTCACGCAGCTCAGAAAATAATGTTAGGAGGTGACTATGGCTGTTGTAAAGCAAGCAGAACTTGCCTCAACACCAAGGGGACTGGATGGCGCCTTTTGTTGTCGATTCATGGACGTATCAATTGAGTGGGTAAAGTAATGGTCTTGCCTAAAATAATCATTAGAAAGTATTATTGCCCTGAGCCAGCTACACCAGCATGGGAGAAGTGTATATGTGGTGGTAGGTGGCCCAAGCCAGCATAGAGTGTAAAAGTCAAAAAGCCGGCAAAATATACTTGGAAGAGAGAAATGGGCTTCAGCTGCCTTAAACCCATGTACTCCTTCCTGGCGACTGGGGACACCCAGCATCCTGACAGTGAGCATATGGAGATAGGTAATGGGAATCCTATTTGCCATCTGATTCCGCTGTAGAGTGCAATTGCTCTCTTCTGCTTCTGTTGGGATTTCACTATCATGTGATTTCGGTATATTCAGTAGAGAGCGCTTCTCTTAGTAAAAATCCCCTACAACACCAAATATCCTCAAATAAGTAAACTTGATATTAAAACCTTAAACCCTCCTCATGTGGAGTCTCCCAACGACCCTAGTCAGGGGGTTTAGCACTGTGGCACCCTGTCACCTGCCAACTAGCTGAGAGCGTGCTCTGCCACGGTGTCTTCATCACTTGTGAGGAGTGGACGTTGCATCAGCACCGCTGCCCAAACTTGGCACACCGCTAGTGAGCGATCCTCTCACGGGGTTTTGTGCCACAAATTGCAGCCCTCTGGGCATCCACGGGAACGTTTTCAGTCTCCCTCCACAGCCTCTTATCGGACTCGACCTTTGCCACCTCCTCAGTGAGGGTGTTATGGGAGATGGTGTCACAACACTACCTAAACCCAAAGTGAACAAACCCCTGTGGTCCCCCATGTCCCAAAGGACTGAAGTGAGGCCAACCAGCTTGTGCCACCCTGGATCTTCTTTCTGGCCCTTCCTGAAGACAGGAGCCACATTTGCTTTCTCCCAGTCCTCAGGAACCTTCCCCAGTTGCTGCAACATTTCAAGGGTCACTGAGAGCAGCCTTGTGGTCACATCAGCCAGCTCCCTCAGCACCTGTGGGTGCATCCCCTCAGGCCTTGGCGCAGCCCTGGCACGGCCCCCCTGCCTCTAGGAAAGAAAGATCACTCTCCATCGGCGTGGCGGTCAAAGGAGGTTTATTGCCATAAGTACCCCCGGCTCGCAGTGGTCACTGTCACAGTCGCAGAAGATCTTGTCTGCCTCTGGCCGCGGGCAATAGGAAGCTGCAGTGACACGGGAGGGGCGATGAGGAGCTGCCCTTGCTGGGTGCTCCTCTCCTGCTCCGAGCCAGGCCTTTTGCTGCCAGGCCTCCAAGCTCCTCCCTGACCAGCAGAGCCAGAGCTCGGCTCTGCTCAAACCTACCTGAGAATAGGAGCCTCACTCCTGCTGCCGGCAAGAGCCGCTAAGGCCTCTTGCTTTTTCCAGGATGTCTCCTAAGGCATGGGACAAAGAGGTGAGTGTCAAGGCACTGCCCCACAGCCCTGGCTTGTGGCCCTCCCCTACACCTGGAACGTGCTTGGGGAGCTGGAGGGGAAGGCTAGAAAGATCAGAACTTTACAGTCGCGACATAGCAGCCGCCAGAGCTGAGCGTCGCCTCGTGCGGGGTCCAGCCTCCCCACCGGCACCCGCTCTGCAGCCCTTCTCCTACGCTCGCACTGAGCCCTCGGCAAACCCCTCTGTGGCAGCCCTCCTAAGGCCGGCCCCAGCCCTGGCCTCCCTGGGCAGATGGGGAAAGCGCAGGCCACCGTGGCCATCTTGGCAGGGAGGAGCACAGCATCGGGCCCCAGCCCTGACTCTCACCTAGGACTGCAATGGTGGCAGAGTGCAGCGCCTGCCCGTTCTCGAGGTGGCGGCTCCTGGCGATGCTGCGGAGCCTCTCCAGCACAGCAGGGGCATCTCTGACCTAGGGGCAAGCAGAGAGGCACAATTTCTTCTCTGGCCAAAAAGACCCCTCTGCTGACCCACGGCCGGTTGGCTGGGTGGGCCACAAGGGGAAAGGGAGAGAAAAGAGGGAGCGAGAGAGAGAGCGCAGGTGTCCAGAAGGGGTGGCCGTGCCTCTGCACCAGCTACCCGGCTCGCACCCTGCCCACCCGTGGCATGTCACCTCATGCTCCCCTCTCGGTTCTGGGGAAGGGCCCTGCGGCCGCAACCTCTCCCCAGGGCACAGCTCACTCACCAGGCAATGGCAAACCTCGTACTGCAGCTCGGCTGCGCTCAGACCGATGGAGGTGATGATGGTCTCCTGCACCCGCTCTGGCCCCAAAAACGGAGCGCAGAGATAGAGAGCGGTCCTGCACACCTGAAAAAGAGAGTCGAGCCACGTCGTTCCTCCCCTGTGGGAGCGGGTGGGGTCCTTGCCAGGAAGCTCGTCCAGCTGAGCTCTGCTCAGCTCACCCCCCCAGCAGAGGGGGCTGCCCCAGACGCAGTCTCCGGGCAGGGAGGGCACTGGCTGCAGCAGTTCGCCAGGCAGCTTTCTATGCCTTTCTACGGCTTGCTACGGCTTTGCAAATGAGATGTGGGGGCTCTTACATTGGAGACTTCAGGGTCAGGATCCCGGAGGTGCAAGAGAAGGCTGACCCAGGTTTCCGCCACTTCCCTGGCGAAGAATGATCTCTTCCCTGAGGCGGAGGAGGCCAGGGCGGCGTAGAGGCTGAAGGCCGAGGAGCGAAGGACCTCTGGCTCCTGCAACTCACAGACCCCATCTGTCAGCTGGGTAATGAGGGCACCTCCTACCAACGCCACTTCAACAATCGCGCGCTGCCCGTGGAGAAGAGCAGCCCAAGAAACAGCTCTCGTCCACTCATTTCCACCCTCAAGAAACCAGTACGTAAACAACCAGAACAAGAATCAGGGATCGGTAAATCAGTGTGCTTGAATACAGTGCTTTGGAAAACAATGGTTTGGAAAGAAGGTCACCTCATCCAGATTCCTTCCCTGCCACCTAGGTCGTGAGTCCCGGAGTGACTCCCAATACACAGGGAGCCTCCGGGCACCTAAGCAGCCTTTCTGGCAGGGGAGCCATGTAATGCCTGGGAAACCACAGGAGCGCACGAGAAACCCTGCCGTCCTGGGGCAGACACAGGCACTTGACAGCACAGCCCACCCTACCCGCAGAAGAGTGGGGGGAAAGGGTCCAAGCAGATGTTCAGCCAGCAGAGAGCCTCCACGCAGCACGGGGAGGCCCTGGGCACACACCGTCCCGCCTCCCTCCCCGCCCCCACCTCTCAGACAAGCAGAAGAAAGAGTTGGTTCACTCACAGCCTCAAAGAACATCTTGGTGGACCTGGCGACGTCTTTGAAGGCAGACCCCAAGCCCTCTGCCTTCAGCTTCCTCACCACCTCAGCCAGCGCCAGCATGCTCTCAGCAGCCACCTCGGGACAGGTGGTGTCCCTCAGGCCCCTCTGCAGCGCCTCCAGAATGGCCTCCTTGTGCCTTCGCACCTGCAAAGCCAAAGACCCCACAAGCTTCTCACGAGTCCTGGCCCAAACAGCGCCTCTTTACCATTGCTCATGTTTTGCACCAGGAGGCGCTGGCCTGTTCTGATCCCCTCAGGAAAGGGGCTCGAGACTCTCTAAGATCTCTTCTGACATGCTCTTTGTCAGAGCCAGCACTTCAGAGAAAGAGAGGCTAATAAAGGCAGTCCCTTCAGGTGCTGGGAGCCCTGACTCGTGCAGCCCTGCCTGCGCCTCTGATCCCCACGCAGGGTGCTGTGCAGACCCCACCCGTGGGAAGGGTTAGGCCGGTTTGGCCATTTGAGCTCTTACGGGATTGTCCTACAAGGCCTCAAGCCCTGGTACATGGGGGAGCTGCCTGCAGGCTCCTTGGTCGCAGTGAGCCGGCCAAGCTCCTCCTGAGGCCAAGGGAGATGCACAGGGCAGCACAGGCTTGGGCCCCCTCGGGGGAACTGTTAGGGGGCTCTAACTCCTTGACGGGCAAGAGTGTTTGGTCAGGAACCCTTCATCTGCCAGGGGCTGAAGTTGCTAGAAACCGGCTCAGAGGGGATCTCAGCCCAGGAAGCCTTGTTTGGCGCCAGGTCCCCCTTTGCCACCCTGCGGACATCAGAGAAAGGAGCGTGGCCTTAGGAAAGAGCCCCGTTTGCCTTTGCTAGCCTGGCCAAGCTCTCAAAGCCCCGTGCAGCTCTCCACCAGGTTCCTGCCAGTGAGTGGCTGCAGTCAGAGAAGGGAAAAGCTGGTCTCACCTCCTCGGGTGCTCTCCTGACTGCATTGCCCAGGCCTCTCGCTGCCATGTGCCGCACAGCGCTGATTCCGTGCTGTGATCTCTCCACCAAGACGCCTAGGACACTCTCCAGGAACTTCTTCTCCATCATCGGGGGGTCCTTCATCAGCTACAATAAAGCAACATGCCCGTGAGTGCCAGGGTGCCAGCCAAGCCCAGGCACAGCACGCGAATGGGCTTCAAAGAAATGAGGATCCATTGGATCCACTGGACGGTGACTCTCTCCTGGCACCTTCTTCCCTCAGAAGAGACATCCCAAGCAGCACTTTCCTAAGAGAAGCCCTCTGAAGCCTTCCTCCCCGCCCTGTTGCCTCACCTCAGCAAAGAAAGCCGTTGCCGTGAGCTGCAGGTTATCCGAGCGGGAGTTCAGCCACTGGGAAAGGGCCCATATCACTCCCCTTGAGACGAGCTGGTTGCGAAGCAGGACGCTGCACATAGAGCACAAGAAGGCGACACACAGTCATGCGGCAAGAGCACAGGCCACGACCCAAAACTTCCCCTGCTCCGACGCGGGCGCTGTTCAGCCCTGCAAGGCAGCTCCCTGGGCACACGGGAATGGTCCTGGCAGCCATTTCCCTGGGCACAGCCGCCCACAGGACGGTGAGGCGCAGCCCCGGGGTCTCACCTCGTCAGGAGGCACACACCATCGGCATGAGCCCGCGGGTTTTCGAGAAATGCCCACGCTCCCTGCCTCAGTAGCAGCAGCAGCCACCTCTTCTCCATGCATCTGCTCAGCACCAGCTCTAGAGCCTCACGGTAAGGGCTGGCAAAAAGAAAGCCCAAAGACATCGCAAATCGCAGCACTTCTGGGGAAGATTTGTTGTGGTGGAGCTAAAAAGCTCTGCCGCCGTGGGAGGTGTTGCTCCGCTCATCCCACACGGCCCCGTGCTGGAGGCCAGGTACCCCTGAAATGACGCTTGGTAGCATTCAAGTCCATAAAGCTCTCAGAAAATGGACATTTTCATCCTTTGCCATGCCTCAAGCCACTGGCAGCGCAGGGTCCCTGGGCTCACTCGATGCCAGATGCCCAAGGTGCTCCCTGAGGGCTCGTCTCGCCAGCATTTTATGCAGCAGGACTTGCAGGTCACAGATAGCTCCAATTTCCCCCAGCTCTTGAGGACCAGGAGCGGGGGCAGAGTCCAGTGCTGTGAGGAGGTGACCCAATGGGTCCGCCCACCGACAGATTTTACAGGCAGGATCTCTGCTGCTGCAGCCAAGCCCGCTGGTCATGCCCTGCCAGGCCGCAGATTAGACGAGCTGAGTCTCTAGGACACCAGACCACAGATGGCCATGGCCGGAGCTGGGCCGCCGCCCCCGGGCCAGGAGGGGTCTCCCCGTCTGTGGGCTGGGCCAACCCCACGCAGGGTCTCTGCCCGGTCAGCGGAGGGAGAAGAAGGACACGCTGCCGTCAAGGCTGCACAGGAGGCAGGATGAGAGCAGTTGGTGGTGCCAACCCCACAACCCCTTCCTCTCTGGGAACAGGTGGTTCTCCAGGAAAGAAGAGAAGCCAAGACAGCCCTGAACCGGCCGCCACGCCAAGGAAACAGGGCAGGCCAAAGTGCTCCCTCAGCACCACAGACGAACACGCCTGGGTGGGGAAGTAAAGCTCCCCAACTTCCCTGCCCCTCCTGCTCCTTACCTGCACGGCTTGTCCTCACTTCTCGGTACATTGAGGAAGAGTCCCCTCCGGCATCTCAAAGGGGGGAGCAGCATCTCCTCCCCCAGCACCTTGCTGACCTCACCCAGGAGGCCTGGAAGGAGGCGGGGAAGCAGGCGCCGGACCCTTTCCTCGGTTGGCAGCACGAACACCACCTCGGAGATGGCACGGGGGAGCTACAGGGAAATCCAGCCAAGAACCACCTGTTAAACAAGGGCTTTGCCCACCAGCGCAGTCTCTCTGCCTCCCCTGGGGGCTCTTGCTGCCTGCAGGTCTCATGCCAGGGACAGCAGCGAAGCACCCCGGCCCCTCTACAGCGGCACCGCTGAGACGCCCTGGCACGTCGCCCCTGTGCAGTCCCCCCAGGCACTTGCTAGTTAGACAGCGGATGCAAAGCTGCGGGGATGCCTCTGCCTTCGAACATACCGTGAGGGACTCCAGAGCAGCCTGGCTGTGGTCCGGTTGGTGAGCGGAGGAGTGGGGCCCAGGGTTGTTCTCTCCCGCTGCCTCTAACTTCTGTGTTAAGTACTTCAGGACCTGAACCCCCAGGACGCTTCTCCCCAAGGTCCTCCACAGCTCCATCGCGTCCCTGCAGGGGAAGAGACGTTCACCCCTGAGCTCACATCCCTGGTACCTGCGGTGCCCTCACTAGAGGCCAAACGCTCTCCTCATCAGCAGTGGGGCTTATGATGCCTGGTTCCTTCCCGAGACGGGAGCACACGGCCTTGCAGTGCTCAGACCTTTTGGGAGGCAAGCGACCTTCTTCTCCACTGGATTCCCCCTCACCCAGGACCCAGGCAAGCCACGGGGTCTGTCTTTAACCACAGTGGGGCGAGGTGGGAGTGCACAGACCTGTCCACGGGCAGCCGCTTCTGGAGGAGGCTGTCCACCACGGGCTCATGGTGAAAGCGGGCCAGGAGACGCACCGCCTGGAGCAGGAGGGGCCTGTGGGTGCTCTGTCGCATGGTCTGCATGCAGCTGTGGAGGATGTGCAGGACTTCTGGCACCTGAAAGGAAGAAGGTGGGAAAGAACGCCGCAATGCCCCTGCCGCCACCAACTTGAAATAGGAGGGCAGCAGCATTTACAAAATCTTTACATTCCTGCAGAATTTAAAAACCCTTTAACTGCAAGCCTTTGGGAAGACCCACAAGTCCCTGGTGCTCTGCTGCTGTACATTTGAACTCCCATCGCTCCCAGGGACTGCCCCTTGGAAAATCTGCAGAGCGAAGAGCCGGCGAGGACTGATGGGAACAGCCCCATGGGATGTCCTCTAGGAGATCACAGCTGCTGCAAGGCTGAACTATTGAAATGAAGGGTTGAAATATTCCCCTTTGGAGGGGAACAGAATGTGCCATCGCTCAAAGGGCTCAATTCTTCTCAGGCTGCTGCCTTCTCCAGCTCGCTGAACTGCTGCAGCCCTCAGGGGGAACTGGGAAGAACCAATACCTGCTGTTTTTCCCCACCAACTCCCCTGACCCTCTTACAGATTCCAGGCCCTGCTCTGTTCCCAGATTAGGATTGGATGCTTACAATAGTGGAGCTCCCAGGTACTCTGTGGCAACCCGAACTAACCTTGAAAGAGACAAGGGCGTAACACCAGGGCCGGCAGACTACTGCGCAGGAAGGGCAAGGCAGCCTGCCATCTGCTCCTTCGCTCCTTCTCCAGGGCCAGGGCCACCCTGAAAAAGTGCCGGGGTTCAACACTCCCGGTGAAAGGGCACTTGGAGCCTTGGAACCGGCCAGCCATGACCACGGGGCTACGGCTCATCATTTCTGTGCCAGAGCCACAGGGCAGATGAACCCGTCCTCCCTGCGAGGCCCCTTGGGGCAGCCGTACCGAGCACGGGTGGCTGGGTACGGCCTTTGCTCTATGGGGAGGTGCTTCCTGGGAGCAGGATCTCTCACAGGCACACTGGGAAAACCTCTTCAGGCCTGGATGCCGGAGAAACATCTCTGTGCTCCTCCAGATCTCACCAAAACCAGGGCTGGAGGAAGGCTGCTTTGGTGGGCCCAGGAAGAGCAGGTCACCAGGCGCCTTTGCCGTCAGGTGGGTCTCAGCGCTGCTCTGCAATCGGTAGGTCTCCACTGGGTGTCCCTGGGGACAAAGATTGAAAGGAGCAATTTGGTTTGTTTTGTCCCCAATCCCGGGGTGCCACGAGAGAGACCCGCCACCCCCAAGTCAGCTGTGTGACATGGACCCCATGTACAAGCTGCAGACATGGGTCAGGACAGCTGTGGGAAGCAGGCAAGGCATTCTGTGGTCAGAAAGCAGAGCTGGAGACAATGGGGAGGGAAGCCCAGGGCAGCCGGCAGCTGGCAGTGGGGCCCAGCAGAGTGCAGCGCCCCCAGAAATGCCCGGCTCCCTGAGCCTCGGCCCTGGGACTGCAGCACGGGGCCGGCACCAGCTGGGGCTTTGCTGGGAAAACCCAGGCAGGGTGACCCTGACACCCTGCACGTGTTCCTGGCCCCGGGATCTGACCACCTCTCTCCCTGCCCATCGCTGCCATGGGATGCAGAAAGCGGTGCTGCTGGCCCTGGTGTGGTCCTGAGCCACCTCTCGATGGAGGAGTCTTTAACCAGCAGGCCTAAAAAGAGGGGAAACTCTCCAGAATTAAGCTGTGCTTAACATTTTGCAGGCAGTATGGCTGTAGAGCTGCACCATGGTGCTGCTCCTAGGGACTGTGCTAGAAACAGGGCGGCTGCCTGTATCTGCAGGCAGGCAGTGGAGTGTTGCAGCAGGAATGATTGATGGTTTGTGCGGCTGTTGAATGGGGTCAGCCTTTAAATGTGTCTGACCTGGTACGCCTGGTTCCTTTTTCCTTGCAGGTTCTATTTAGAGCTAAAATAGTACTTTTTTTAAAAAAAAATAAAAGCAAAACCAACAAGGAAACAAACAAAAAAACCAGTCCTGGCCACTCTGCAAGGCGATGCTGGTCACCAATATTAGGACGCAGGATTGGGCCCAGGGCAGGGCTTTTACAGGCAGCACATTTCTTGAAGGCTCCCGGTAATGCAGTTCCTGGCCAGTGATTGAGAAATGGGGCAGCTGCCCAGAGTTGCTATTTTTGCTCTCTCCCCATCGCTCTCTGTCTGGCTCCCTGACCCCATTTTTCAGTTCCTCCCTCTCTATCTTTAGCCCATCACTGGTTATTTCTTTCTTTTCCTTCCTTCCTTCCTTCTTTCTTTCTCTTTCTCTTTCTTTCTCTCTGACTCCCAGCCTGTATTGTCTAACTCCGCCCTGTCTGTCCTGTAGCCTGTTACTCTGTTTTCCTTTCCCTACACCTCTCTCCCGCTCCCTGGCCTTCTCCTTTCTCTGTTGCCGTGTCCTCCCTCCTGGCTGCTGTTTTCCCCTGTGTCCTGCAGCCTGTGCCCTCTCTCCCGCCTGTATTCCCCACTCAGCTGGCCCTGCTGCTCTCGGGGCCTCCGTCCTGCTCCTGTCTGCTTTTCTTCTTCCTGCGTCTCCACCCTGGAGGCCGCGGCTGCTGTGCCCTTCTGCGCCTCCTTGTCCTGACCCACAGCCCTCTCTGCCTCAGTCTCTCGGGGTCGTTTCCCGCCCTCCCCTCGCCCTGTGTCCCGCTCTGCGCCCCGGCCTCCCCCTTTCTCTCTCCCCGCTGCCTTTTCCCTCCGCCCCTCTCCCCTCTGTCCCCCTGCCCCGCTCCCTCTGCCACGTCTCTGTCCCTGCGCTCTCCTGGTGCCTTTACCGTCTCTCTGACCCCCTGTCCCGCTCCCTCGCCCGGAGCCCCGCTGCCCCCTTGCCCTCCATCTGTTTCTCGCTCCGTCCCTCTGTCCCTCTGCCGGCTCCTTACCAGGATTTTTCCTTCCTCCACTCCCTGCCCAGCTGCGCCCTGTTCTCCTGCTCCCTCTGTGTGTCTGCCTGCTGCTGTCTCCCCCCTGCCCCCTCCCCGCCCAGCGGGTGTCCCGGAGCAGGGCCTGGGCAGCCCCGGGGAGGCGGCCGTGGGGCCTGCGGGGGGGCGGCTGGCTCGGGCTGGGGGGGCGGTGCCCGCGCAGGGTCGGGCGGCGGGAAGGCGCGCCCCGGGGCATGCTGGGAGCTGGAGCCCTGGGGCAGGGGCTGCCGGGCGGCCATGTTGCCCCGGCCCCAGCCCGTGGCCCGAGGCCTGTCCCGCGGCCCCAGGCCGCCCCCGGGCCTGTCCTGGCAGCAGCCAGCTGGGCCTGGGCCCCGCTCCGGCCTCCCTGAGCTGTGCCTCGGGGCGGCCTCCTGGGGTGCGAGCTGTGAGGCACCAATGGGCTCTCGGAGTTATACCTAAGCACGAAGGAAAGTGTGTATCTAATATAACATGCATGTTGTACTGTATCTCTCCCAGGCACTTAATCTGATGCCAAAGAGAAACTACATCTGGCAGGCAAGACAACTATCAAGCCATAACGGGGAAGTTTGGCTGTCAAAGCTTTGCACGTTTTCAAAATTGAGCTCATCTACATTTTAAAGGCAACAGCTTTGGGGACACTTCTAAAAATTTACATATACTCTTTTGAACCAATCATACCACACTTTACTGTATTTACATATTTTGCTGGCTTCAGGAGTAGATTTCGTGGGTAATGCAGCCAAAAAGTAGAAAGAGTTCTCTTTCTAGCTACTACGTTACAGGATCAACACTGAAGAGACCCTGTAGGTACACTTCATTCGAAGTCCTGCTGACAGAGCTCAAAAGAAAAACAAGAATATAAACCTGAAGATCAGAACAGAGTCAAGCTCTGTGACCGCCTTTTAAGAAAGGGAGGCAGACAGAAGCTTATGCAAGTGTGCAGTTTGGTTAAATAGAGCTATTCAAAGCCCCGTCTTCTCTCCCCACGTGCCATTGAGTTGGTGTTTAAATGAAGAACATGCTATTTGTAAAAGCTGCTTCCTCTTCAGGAAATGAATTTATACAGGCTTTTTGCAGACGAGTCTAGCTGGAACACACGACGCTGCGGTATGAAATTGTATGACTTGTTTTCAAAAAGAATGGACAAAGGCCGTGCCCAAGAAGACCCAGCAAAAGAGTCTTTTTGTTTGTTTAAGTCACCTCTGAATTTTCATGGTAAATATCACCCCTGCCAACTTCACCGATACTCGTTCAGAGAAAACGACTGTTTCCATCCTTTCACGTACGTGCACGTCTTACCTCATACATGACTTGTCCTGATGCCAAGTGTCTTCTCTCAGCGAATGCTCACTGCAACAGATGTAAACTCACAGCATCGCCTTCACTGGAAAAGGTATAAATTATGAGATTTGGTTACAAAGCTGCTTGATAGTCCTCGTTATCCCTTCCTTAGATCTAGGCTGAAGTTGCCTTAAGAGCATTGTCTCACTGAAGAGAAGAACATAAAAGGACAAGCTGAATAGAAATCACTCAAAGGTGGAGCCAGAATTAGCCCATCAGAAACAAGAAAGTAAATACAGGATAGTAAGTCTTAAACACCCAGCATTGTTTCCAATTAGATCAAGAAAAAAGAAAACAAGGAATAAAAAAAGCCCTGTACAAAAATGCGTTACTGCCTTGCGTTTACTACATTTTCTACAGTTTTTTAACTGAGTTCACTTCATCTGCAATGGTGCATTCTGTTATTACAGCTTAGCAATTGCCATTCCCTACTCTGAGAACATTAGCTCTAACAAACATAGCAAATCAGTTATGTACAAGAAACTTTATCCTATTTAAGGGCCTTAAGTAAGAGAGACAAATCTCAGCCTCGCCCTCCCACTGCTCACAGCCCGTCAGCACTGGGATACAGCCCGCGCCTTCTTTGCCAAACGGGTATTAGGGCAAATCATGGCTCTACCTCAGACGAGGCAGCGGCCGAGTTGCAGGGGAGACACACACCATTGCCACGGGAAAGGAGTATTTCTAGAAAGCGTGGAAGGGAGATAATAGCTTAGTACAGTTTGCACCAGCCCTCATTTAGAATCAAAATAGCAAGCAGGGAAAGCAAGAAAGTTTTGAATGCACACCAGCGCCTTCATGAATGAGAACACAAATTGACAAAGGCAGCCGGAAACAACAGCAAAAAGCACAGCAGCTTGTTCGGCAAAAAGCTGACTCCTGCCGAGGAGAAGCGCACGCTGCTCTGTAACACGCAAAGCCGCCTGCCAGCAGCTTTGTTACAAGGCCTTGATGAAGACAGACCTTTCAGCACCTGCAGCCCCTCCCAGCACAGCGCTGACTGCCAGAGCAGAGACACGAGCACGCCAAGACTCCTGCACTAAGCTCTGCAAGAACAGGACGCAGGCTGGCCTTTAGCCTCCTTGCAAAATGCAACACGATGACAACAGGGAGCTTTACATCAACAGCAAAGTGTTACACGACAACAAAACAGAGACGTGACCGTCACAACGTATCCTTTCCTTTATACGTTGTTTTTTCTTCTCCCAGAGGTGCGGGAAAATAAAAAAAACCCTAAGCCCCAAGGCTTCCTCCTCTCCCAGATCGAGGGCTTGCTGTGACTGCGCTGCCTGGCAAGCTGCTGCAGAATTTACCTTTCCTCTTGGCTACAAGAATTCTAATCTTAGCAGCGCCCACAGTAATCTAGACAACTGTATTTTCTTTCACGTTTCCTGGAAACCAAATTACATTTCCAACCTTCTCTGCTACTCAAAGCACTACCAAAAGCCTTTTGATTATGCGAATTCTTGCTGCTCCAAGTCTCGATGACTCTTAGGAGGAAGGTGATGAGGACCTCCCTCCTTAGGTTACGAGGACTCTTCATAACCTTTACCACACTACAACCAAATTTCCCCACCAAAGGTTCTTCATGTTCTTCACGTTCAAAAGTGAACCACTTCTTTGTGGTGTAGAAAAACTCCCTGAGGCAACGGAGAGTTACAACTACATTCGATTGCAAATCACTTTGGTAGACACAGATTCAAGGTGTGACGTGATCCTTCTGAACCTTTACTTTCCCTGTTCCCAGCTTACTTAGATTTAAGAAATAAGACTTACAAAACGATGTCATTTTTTCACAAACATAAGTAACTCACAGGCTATACGCTTACGTCAGCACACAGCTTGCCTTTCCACCTCAAACTCTGAGATTTATCAGGTTGATCGGCAAACTAACACAGTGGAGCACCAACCCAACTCGTCTCTTTAGGCATCACCACCACACAAACGCTCGCTGCCAGTAATCCCACTGCAGCACTACAGACAAGCAAATCCCCACCTGGATTCTAGCAAGTCAAACCAAATCACGTTCTGGAAAGCTGAGTAATAAGGAAGTATTTATTTGTTGCATATTCTAAGGTGATAAAAATAGAGTGAATCTTGACGTTCCATTAAGTTAAGGTGACTCTTGTCTACGCTCAGATAAGGAGCCGAGGGGACAGGACTTTGTTTGAGTTTTGGGTTAGAGACGACAGGAAAAATCAGTGACATTGCACAGTGTATCCCATCTGCACAGGCACCATATTCAATTAGCAGAGATTGAAGGACTTCAGGCTGAAAGTCAATCTGTTAACCACCTCCCAGACCACTCAGTGAAGGCTGTTTTTTCCTACCCAAAGTCCAGAGAAAAATGTGTTCTGCTCTAAAGTCACCTGCTTGCTAGTCCGAGACCGACGCCAGACTCTGCCTCCTCCCAGCGCTGCTCCACGCCAGCACAGCTCCGTCCTGCCGGCACTGGTGGCGGTTGGCTCCAACGGTCCGACCCCAACGGAAACTGGGCGGGGAGTCTCTCCAGTATGGCTCTGTGAGTCTTGCACTGGGGAGCCCAGAGCTGGACACAGCACAGGGGAAGGGTCACCTCCCTCCATCTCCTGTTGATGCCTTGCCTACTGCAGCCCAGGACTCAGTTAGCCGCCTGTGCCCCAGGAGCACTTTGCCGGCTCCAAACTGGTCAGCTGGGGGTCCACCATGTCCCCAGGAGTCTGCACAGCTGCTTTCCAGCTGGGTGTCCCCCAGCGTGTACTGGTGCAAGGGCTTGTTCCTTCCCAGGTGCGGGACTTTGCCCTTCCCCGGGGTGAGCTGCATGAGGGTCCTGTCAGCCCCTTTCTCCAGCCTCTCAGGGCCCCTCTGGTCGGCAGCACGACCCGCCGGCGCATGAGCCTCTCCTCCCACTTCTGTGCCACCTGCAAGCTGTCCGAGGGTACACTCTGCCCCATCAGCCAGATCACTGCATGTGAGCAGGGCTCACATAGTGCAGCGCAGGGCTTGCAGACGTGCACTTCGATATGGCATAACTTCTCACAGCAGGTTCAGAAATTTATTCAGTCTGTTTTTTTGTTCTATATACAGCGCTTCCCCTTTTGCTTCCTGCAGGCTACTAAAAGCTGTTCAAACTGTCCCATTTTTCATTTGAACGTCACATCTCTTCACAGCGCTGGTGTTATGTGTCACACCGGGTCAGGTTGTACTCTCACATAGATGGTTAGACAGGGGGTAGCCTAGATTTAAAACCACCCTCCTGGGCACTGTCTCGCACACACTGGGGACCCCGGCAGGCTCTCCGGGGTGCCGCCTTTCCCGCAGTGCCGACTCTTGTGGCCGCTGCCTGTCCTTCCCTGCAGTGCTGCCTGCACCCACCTGCTGCGGCTGTCCTTGGGAAGGGCGCTGGAGCTGAGAGAGGCCTTGGGAGAGGCGGAGGGGGAAGCTCTTCTCCAGAGACTTGCCAGCAACTCTGCAGAGCATCCCTTTTCCAGCCCATGAGACGCTCTGTGTGACAAGGGAAGGTGCCCGTTGGTCCAAGGGATGAGGCCCTGCAGGGCTCCCATCAGGGTCCTTTGACGTGCCCATCCTCCAGCCACCCCTCCAGGGGCTGGGGGCTCTCATCTACGTCCGCAGGCAATGTCTCAGCTGCCCAGGGATATTGAAAACAGGGAAAGACATCGGCTGTTTATGTGAATAGCATGTCCCTTCTCCCCAGGGAAGGCGGTCTGCACCTGGAGATTGTGTGTAAATATTCACGATGCTGTTAATGCTCTTTTAAATATACTCTTTTAATGCTCTTTTGAAACAGCAGTGTTGTGTTGCGCACCAGGTTTTCGAAAGCATGCCAGATTTCCCTATTTACAGTCGATGGGCATTCTCCTCAAGAGCACCAGCTCGGCTTTTGGCAGCCTGACCTCACGGTGCTCTTCAGTTTGCCAGCCAGGAACAAGTCAACCCGCTACTGAACGAGCAACGTTTTCAAGGAGTGCCATATTTCAAAGTCCTACATTCTACCTAGAAAGGCCCAAGGTTTGCACCCATGACTGGGTGAGGAGCTTGACAGCCAGCCACGGATATTGCAGGTACTTGATTTCCACGCTGTTATTGGAGGAATCTATGAACACGCTGCGCTTATGAATCTAGGGAGTGAAGGTGTGTTTATGTTTCACCAGCAAACATCCAGCCCTGCTCATCTGGAAAGGCAGAAAAGGACCGGGCTGTGTTCGTGTTTATCTAAGCAGTGGTTGCGTATACATGGGTGCTGGCAAAGGCATTGCTCCGACTGTGCCCATCTCTTTTGCCGGTCACATTAATTGTGTAAGTCTGCGCGTGTGTTGGTGTGTCTGGCCCTTTGGAAAGCAGCGCAAGTCTCTCGGACACACACACGGCAACAGCAGCGGCCACATCCATCAGGCTGGGATAGGACGAGCCTCCTGGGTGCGAGAGTCCACCTGATTGGGCTCTAGCGGACCTGGAAGGAGAAATCCCTTGTGTTCACAAGTCTGCTGCATCTGGCTGCTCCATCACAGAGTGGGGAAGGAAACGCAAAGAAACTCTGCAGCAGAGATCACAGGGGTGGACAGAGGGGCAGCGCTGGCCAGGCTGTGAAAGTCCCCCTCCCGAGGTGACAAGTGGGGTGGGGTGCTCCAGGGGAGCAGTGCTTAGGGGCGGGGTGGCACCCCATGGGCGTGGCTGGGTGGGTGGGGAGGGCGCACTGTGAGGTCACAGACCCCGCTGTGCCGTGCCATGATATATTGTGCTGTGCCGCGGGTACAGCTTGGCCAGTGCCGGCAGCAGCAGCAGTAGCAGCAGCAGCAGCGGTAGCAGCAGCAGCCGCAGCAGCAGCAGCACGGTGCAGGCACGGGGGACCATGGCCCCCACGTGCCTCCTTATTATTCTCCTATTGGTGGCCCTGCAAGCCCAGGACATCCAGGCTGCTCCATGGCAAGCATGGGGATTAGGTAGGTGGGCAGGCGAGGGCTGGCATGCAGCCCTGGGCAGCGTGGAGCAGCGCCCAGCGCACATTGGGGTGGTAGCGGGGCCGGGACCATGGTGGGGCAAGGCTGGGAGAGCAGCAGGGCTGGGCTGAGCCAGGGGAGCCATGGCCGGCTCCAGGGGCAAGTGGGAGGCAGTTGTGCTGCGGGGAGGCGCAGGGGGCCGCGGCCACTGCAGGGGGATTTTCCAGGTGAATGGTGGGGCCGGGAGCAGTGCCGTGGGGTGAGAAAGCATCCCTAGAGCTGGCCCTGTGCCACCCAGTCCCGCTGCAGCCTTCCCGCAGCCTGCACGTCGGCGCCAGCGCTGCACAGCAGAGCAAGGCAGTAGCCTTCGGGAGCGCTTCTATGCCGGGCTGGTGACAGCTGTGCCCGGGGCCGTGGCTCTGCCGCTCCCCAGCTGGGTCCAGCTTTCAGCCTCGGGGATGTCTGTCCTGGGGAGACGTCCGCTCAGGAAGACGGGAGCATTCCTGCTCTAGCCCTGCAGTGCTCTCCTTGGCAAACCCAGGTCCCCGACACACAGCCCCAGCCCTCAGCCCGGGGGAACAGATGGGGCAGCGGTGGGGCACTCCCACTGCCCAGCAGGGCCCTTCTCCACGAGATGTGCAAATGACCATTTTTTCCCTCCAGTGCTTCCATGTGGGCCTCTTTTGTGCACAGTAGAGATCTCCCAGTAAGAAATCCCTAAGGGGCCGTATGTCCATCCAGTGCTTGAGGCGTGTGGCACACGGCCTGGAAACAGTATTTTGAGAGCTTCCAGGTGCCAGCCAACAGGCCACTCAGGCCCCTCTGCGGCTTTGGAAATCTCCACCCGTGTCATTACCTGACCCCCCTCCAGTCACTGCAGGTCACTGGGAAAGAAGTCGATCACAACAGCTAATGGAAATGTGCTTGATTACAGCCGTGCCTCCAGGCCATGGTCTCCAGGCGCCTCAGGCAGATGTTCTCTGGGAGCCTCAGGATGATCCCACAGGTATGTCACTTCAAGGAATGTGCATTTAGGGTTGAAGATGCTGTTCATGTGAAATTTTACTCAACAATTTCTTGGCCAATGCTCAGACACGCAGAAGAGCAGAGAGGGCACGGCTCGGGCTCGGTGATGTGCCCTGGGATACTCTGCCTTGCGAAGGTGTCTTTGACAGCCCCTCCGAGCCTCTGCTGCTCCCAGTGGCTGCTGCAAAGCCCGTGGGCTCTCTGGGCTTGAGTTCAGAGCTGGTGTGAGCTCCAAGGAATCCTTTCTCCCGAAAGCTCCATGCATGGTGTGCATGAGGATGCGCAGGCACTTTGGGGTCGCTGAGACCGGCAGACCCTGCCGGGGCTGCAGGAATGCCTGGCAAGGATGGGAGCCTGCTCCAGCCGGCTCCGTTGTCCTCCTTGATGTCTGAGGTCTCTCGGTGACGCCTCACGGTCAGGGGCAGGTGAGAGCTGCACACCCAGCTTGAGGCCGGACAGCTAACTTGAAGGCAGCTAAAATGAGGGGCTGTGACTTCAGCCTTGGGTGGTTTAGCTGTCTGTTTCCAGCTGTGTTTTAGAAAACTTGGCTCTGGTTTTCCTCTTGTTTTGGGGGACCGTGGGCTCTTTGCTGCCACTTGTGAAAGTGCCCAGAACATGGTTGCAAGAGCTTGGGGTTCAGCCCGCTGTCTGTGTCTGTTGCCCTTACCGTGTGATGGAGTTGGCATGATGGGACGTACTTCTCCAAAGGGCTCTTTCCCCAGCGGAACTGGGTGCAGCATCTTCCTGTCCTCTCTGAACGAAGTCATTTACCATCATCTTGAAGTTTGCCAAAAACGAACTAAGTGCAAACAAGAAGATGCCATGCAATCTCCTAGGCTCTCAGTAGGTCAGCTTTTGCTGTCTACTGGTAAACTGGAAAGTGCCTAGTGCTTAAATTTTTCTCTGCGAATGACACATAGTTCGGACTAGAGACGAGGTGCACCCCCAAATGCCCAGGCTTTGTTTCTAAGTGTTATTAACGTATTTTGCCTCCTGAAAACACCACGCTCCTGATGAGGAACGGTTGCTTCTCATTAAAGTGACCCTCTTTCTAAAGAGATGGACCGTGAGACTGTGGGGAAGGAGGCGCTTCAGGAAGGAGGCGGTCACGCGGTGCCAGTCTCTGATGAAAAAACAGCAGCAATTCAATCAACAGGCATGCCAAGTACTTGCTGCCCCCCAGTCATCCAGGGTCACATATCAAAAGCGCTGGGCGTCTGCAGGCTCCTCCCCTGGTGCCGCTACTGCACATTGGGTCGGCAGCCAAACCCTTAGTACAGAGCTAGTGTTCTCAAAGAAGCCAGGAGCGGCTCTCTGAGGATGACGGTCGTCTCGGGGCTGCGGTGGTTATTGCCATCAGCGGGCCAGAGAGATGCTGGTAACCCTCTGCGGATGTGGTGAAATGCTCACCTCCCACCGCAGCCCATTCACAGGATTTTCAGACCTCTGCAATTTTGGGAGCAAGGCCACCTGAGCCACGTTCAGTAGATGATGGGAAAGACGACTCTTAATCAAATGTCCCTCCCTGAGTACCCCGAGCTTGCTGTGAGTCCCCAGAGGCCCTGGGCACAACAGAGGGGGATCCCTCCTGTGAACTGGGGTCCAAAGGGATTTGCTGCTGGGGCAGAGGGATCCTGCACCATCCTTCTGCATCCTGTGGGCCTGAGCCATGCTGAGGCTTTACCTTTCTCTCCTTCTTGGCAGTGCTGTCCAACCCCGGGGAAGCCCACCGCGCCAGGACGTATGAATTTTTTCAGAAGAGTGCAGGTACTGAGCAGTCTTGCAGGGGCCATAGGTGGGAGACAACTCCTGAGAACTGGAGGCGTGCAAGCGTGCCCACGCTGGAGAAAAGGCAAAGGGGGAGAACAAGGGTCAGGTGTCTCCTGAGAGGGCCTGACTCCATGCCCTCGGGGTGTGGGCACTGGGCTGGGGAGGGAGAGCTGGGAGTGGCGCTCCCCGATGCAGGGATGGGTTTTGTCCGTGCTGCTCAAAGGGGCGGTTGGTCAAAGAGCTGCGCTCCCCCATGTGCTCTCCATTGGCCTCATGAGTTCTGTTCCGTGGGACAGCTTGTCCCAACGGGTCAGAGAGAGTCTCCGTGCAGCGGCACCAGCAAGCCTCGGAGAGCGAGGGTGGGCGAGCGCCAAAGACATTGTGTGCAAATGGGAAGGGTAGCCAAGAAGGGGGAGCAAACCCATGGCACGGGGAAAACTGGGTTATGGCCATCCCGGAGTGTAGGCAGAGGTGAGAGGAGAAAGAGATGCTCCAGAGTGCATTGATTTGCAAGGGCTTTGGGACTTTCCTTGGTTTCTACTGAAACCAAGGAAACGTTGCAGCCCCAGGATGTTCACTGGTTCAGAGAAGCTAACAAAGTGAGGACAAACATCTCCTGGCAACGTCAGGCCTCCTGTGAGATTACCAGTAGCACGCAGGACACAGTAACGTGCAGAACTGTTCCTCCAGGTGTGGATGGCAAGAGAAGCTCGAGCGACACGGATCCTAAGGATTTCCAGAAGTTCTGCATAGAAGGTGCCGTGGCGGTCTTGGGGTCCATACTGCTTGGGATGTTTTTTTGTTGTCTGATCCACCTGTGGAGGAAGAGAAGACGGTGAGTCGTTGGGAGGTCTTTTGCCAAACTTCTGCATGAGATGGCTGCTATTTGCTGAGACTCATTTAGAGGCAGGGTATTCTGGAGAGCTGAGTTTTAACTGGCCTCTCAATTCGTGGGCATTCTTTTCTGTAACCCCTTCTTACTGAGACAAATGTGGGTTAAAAGGGACCCTGCTTGGACAAGAGCAGAGCCAGTGACCGACATAGGCAGAGGAAGGTCAGGAAGTAACAACAAGGCATGACGTTGCCGTAGAAAGAGAGAACTGCAATAGTGACATCTCCCCGCCAGTGAGCCTAGCGGCAGAAATCACCCTGCTAGGTGATGCTGTAAATCCCAGAGCTTGCCCTTGGCCAAGGTGTCCCAGCAGCTCAGGCTGTGGTGACAAACCTTCCCAGCTCTCAGCTTCTGGGAGCAGAGCCCCACCCGAGGGGTGCGGGGCGCCCCATTTTCTGCACAGAGCTCTCCGTGCCCACAGCTCCCACATGCAGCCGGGTTCCCAGACCCCGTGGGGCGCGCAGCTCTGCCCCACACCCTCCGGGCACCGCAGCCGTGGCAGGGCCTCAGCAGCCTCCTCTCTCCGCAGGCGCCTCGCCGCAGCTTCGAGAGCCCGGTCCGACACCAGCAGCTGCCCCTCACGCCCGGACAGCTGGACTGACCCCCCCAGCCCCTCCGAGAGCTGGACCCGATACCAGCAGCCATCACGTGTACCTGGGAAAGCGGCCCGCCAGCCATGGGGCACCAGGGGGGAACCAGCCCCCACTGGCCCGGACAGCCGCCCGGCCTGCCTGCCTCCGCCCCCGCCGCCTCCGCCCCTGCCCGCATGGCTGTCCAACTCGGCCAGCAAGGTGTTGCAGGAACGGCCCAGCACCCTCCAGGCCTCGCAGAAACGGAAACCACCCCGTCGCCCCCCAAGGCCATTGCTCCAGCCCTCCTGCCAGGGCCTGAGGCAGGCCCGCCAGGGTATGGATTTGGGGGGAGAGGATGAATTGGAGCGACAAATGGGGAACGACGACAAATCTGAGTTCCTTCGATGACGAGGTCACGCACCTAGCTGAACAAGGGAAGTCGGCCAATGTGATCTTTTTGGATTTCAGTAAAGCTTTCGCTACTGTCTCTCACAGTCTTCTCCTGGACAAACTGTCCAGCACAGAGCTGGATAAACACGTCATGCAGTGGGTGAGCAATGGGCTGATGGGTCGGGCTCAAAGGGTCATAGTCAATGGCTTACATCGGGCTGGCGGCCAGTCACTAGTGGGGTTGCACAGGGCTCCATCTTGGCTCTGGTACTCTTTAATCTCTTGGTAAATGCCTTGGGTGCAGGGCTTGAAGGAATACTAACTAAACTTGCTGACGACACAAAACTGGGAGGGGCTGTTGGCACTCGAGGGCAGAGAGGCCCTGTAGAGAGACCATAGAATCACAGAATCATTAGGGTTGGAAAAGACCTCTAAGATCACCAAGTCCAACCGTCAACCCGAGACTACCATATCTCCTAACACTACCATGTCTCCTGGACAGGCTGGAGAGCTGGGCAATCACCGACTGTATAAAGTTTAATGAGGGCAAGTGCCTGATTTTGCCCCTGGGGCATGGCAACCTGGGATATACAGACAGCCTGGGGAACGAGGGGCTGGGGAGCAGCTCTGCAGAGGGACCTGGGGGTTCTGGTCGACGGCAAGTTGAACACGAGCCAGCAGCGTGCCCTGGCAGCCCAGAGGCCCAGCCGTGCCCTGGGGGGCATCGAGCCCTGCATGGCAGCCAGTCGAGGGAGGGGATTGTCCCGCTCTGCTCCACGCTGGGGCGGCCTCACCTTAAGTGCTGTGGGCAATTTTGGGTGCCACAGTACATTACAGATACAAAGCTACTAGAGAATGCCCAGAGGAGGGCCACAAGTTGGTGAAGGGTTTAGAGGAGAAACCACACAAGGAGCAGCTAAAGTCACTTGGTTTCTTCAGCCTGGAGAAAAGGAGACGGTCACAATCCACTGTTGGGTTGAATAATTTGGCAGAGGTTAAACCCCCTTGCTTTCCAAGCGACCTCAGCTAATTCTGGGTGGCTGGGGGCGGCTGGGCTTAACTTCTGGTTAACTCAAACGGGTCCATACAGCTCCCAGCATGGCCTGGGGCCCCACACACACCCACAGCCACTAGAAGTGGTGCCCTGGCCTGCTGTGGGGCATGGCACTACAGCTCCCAGCATGGCCTGGGGCCCCACACACACCCACAGCCGCTGGGGTGGTGCCCTGGCCTGCTGTGGGGCATGGCACTACAGCTCCCAGCATGGCCTGGGGCCCCACACACACCCACAGCCACTAGAAGTGGTGCCCTGGCCTGGTGTGGGGCATGGCACTACAGCTCCCAGCATGGCCTGGGGCCCCACACACACCCACAGCCACTAGAAGTGGTGCCCTGGCCTGCTGTGGGGCATGGCACTACAGCTCCCAGCATGGCCTGGGGCCCCACACACACCCACAGCCACTAGAAGTGGTGCCCTGGCCTGCTGTGGGGCATGGCACTACAGCTCCCAGCATGGCCTGGGGCCCCACACACACCCACAGCCGCTGGGGTGGTGCCCTGGCCTGCTGTGGGGCATGGCACTACAGCTCCCAGCATGCCGTGTGGTGCCACACAAGCGCGCTGCCTTCGTCCGCCGCCATTTTCTCCCTTGTCGGAGCAGACCCCCAGAGGGGTGGTAGTGGCCTCCCCAGAGAACATTGTTAGTGCTTATGTTGTCCCTACATCAGGGTTCTTCCCTGGTGTGCAAAATCCAATCAACACACTGAGTCGAGAGATATTTGTCTCTCTCCCCAGTCTGCAGAGTGGGGTGCCGAGCATTTACCATCAGCCAGCAGACCGTTTAGAAACACGGGGGGGGTCTTTTATACAAAACAATAACAAGAGATGTTCCATTAAAATATCTGCTTGGTTACTTGTACAATAGTTCATAAGCACACATCTTCCTTTTAGCTGGGCTCATTATGTTAAGGTGGGCTCACATTTCCATCTCAGGTCTCCTCCTAGGGGTGTGCTTTTTAGCAGCATAATTGCCTAAGGTAACCGGAGGTCATCCCTTCATCCTGCCAGTTATCACTGAGTTAGGGTGTTACTTCACCTCCTGCCATGGCTTCTGCCTGAGCAATGGTGAGCCCCAGGGCAGCTATTCCCATCTCTCTGCTTTAGGGGCTTTCTGTTCTCTCTAGGCAAGGTTTCAAGGCTGACCATCCTGGTTCTTTCAACCCTTCGATCTCACTTATGATTTTTCGGTGTCTTATTTCCTGAGGTTTGGGGTCTTTGTCTCTCTCTAGACCTCGGAGTGTCGTAGGGTGCAGCCGGGTGTCCGTCACCCTAGGAGAGATGCTTGCAAGTGAGGGTATGGGCAGAGTGATGAGCTGCTACTGCTTCATTAACAGTAAGGCGATGAAAAGGGAAACCGCGGGCCTGCTGCCGAATCGAGCAGATGAAATAGGAAGAGGAGGTGCAGGTAGGTCAGAGCTGCATCCTCAGAAATCTTCCTTTCCTCAGTCTCCACGAGAAGGGTCTCCCAGGCCTGTGTGCATCAAGGCAGGGTGTGAGGAGAAGAAGCAGAAGCAGCAGTGGGCAAGGAGCAATTCAGGGGTGGTTTATTTAACGGAAGCTCTTAGAGTCTGGGGGACTAGAGGGGCTGCAGCCAAAGGGGCTAAGAGAGCAGGCCAAAGTCATAGTGGGGCTGCTCCGTATCATCTCTGAAAGGTCATGGAGAGGAAGTGAAAAGGCATCTTTGACTTTGACTTCAGCAAGCCTTTCAATAGCATCCCCAACAATAGCCGTGCATCCAGGTGAGCAAGTTCTGGTCACCATGCCTGGGTAACCAGTTGGGTCAAATGCCGGAGGGGCGGTTGGGCTCAGAGGCTTGTGACTAAGTGGTTCATACTCTAACTAGAAAGCAGTACCGACAGGAGCATTTCATGCGTCCATCTGGAGACCTGTCCTGTATAACTTCTTTATCAGTGACCTTGAAGAGGTGATGGAAGGCACGCTCGTCAAGTTTGCAGATGATGGCCTTCTGGGGGAAAGCGGCCAGCCCCGGGGAGCTCAACCGGCGAGAGGCATGGGCTGGCATGAACCTTAGGAATTTCAGCAGGGAGAAAAGCAAAGCCCTGCCCCTGCAGCAGCCTAACAAATCACAGCCACAGAGGCTGGGCACTGCCTGGCTCTGGAGCTGCTCTGTGGAAGCAGCCCTGGGGACCTGGTGGACAGTGAATGGCACATGGGCCACCAGCACGCCCTGGAGTCAAAGGTGGCCAAGGCCATCCTGGGCTGTGTGAACGGAAGCAGAGCCAGGAGACCGAGGGAAAGGCTTAGCCCCTTTGAGGCAATCCTTGCTAGTGCAGTTCTAGAAGACTGCCTCCAGGCTGGGTTTGTAAAGCGTGGGTATTGCACCGCCTAGAGGGACCCCACGGCAGCCTACCCGTTCCTATGGGGGGTTCTTTAGACGATGGTCCCAGGCTCTTTGCTGTTGTGCGTCACACGAGGATGGGAGACAAGAAGGAGAATTTGATACAAAAGAGGCTCAGGTGGGAGATCCAAAGAAACTTTGCCCCTAATTTTGGTGTAGGTAAATGACTCGCTCCCTCTGTATGCAGAACTGTTTGTATTTGATTCGAGCAGTGTAAAACCTTTTCTTCTAAAGAGGCAATTACTTTGCCAGAACAAGTCGTTCACGGCCAGGGCTTCCCCAGCTCTGTTACGCCTGGCTGTTGTGGTGGCTGCTCCTTCGGCTCCTATGTGACTGACCAAAACAAACCCCACACTGGAGAAGCTAGGCAAGGATGATGGGCTCACGGAGCTCAGAAAATAATGTTAGGAGGTGACTATGGCTGTTGTAAAGCAAGCAGAACTTGCCTCAACACCAAGGGGACTGGATGGCGCCTTTTGTTGTAGATTCATGGACGTATCAATTGAGTGGGTAAAGTAGTTACGTAATGGTCTTGCCTAAAATAATCATTAGAAAGTATTATTGCCCTGAGCCAGCTACACCAGCATGGGAGAAGTGTATATGTGGTGGTAGGTGGCCCAAGCCAGCATAGAGTGTAAAAGTCAAAAAGCCGGCAAAATATACTTGGAAGAGAGAAATGGGCTTCAGCTGCCTTAAACCCATGTACTGCTTCCTGGCGACTGGGGACACCCAGCATCCTGACAGTGAGCATATGGAGATAGGTAATGGGAATCCTATTTGCCATCTGATTCCGCTGTAGAGTGCAATTGCTCTCTTCTGCTTCTGTTGGGATTTCACTATCATGTGATTTCGGTATATTCAGTAGAGAGCGCTTCTCTTAGTAAAAATCCCCTACAACACCAAATATCCTCAAATAAGTAAACTTGATATTAAAACCTTAAACCCTCCTCATGTGGAGTCTCCCAACGACCCTAGTCAGGGGGTTTAGCACTGTGGCACCCTGTCACCTGCCAACTAGCTGAGAGCGTGCTCTGCCACGGTGTCTTCATCACTTGTGAGGAGTGGACGTTGCATCAGCACCGCTGCCCAAACTTGGCACACCGCTAGTGAGCGATCCTCTCACGGGGTTTTGTGCCACAAATTGCAGCCCTCTGGGCATCCACGGGAACGTTTTCAGTCTCCCTCCACAGCCTCTTATCGGACTCGACCTTTGCCACCTCCTCAGTGAGGGTGTTATGGGAGATGGTGTCACAACACTACCTAAACCCAAAGTGAACAAACCCCTGTGGTCCCCCATGTCCCAAAGGACTGAAGTGAGGCCAACCAGCTTGTGCCACCCTGGATCTTCTTTCTGGCCCTTCCTGAAGACAGGAGCCACATTTGCTTTCTCCCAGTCCTCAGGAACCTTCCCCAGTTGCTGCAACATTTCAAGGGTCACTGAGAGCAGCCTTGTGGTCACATCAGCCAGCTCCCTCAGCACCTGTGGGTGCATCCCCTCAGGCCTTGGCACGGCCCTGGCACGGCCCCCCGCCTCTAGGAAAGAAAGATCACTCTCCATCGGCGTGGCGGTCAAAGGAGGTTTATTGCCATAAGTACCCCCGGCTCGCAGTGGTCACTGTCACAGTCGCAGAAAATCTTGTCTGCCTCTGGCCGCGGGCAATAGGAAGCTGCAGTGACACGGGAGGGGCGATGAGGAGCTGCCCTTGCTGGGTGCTCCTCTCCTGCTCCGAGCCAGGCCTTTTGCTGCCAGGCCTCCAAGCTCCTCCCTGACCAGCAGAGCCAGAGCTCGGCTCTGCTCAAACCTACCTGAGAATAGGAGCCTCACTCCTGCTGCCGGCAAGAGCCGCTAAGGCCTCTTGCTTTTTCCAGGATGTCTCCTAAGGCATGGGACAAAGAGGTGAGTGTCAAGGCACTGCCCCACAGCCCTGGCTTGTGGCCCTCCCCTACACCTGGGACGTGCTTGGGGAGCTGGAGGGGAAGGCTAGAAAGATCAGAACTTTACAGTCGCGACATAGCAGCCGCCAGAGCTGAGCGTCGCCTCGTGCGGGGTCCAGCCTCCCCACCGGCACCCGCTCTGCAGCCCTTCTCCTACGCTCGCACTGAGCCCTCGGCAAACCCCTCTGTGGCAGCCCTCCTAAGGCCGGCCCCAGCCCTGGCCTCCCTGGGCAGATGGGGAAAGCGCAGGCCACCGTGGCCATCTTGGCAGGGAGGAGCACAGCATCGGGCCCCAGCCCTGACTCTCACCTAGGACTGCAATGGTGGCAGAGTGCAGCGCCTGCCCGTTCTCGAGGTGGCGGCTCCTGGCGATGCTGCGGAGCCTCTCCAGCACAGCAGGGGCATCTCTGACCTAGGGGCAAGCAGAGAGGCACAATTTCTTCTCTGGCCAAAAAGACCCCTCTGCTGACCCACGGCCGGTTGGCTGGGTGGGCCACAAGGGGAAAGGGAGAGAAAAGAGGGAGCGAGAGAGAGAGCGCAGGTGTCCAGAAGGGGTGGCCGTGCCTCTGCACCAGCTACCCGGCTCGCACCCTGCCCACCCGTGGCATGTCACCTCATGCTCCCCTCTCGGTTCTGGGGAAGGGCCCTGCGGCCGCAACCTCTCCCCAGGGCACAGCTCACTCACCAGGCAATGGCAAACCTCGTACTGCAGCTCGGCTGCGCTCAGACCGATGGAGGTGATGATGGTCTCCTGCACCCGCTCTGGCCCCAAAAACGGAGCGCAGAGATAGAGAGCAGTCCTGCACACCTGAAAAAGAGAGTCGAGCCACGTCGTTCCTCCCCTGTGGGAGCGGGTGGGGTCCTTGCCAGGAAGCTCGTCCAGCTGAGCTCTGCTCAGCTCACCCCCCCAGCAGAGGGGGCTGCCCCAGACGCAGTCTTCGGGCAGGGAGGGCACTGGCTGCAGCAGTTCGCCAGGCAGCTTTCTATGCCTTTCTACGGCTTGCTACGGCTTTGCAAATGAGATGTGGGGGCTCTTACATTGGAGACTTCAGGGTCAGGATCCCGGAGGTGCAAGAGAAGGCTGACCCAGGTTTCCGCCACTTCCCTGGCGAAGAATGATCTCTTCCCTGAGGCGGAGGAGGCCAGGGTGGCGTAGAGGCTGAAGGCCGAGGAGCGAAGGACCTCTGGCTCCTGCAACTCACAGACCCCATCTGTCAGCTGGGTAATGAGGGCACCTCCTACCAACGCCACTTCAACAATCGCGCGCTGCCCGTGGAGAAGAGCAGCCCAAGAAACAGCTCTCGTCCACTCATTTCCACCCTCAAGAAACCAGTACGTAAACAACCAGAACAAGAATCAGGGATCGCTAAATCAGTGTGCTTGAATACAGTGCTTTGGAAAACAATGGTTTGGAAAGAAGGTCACCTCATCCAGATTCCTTCCCTGCCACCTAGGTCGTGAGTCCCGGAGTGACTCCCAATACACAGGGAGCCTCCGGGCACCTAAGCAGCCTTTCTGGCAGGGGAGCCATGTAATGCCTGGGAAACCACAGGAGCGCACGAGAAACCCTGCCGTCCTGGGGCAGACACAGGCACTTGACAGCACAGCCCACCCTACCCGCAGAAGAGTGGGGGGAAAGGGTCCAAGCAGATGTTCAGCCAGCAGAGAGCCTCCACGCAGCACGGGGAGGCCCTGGGCACACACCGTCCCGCCTCCCTCCCCGCCCCCACCTCTCAGACAAGCAGAAGAAAGAGTTGGTTCACTCACAGCCTCAAAGAACATCTTGGTGGACCTGGCGACGTCTTTGAAGGCAGACCCCAAGCCCTCTGCCTTCAGCTTCCTCACCACCTCAGCCAGCACCAGCATGCTCTCAGCAGCCACCTCGGGACAGGTGGTGTCCCTCAGGCCCCTCTGCAGCGCCTCCAGAATGGCCTCCTTGTGCCTTCGCACCTGCAAAGCCAAAGACCCCACAAGCTTCTCACGAGTCCTGGCCCAAACAGCGCCTCTTTACCATTGCTTATGTTTTGCACCAGGAGGCGCTGGCCTGTTCTGATCCCCTCAGGAAAGGGGCTCGAGACTCTCTAAGATCTCTTCTGACATGCTCTTTGTCAGAGCCAGCACTTCAGAGAAAGAGAGGCTAATAAAGGCAGTCCCTTCAGGTGCTGGGAGCCCTGACTCGTGCAGCCCTGCCTGCGCCTCTGATCCCCACGCAGGGTGCTGTGCAGACCCCACCCGTGGGAAGGGTTAGGCCGGTTTGGCCATTTGAGCTCTTACGGGATTGTCCTACAAGGCCTCAAGCCCTGGTACATGGGGGAGCTGCCTGCAGGCTCCTTGGTCGCAGTGAGCCGGCCAAGCTCCTCCTGAGGCCAAGGGAGATGCACAGGGCAGCACAGGCTTGGGCCCCCTCGGGGGAACTGTTAGGGGGCTCTAACTCCTTGACGGGCAAGAGTGTTTGGTCAGGAACCCTTCATCTGCCAGGGGCTGAAGTTGCTAGAAACCGGCTCAGAGGGGATCTCAGCCCAGGAAGCCTTGTTTGGCGCCAGGTCCCCCTTTGCCACCCTGCTGACATCAGAGAAAGGAGCGTGGCCTTAGGAAAGAGCCCCGTTTGCCTTTGCTAGCCTGGCCAAGCTCTCAAAGCCCCGTGCAGCTCTCCACCAGGTTCCTGCCAGTGAGTGGCTGCAGTCAGAGAAGGGAAAAGCTGGTCTCACCTCCTCGGGTGCTCTCCTGACTGCATTGCCCAGGCCTCTCGCTGCCATCTGCCGCACAGCGCTGATTCTGTGCTGTGATCTCTCCACCAAGACGCCTAGGACACTCTCCAGGAACTTCTTCTCCATCATCGGGGGGTCCTTCATCAGCTACAATCAAGCAACATGCCCGTGAGTGCCAGGGTGCCAGCCAAGCCCAGGCACAGCACGCGAATGGGCTTCAAAGAAATGAGGATCCATTGGATCCACTGGACGGTGACTCTCTCCTGGCACCTTCTTCCCTCAGAAAGAGACATCCCAAGCAGCACTTTCCTAAGAGAAGCCCTCTGAAGCCTTCCTCCCCGCCCTGTTGCCTCACCTCAGCAAAGAAAGCCGTTGCCGTGAGCTGCAGGTTATCCGAGCGGGAGTTCAGCCACTGGGAAAGGGCCCATATCACTCCCCTTGAGACGAGCTGGTTGCGAAGCAGGACGCTGCACGTAGAGCACAAGAAGGCGACACACAGTCATGCGGCAAGGGCACAGGCCACGACCCCAAACCTCCCCTGCTCCGACGCGGGCGCTGTTCAGCCCTGCAAGGCAGCTCCCTGGGCACACGGGAATGGTCCTGGCAGCCATTTCCCTGGGCACAGCCGCCCACAGGACGGTGAGGCGCAGCCCCGGGGTCTCACCTCGTCAGGAGGCACACACCATCGGCATGAGCCCGCGGGTTTTCGAGAAACGCCCACGCTCCCTGCCTCCGTAGCAGCAGCAGCCACCTCTTCTCCATGCATCTGCTCAGCACCAGTTCTAGAGCCTCACGGTAAGGGCTGGCAAAAAGAAAGCCCAAAGACATCGCAAATCACAGCACTTCTGGGGAAGATTTGCTGTGGTGGAGCTAAAAAGCTCTGCCGCTGTGGGAGGTGTTGCTCCGGAGGCTCATCCCACACGGCCCCGTGCTGGAGGCCAGGTACCCCTGAAATGACGCTTGGTAGCATTCAAGTCCATAAAGCTCTCAGAAAATGGACATTTTCATCCTTTGCCATGCCTCAAGCCACTGGCAGCGCAGGGTCCCTGGGCTCACTCGATGCCAGATGCCCAAGGTGCTCCCTGAGGGCTCGTCTCGCCAGCATTTTATGCAGCAGGACTTGCAGGTCACAGATAGCTCCAATTTCCCCCAGCTCTTGAGGACCAGGAGCGGGGGCAGAGTCCAGTGCTGTGAGGAGGTGACCCAATGGGTCCACCCACCGACAGATTTTACAGGCAGGATCTCTGCTGCTACAGCCAAGCCCGCTGGTCATGCCCTGCCAGGCCGCAGATTAGACGAGCTGAGTCTCTAGGACACCAGACCACAGATGGCCATGGCCGGAGCTGGGCCACCGCCCCCGGGCCAGGAGGGGTCTCCCCGTCTGTGGGCTGGGCCAACCCCACGCAGGGTCTCTGCCCGGTCAGCGGAGGGAGAAGAAGGACACGCTGCCGTCAAGGCTGCACAGGAGGCAGGATGAGAGCAGTTGGTGGTGCCAACCCCACGACCCCTTCCTCTCTGGGAACAGATGGTTCTCCAGGAAAGAAGAGAAGCCAAGACAGCCCTGAACTGGCCGCCACGCCAAGGAAACAGGGCAGGCCAAAGTGCTCCCTCAGCACCACAGACGAACACGCCTGGGTGGGGAAGTAAAGCTCCCCAACTTCCCTGCCCCTCCTGCTCCTTACCTGCACGGCTTGTCCTCACTTCTCGGTACGTTGAGGAAGAGTCCCCTCCGGCATCTCAAAGGGGGGAGCAGCATCTCCTCCCCCAGCACCTTGCTGACCTCACCCAGGAGGCCTGGAAGGAGGCGGGGAAGCAGGCGCCGGACCCTTTCCTCGGTTGGCAGCACGAACACCACCTCGGAGATGGCACGGGGGAGCTACAGGGAAATCCAGCCAAGAACCACCTGTTAAACAAGGGCTTTGCCCACCAGCGCAGTCCCTCTGCCTCCCCTGGGGGCTCTTGCTGCCTGCAGGTCTCATGCCAGGGACAGCAGCGAAGCACCCCGGCCCCTCTACAGCGGCACCGCTGAGACGCCCTGGCACGTCGCCCCTGTGCAGTCCCCCCAGGCATTTGATAGTTAGACAGCGGATGCAAAGCTGCGGGGATGCCTCTGCCTTCGAACATACCGTGAGGGACTCCAGAGCAGCCTGGCTGTGGTCCGGTTGGTGAGCGGAGGAGTGGGGCCCAGGGTTGTTCTCTCCCGCTGCCTCTAATTTCTGTGTTAAGTACTTCAGGACCTGAACCCCCAGGACGCTTCTCCCCAAGGTCCTCCACAGCTCCATCGCGTCCCTGCAGGGGAAGAGACGTTCACCCCTGAGCTCACATCCCTGGTACCTGCGGTGCCCTCACTAGAGGCCAAACGCTCTCCTCATCAGCAGTGGGGCTTATGATGCCTGGTTCCTTCCCGAGACGGGAGCACACGGCCTTGCAGTGCTCAGACCTTTTGGGAGGCAAGCGACCTTCTTCTCCACTGGATTCCCCCTCACCCAGGACCCAGGCAAGCCACGGGGTCTGTCTTTAACCACAGTGGGGCGAGGTGGGAGTGCACAGACCTGTCCACGGGCAGCCGCTTCTGGAGGAGGCTGTCCACCACGGGCTCATGGTGAAAGCGGGCCAGGAGACGCACCGCCTGGAGCAGGAGGGGCCTGTGGGTGCTCTGTCGCATGGTCTGCATGCAGCTGTGGAGGATGTGCAGGACTTCTGGCACCTGAAAGGAAGAAGGTGGGAAAGAACGCCGCAATGCCCCTGCCGCCACCAACTTGAAATAGGAGGGCAGCAGCATTTACAAATCCTTTACATTCCTGCAGAATTTAAAAACCCTTTAACTGCAAGCCTTTGGGAAGACCCACAAGTCCCTGGTGCTCTGCTGCTGTACATTTGAACTCCCATCGCTCCCAGGGACTGCCCCTTGGAAAATCTGCAGAGCGAAGAGCCGGCGAGGACTGATGGGAACAGCCCCATGGGATGTCCTCTAGGAGATCACAGCTGCTGCAAGGCTGAACTATTGAAATGAAGGGTTGAAATCTTCCCCTTTGGAGGGGAACAGAATGTGCCATCGCTCAAAGGGCTCAATTCTTCTCAGGCTGCTGCCTTCTCCAGCTCGCTGAACTGCTGCAGCCCTCAGGGGGAACTGGGAAGAACCAATACCTGCCGTTTTTCCCCACCAACTCCCCTGACCCTCTTACAGATTCCAGGCCCTGCTCTGTTCCCAGATTAGGATTGGATGCTTACAATAGTGGAGCTCCCAGGTACTCTGTGGCAACCCGAACTAACCTTGAAAGAGACAAGAGCGTAACACCAGGGCCGGCAGACTACTGCGCAGGAAGGGCAAGGCAGCCTGCCATCTGCTCCTTCGCTGCTTCTCCAGGGCCAGGGCCACCCTGAAAAAGTGCCGGGGTTCAACACTCCCAGTGAAAGGGCACTTGGAGCCTTGGAACCGGCCAGCCATGACCACGGGGCTACGGCTCATCATTTCTGTGCCAGAGCCACAGGGCAGATGAACCCGTCCTCCCTGCGAGGCCCCTTGGGGCAGCCGTACCGAGCACGGGTGGCTGGGTACGGCCTTTGCTCTATGGGGAGGTGCTTCCTGGGAGCAGGATCTCTCACAGACACACTGGGAAAACCTCTTCAGGCCTGGATGCCGGAGAAACATCTCTGTGCTCCTCCAGATCTCACCAAAACCAGGGCTGGAGGAAGGCTGCTTTGGTGGGCCCAGGAAGAGCAGGTCACCAGGCGCCTTTGCCGTCAGGTGGGTCTCAGCGCTGCTCTGCAATTGGTAGGTCTCCACTGGGTGTCCCTGGGGACAAAGATTGAAAGGAGCAATTTGGTTTGTTTTGTCCCCAATCCTGGAATGCCACGAGAGAGACCCACCACCCCCAAGTCAGCTGTGTGACATGGACCCCATGTACAAGCTGCAGACATGGGTCAGGACGGCTGTGGGAAGCAGGCAAGGCATTCTGTGGTCAGAAAGCAGAGCTGGAGACAATGGGGAGGGAAGCCCAGGGCAGCCCGCAGCTGGCAGTGGGGCCCAGCAGAGTGCAGCGCCCCCAGAAATGCCCGGCTCCCTGAGCCTCGGCCCTGGGACTGCAGCACAGGGCCGGCACCAGCTGGGGCTTTGCTGGGAAAACCCAGGCAGGGGTGACCCTGACACCCTGCACGTGTTCCTGGCCCCGGGATCTGACAACCTCTCTCCCTGCCCATCGCTGCCATGGGATGCAGAAAGCCGCGCTGCTGGCCCTGGTGTGGTCCTGAGCCACCTCTCGATGGAGGAGTCTTTAACCAGCAGGCCTAAAAAGAGGGGAAACTCTCCAGAATTAAGCTGTGCTTAACATTTTGCAGGCAGTATGGCTGTAGAGCTGCACAACGGTGCTGCTCCTAGGGACTGTGCTAGAAACAGGGTGGCTGCCTGTATCTGCAGGCAGGCAGTGGAGTGTTGCAGCCGGAATGATTGATGGTTTGTGCGGCTGTTGAATGGGGTCAGCCTTTAAACGTGTCTGACCTGGTACGCCTGGTTCCTTTTTCCTTGCAGGTTCTATTTAGAGCTAAAATAGTACTTTTAAAAAAAAATAAAAGCAAAACCATCAAGGAAACAAACAAAAAAACCAGTCCTGGCCACTCTGCAAGGCGATGCTGGTCACCAATATTAGGACGCAGGATTGGGCCCAGGGCAGGGCTTTTACAGGCAGCACATTTCTTGAAGGCTCCCGGTAATGCAGTTCCTGGCCAGTGATCGAGAAATGGGGCAGCTGCCCAGAGTTGCTATTTTTGCTCTCTCCCCATCGCTCTCTGTCTGGCTCCCTGACCCCATTTTTCAGTTCCTCCCTCTCTATCTTTAGCCCATCACTGGTTATTTCTTTCTTTTCCTTCCTCCCTTCCTTCTTTCTCTTTCTTTCTCTCTGACTCCCAGCCTGTATTGTCTAACTCCGCCCTGTCTGTCCTGTAGCCTGTTACTCTGTTTTCCTTTCCCTACACCTCTCTCCCGCTCCCTGGCCTTCTCCTTTCTCTGTTGCCGTGTCCTCCCTCCTGGCTGCTGTTTTCCCCTGTGTCCTGCAGCCTGTGCCCTCTCTCCCGCCTGTATTCCCCACTCAGCTGGCCCTGCTGCTCTCGGGGCCTCCGTCCTGCTCCTGTCTGCTTTTCTTCTTCCTGCGTCTCCACCCTGGAGGCCGCGGCTGCTGTGCCCTTCTGCGCCTCCTTGTCCTGACCCACAGCCCTCTCTGCCTCAGTCTCTCGGGGTCGTTTCCCGCCCTCCCCTCGCCCTGTGTCCCGCTCTGCGCCCCGGCCTCCCCCTTTCTCTCTCCCCGCTGCCTTTTCCCTCCGCCCCTCTCCCCTCTGTCCCCCTGCCCCGCTCCCTCTGCCACGTCTCTGTCCCTGCGCTCTCCTGGTGCCTTTACCGTCTCTCTGACCCCCTGTCCCGCTCCCTCGCCCGGAGCCCCGCTGCCCCCTTGCCCTCCATCTGTTTCTCGCTCCGTCCCTCTGTCCCTCTGCCGGCTCCTTACCAGGATTTTTCCTTCCTCCACTCCCTGCCCAGCTGCGCCCTGTTCTCCTGCTCCCTCTGTGTGTCTGCCTGCTGCTGTCTCCCCCCTGCCCCCTCCCCGCCCAGCGGGTGTCCCGGAGCAGGGCCTGGGCAGCCCCGGGGAGGCGGCCGTGGGGCCTGCGGGGGGGCGGCTGGCTCGGGCTGGGGGGGCGGTGCCCGCGCAGGGTCGGGCGGCGGGAAGGCGCGCCCCGGGGCATGCTGGGAGCTGGAGCCCTGGGGCAGGGGCTGCCGGGCGGCCATGTTGCCCCGGCCCCAGCCCGTGGCCCGAGGCCTGTCCCGCAGCCCCAGGCCGCCCCCGGGCCTGTCCTGGCAGCAGCCAGCTGGGCCTGTGCCCCGCTCCGGCCTCCCTGAGCTGTGCCTCGGGGCGGCCTCCTGGGGTGCGAGCTGTGAGGCACCCGTGGGTTCCCTGAGGTGGAAGGCAGTCGGATGAGCGGGGCTGCAGCAGAGGGAGGGAGGGACAGACCGACAGACAGAGACAGAAGTGCCTGAGCTGTGCCATGTGCCTGGCAGTGCAGAGAGCAGGAACTGCGGTGAGTCCTGGGCCCCTGGGGTCATGTCACCCCTCCCCCGCATCCCAGTCCCTCCCTGACACCCCGTCCCCTTTCCCTCTGTGTATTCTGTGGGGGGATACATAGGCACCTATAGAGATGTATGTATTTATAGGTATGTCTGTTATATTGTACATAGACATATATGTAATACAAATTATATAAAAATATTTTCCTCTTTCTAAATATCAAAATATTTATTTCCAAATTAATCAACCTAGTATTTACCAAGATAAAATAATATTATCTTATAGAACAAAATATGTATGTAAGCCATCCCGATCCCAGCTCAGGCACCCGTGGGGTGGGCAGGGGCTGCATTAACCGCCCTGCCCTCCCTCCTGCTGAGCAAATGATGGCAGGCAGAGAGAGGTGCTGCAAAGGCAACACCCAACTCTTTTAATGAATTCAGCAAGATATGGGGATCTGGGGGAAGGCTGGGGCTGGAGCAGGTGGGTGCAGGTTTCTGCCTCCGGATCTCCTCTGCGCATGGGTGCTATGGGGGCCGGTGCTGGGCCGGTGGGTTATGGGTAGCTGTGCTCGTCGGCCATCTGCATGTCGATCTCCCTCGGCACAAAAACCTGCAGGTGGCCCAGTGACACCTGCAGGGCCGCCCACTCCTGCTGCTCCTGGGCCGGCGTCTTCACGCGCTCCTGCTGGGGCCGCTGCTCGGGTGTGATGGGCACCGGCTGCTCCTGCTCCTCCAGCAGGGTGGGTGCAGCCATGAGCCCCCCAAGGGCCCGAGGGATAGCAGGGAATCGACGGGAGGGTGCATCAGCCTGTCGTGGGGTAGCATGTCACGGGGATCCATGCTCTGTGCCTTCTTGATCAGCAGCAGTCGGAGTGGGCAGGAGGGCAGCGGGTGCAGGGCACTTTGTCCCCCAGCATCCCCAGAGCTGCTGCGTCACTCAAGCACCAAGGTGGGCACATTGGTGTCCTCAGATGCCCTGCGCTTGCTGCTGCCCACTTGTTGCCTGCTGCTGCCTGCCTGCTGCCCGTGTGGCGGGGGGCCGGGTGGAGCAGGGATGTGCAGCACGTAGGAGCCCGTGGGATATGGGCACTCCTGCTGGACTATGCCCTCATCGCAGCCCCATCAGGTGGTGGGGCACCAGCGTCCCTGTCAGCGCCTGCTGTCCGCATCCATAGGCAGGGGGACAGGGAGCAGCCATGGTGGGGAGCTGCACCCCGTGAGGGAGCTGCAACACAGGGGGAAGCAGCACCCCACTGTGGAGCTGCACCAGCTGCGCCTGGCCCGATGGGCCCTGGCACCCCCTCCCAGACGGTGGGCTGTCCCAGCTGGTGGGTGATGGTGTGGAGCTGGGCAGGCTCACTGGACACTGCCAGCGCTGGGCAGCGTCAACCAGATGTACCTCTGTCTGCCTCAATTTCATGCCCTCCAGAGGAACTGGTGCAATAGTTAGGGCATGAGATTTTCCAAGCAGTCCATCCTTTTCAGTTGACTGTCAGGGTCACACAATGCTTTTCATTATTTAAGTTGTAAGTCGAGTTCGTAAGGTACTGCAACACTGTAAAAACACATCTGTCCTTAAAAAGCAACACAAGAGAGTGAATCCAACAGCCCAGATCCTTTTAGTTCACAGTCCTCTGCCTAAGCGTGGGAGCCAAGAGGTTAGCCACTCCGATTACATTGCCTTCTTCAATGTAATAAATTTTAAATGAGTCTTTATCTAGTTTCTAGCAGTTTAATTTCTTCTGCTCTTGATATACATAAAAACCCTATAAAACATAAAAATCCAGCAGCTGTTATTCAATAATGTACATACAGTGCACAGTATCCTGTGCTGCTAAAAGTTGGTCTAGGCGTGATTGATCCTGTATTACCACTTGTGATAATAATTTGAATTCCTCTGTAGGTCTGTGGCGTGTGGAGGTTCCCTGCGCTTCACGCTGAGGCCCCTCTCAGTTTGTGGCAGACTCCAGAATTGTGGGCACGGCTACAGGTGTGCTCACTGAGATGGGCCGGAGTTTGCTGGCGGATTGCAGCTCGCTTAGGGAACTGCAGAATGGCAGGGGCTTCAGTCACCTGCAGGAGCTCTGCATATGCAGCTTTGCCCTGGCACATCCTGAGCACAGAATTCCCGTGGCCACCACAGGAACATCAGGCATGCTGAGCTCACAGCCGTGCCACGCCCTTTGGTCCAAAAGCTTCTGTTTCTTCGCACAGGCGTTAGGCAGGACTGGGGTCCCTCTGGTTGTACGTAATGGCCTCCCTGCTGGCAGCTGGGAGCGTCAGTATGTGTGGCATCTCCTTCAGCGGCCAGTCGTGCCTTCAGCTAGGAGGCTGTGGCTGTGCCACAAACAATTGCCTATGTATATGTATATACACGCATGTAGCTTAGCTCGTGGCAGGAGCTAAGGAGGCAGGACACGCGGGTGGTGCCGAGTGTCCCAGGAGGCACAGCATCTCCTGCTGACTCGCTGTGAATGGCCCCTGCCCCCCTCCTCTGGCATCATCCGGGGAGAGTGGTGGCACCTGGGCACAGCGCCTTGGCACAGCCGAGAATGCGGTCGTGCAGCTGCGGGAGGCTTGCTTGCTGCTCCGCCACGGTCTCTCTGATGGCCTCCCCTCTGCCGTCTGGCAGCTGTGGGGCCGCCTGCGCGTATGCCCCGGCCTCCCTTTCCGCTGGGAAACCCTGGCTGCCGTCAGGGGTGAGGGGCCTGGCTTCACGTGCCGGAGCTCTCACCCAGCCCAGGGAACGTGGCAGCTCAGGAGCTGCTGGCTCTGCCAGAGGCAGGCTGCTGTCCGTCGCAGGCGCTGTGCGGATGGAGGGAAGGGAGAGCTGGAGGGCTCCCGTGTCCGAGGTGGGACACCTCGGGGCTTGAGGAGGGAGTAAGGGAGCAAGAAAGGAGCCAGCCTACTGGGAAGATGGCGACAGGCTGCGTAGCTGCAGGGGAAAGGACCAGTGCTAGCAACGAGCTGTGCGTGCGGAGGCAGCTGGTCCTGGGGAAGGGGGGAAGCAGCTGCAAATTCAGCAACAGGTCGCTGAAGCGCCTCCCTTCGGCACTGTCCTCAGAGAAGTGGGGTGGCGCTGGCTGCCTGGGAGGCAGCGTGTGTCACTGTGGCTCAGCAGGCGATGACATAGGGAGGATGTCACTGTCAGGCGATTGTGACCACCGCTGTGGGTGCAGAGGGTCAGTCGTCCCGCGCAGAGGCTCCAGGCTCAGTGTGCAACTCGCACTGAGCGGCGAGGTCCTCATCCTCCTGAGGTACCCCGTGTGCCACAGGGTGCTGATGATGGCTTCTGCCTGGGAGAGGAAATACCACCACTCAGACCTGGAGAAAGCAGCAGCTTTCCTCCCCGGTCTCCTTGCTGAGGACTCCCTTCAGAGCAACTGTTACTCTCAGCCTATCGACGGAGTGCTGCTCTTTGCGGATATATCAGGTGGGGCGAGCAGGGAGGAGCAACCACGGCCGCGAGCCCTTTTGGGACACAGCAGGCCCTTTGGAGCCCTGCCCTGCCCCTCATACAGAGGGGCCATCTTGTCACTGCTGCACTCTTCTGCTGAGATGCCCAAAGAGAGCGGGATGCCTTATCTTGGGTGGTCAACCACTGCTGCCAGCAGCACTGAGCTGGGGCATGGGAAGGTGTGACCTACAGGCTCTCAGGCCGGGCAGCGTGGAACTGGCTGGCAGGTCCTTTGGCCCACAAGGGTGTTTCCTGATTTCTGGGTGTTCCTGTTGCAGCTTTCACTACGTTGACAGAGAAATTCATACAGAGGAGCGGCACGGAGAGGGGCACTGATGAGCTGGTGCAAACCCTCAACTGCTACCTGTGTGACATTTTGGAGGGTAAGAGCCATGCTGCAGGACTGCCTGGCATCAGGTCATGAGGCCGCTGCCGGAGGGTGGAGGCAGGCAGGCTGGGCAGCCTGGTCCTGCCTCCTTGGAAGGCGCGGGGCTGTCTGTGGCCCAGAGGATCAGTGAGAGCAGCCAGGGTCTTGTGGAGGGTCAGGAGCAGCTCAGGTCCTCTGTGCTCCCCGCTGTGGCCGAGGAGGCACCTGCTTTCTCAGCAGCCCCCTCTGCGCCTGTGGCGTGAACGCCTGGCTCAGTGACGTGTTAGGGCCCAGAGCAGGCTGAGGGCATCCAGCAAGTGCCAGCGTGCGAGCGACTGGAGGATGCTGGCACTGGCGTCCGCGTTTGTGCGCGTGTCCGTGTGCGCGCACGAGCGTGTGGGGGTGTGTGAGAGACCCTCACAAGCCCCTTTCCGCAGGGGACATCTTGACCCTTCTGAGCTGACTGTGAGCACATTGCGGCCACCCCTTTGGCAGCACTTGTAGAGTAAAAGCAAGAGTGTGGTCAAAGATGCTGAAGGCTCTGGAGCATCTCTCCTACAAGGAAGGGCTGAGAGAGCTGGGACAGTTTAGCCTAGAGAAGAGAAGGCTCGGGGGGGATCTTGGGAATGTGTCTAAAACCTGAGGGAGGGTGCAAAGAGGACAGAGCCAGGCTCTTTCCAGTGGTGCCCAGTGTCAGGACCAGAGGGCACGCCACGGGCACGCCCTGAAACACAGGAGGTTTCCCTCTGTACATCAGGAAACACTTTTTGACTGTGAGGATGAGTGGGCGCTGGCACAGGTTGCCCAGGGAGGTTGTGGAGTCTCCCTGCTCAGAGCTATTCAGAAGCGATCTAGCCGCTGTCCTGGGCAGCTGGCTCTGTGCAGCCCTGCTTGAGCAGCAGGGTTGGACCAGGTGGACCGCAGAGGCTCCTTCTGGCCTCCAGCCTTCCCAGCTTTGGAGGCGTCCCGAGGCCCTGCCTCCCTGCGTGCTGCGCGGGTACCAGGGCTGTGGCCACTGTGAGGCGGGGAGGCAGGCCGGAGTGGTGCTTTCCTGAGCTGTGCCCCACGGGGCGCCCGCGCCCAGGTGCTCCTGTCCCGGCAGAGGGGCTTGCTCTGTGCCTTCTGCAAGAAGGTGGCCACATGACTCCTCCTTTCCTTCCCTCTGTCCACAGAGGTGCTGACTTTTGGCGGAGACATCTTGAAGTTTGCCGGTATGTACTTTGGACAACGATGCCCACGTGTACGGGTCTGCAGCATTTAGCTGTTGTGGCGGCCGTTTGCCGTGCTCTCCTTCGCAAGAGGCTCTGTGCAGCACCTTGAGCCAGCTTTCTGGCCATGCACGCACACCCCCCGCAGTGCCCTTTCTCCAGGCTCCTCTTTCTTTCCCCCCGGGGCTGCCTGCGGTTTGGCTTTGGCCAAGGGCTGTGGCTCCCCTCACTCGGTCCCCTCTTGCGGGGCCCTGTGCTGCGGGCGGGGGCAAGGAAGCACGCACATATAAAGCACATATATAAAGCTATAAAGCAGAGCCAAAGGTGTGTGTCGGGGTGCTGGTGAGGGGCAGGGAGGCCCTGGTGATGGCAGAGCTTGGGCTGCCGGGCTGCGAGGGGAGGAGGAGTCCCTGACGTGCTGCAGCTGCAGAGGAGCGCTCGGGGCAGGGGGTGCTGCTGCTGCCGTCTGGCTGCTGCTGTGGCTGGCCCGGGAGAGGAGAGGTGTCCCGGTGCCCAGGGTGTGGTCCTCCCGGGCAACGCCCTGCCACGAGCCCATCTTCCTCAGCACGTCGGCCCGCTTATGCCACCGAGTGGAGTGTGGGGAGAGGCAGGTCTCAGCAGAGCCTTCACTTCCCCTCGCTTTCCCCAGGGGATGCTGTGCTGGTGCTGTGGAGAACATCGCACCGGGAGCTGGCTAAGACCATCAGCCTGGTGCTGCAATGTAGCCGGCAGATCCAGAAGAAGTATGGGAGTCGTGACACGCCCGTGGGTCAGAAGGTCCGACTGAAGATAGGTACGGGCGCTGTGCCAGGCGCAGATGCGTGGCACTCTCACGCGCCACAGGGTGCTTCTCCCGGGCAGGGAATGCGGGGATCCCTGCTGGGGCCAGTGCCAAAGGAAAGCATCTCCTGTGAGCATTCAAGGGGCCAGCGGTAGTCGGAGCAGGGACGGGAGACCAGGACTGCTGGTCTTGCATGCGTTTCCAGACGCAGAGGAAGCTTAAGCCTAAGGCAGAGCGGGTGTCAGATCAAGTATTAGGGTCTTTGCATGTCTGCTTTAGCGCGGGTGTCTGCGGGAGGTAGTTACCCTTTCCTTTTTTCAGGCGGGGGCAGCTTTGCATCCTTTCCCCTGCTGGATTCTCCCCTGCCTTTCACAAAGAGCAAAAGGGAACTGCTTTGCTCACGGCTGGGAGAAGGGCTTTTGCAGGCTGTTAGGTTTTCTCCAGCAGACAGCTACAACCTACCTGCGTGTAAACGCAGCAGGTGGTGATCAAGCCCGCTGGTTTGCTGGGCTTCTGGGGCAGGCAGGCAGCTGGGTAAGATGCCCGGCACTCTCAACGCCTTGCCAATGCCAAATTTGTTTGTCTATTTCTGGACACCTGTTTCATGGAGCCGTGTCAGTATCCCCCGAGGAGGACGGAGGATGTCCTCCCCCTCCATAATGGCCGCCTCCCCGCTGGGCTTCAGATTAGGTTCTGAACAGCTGAGATGCTGGGGAGCGCAGAGCTCAAAATGTTCTCCGTGTCAGTTTGCTTCTCCCGCTCTCTCTCCCCAGGGATCTCTGCAGCGCCCATGAGCCTTGTGGTTTTTGGAGACAGGGATTGGCGGTACTTCTGTATCTGTGGCCAGGCCCTGCATGAAGTTTGTGAGGCCCATGAGCTTGCAAACCCGGGTGATGTTGTCCTCTCGGCCACCTCCTGGGAGCTCTGTGAGCAGCACCGGCTCAGGACCAAGCATCTTGCAGGCAAAAGAGCTGTGAAGGTAGGTGGATGGGACGGCGTCTCGAGCCATTGTGAGGACCTGGGGCCTGGACATGAAGGAGGGAGGTGTCAGAAGGCTGAGGCGCCGAGCATGGGGAGAATTGTAGCAGTGAACATGGGCAGGCAGCTGAAGGTGTTGTCCCTCCATCTCAGGGGTAACTGTGTGCTGGGCTTGCTTGGTTTGAGGGGTCGGGAGGCACTGGCAGGCTTTTGGCCCCACCAGCAATGTCCTGTGTGGGTCACGGAGCTGTTGCTGACAGCTGGGGGATGCTTGCGTGATGCCTGCCCAGCTCCGGTGCTTCTGAGGAAGCACTGCTGTCCCATCCAGCCAGGTGGGCTTGTTCTCCCCTTTTCTGGGCAGTGACGGTGAGGGCAGGCTCTGTCCCCTGGAGTCCTGGGGCGGCCAGTGGCAGTTCTCTGATTCTGTGTGTCTTCAGGTTACGGGCATGGATCAGATGTCTCGGTCAGAACGCCAAGAAGCGTTGCGCAAGCTTGTACGACACCCATTGAGCCACCGCTTGGAAGGGGAAGGTGCGTGCCAACTTCACCTTGTTCTGTGATTGCCTGCAAAGGTGGGGCCTGGCTGCTTCAGGGGCCAGAGGGGAACCACCCCAGCCCTCTTCCCCCTTTCAGTTAGCGCCCCTGCTTTTGTCCCTCCTGTGCATCAGCTGGGGCAGTCACTGCTGCCGCTGCCGCCTCCTCCTTCCAGGGGACAGCTCTGCCCTGAGTGTCAGCAGGTGGCAACATGAGCAAAGGCAGAAGACTCTTTCTCCCCCGTTTCCAGTGCCAGCCCCTGCTTTCCAACACCTCCTAGTGCCATCCTTCGAGCGACCACCTGCGTTTTCTCTCCTCAGGGGCCATGAGGCCTACTCGTGTCTTGTCCAACCGTCCTAAATTGGTGGAGATGTTTCGGAAGTACATACCAGAAGCTGCTCTCAGGAAGGTACGTCCAGGCCACCACTGCTGGGGCTGCATTTTTGGCGGGCAGAAAAGAGGTGCATTGCACAGATGGAGTTCTCAGGAGAAGAGAAAACCAAAGAAAATGCACCCTGAGACAAGAACATGGGCAAACTGAGCCAAGGGGCACCCAGGCTGCACCAGTGCGTGCCTTGTCCTCCTTTGTGTGCCTTGTCCTCCTTTGTAATTTGTGTTATGGTTCGGTACCTGCCTGCCGCAGGCTGGTGAAGCCTGCCCGCCATGTGCACGGAGAGGAGGATTTCCCCCCTTCCTCCAGTAGTACCTGCAGGCTATTGCCGGTACGCCTGCTCTCCCTCGGCATCTGGTGTGGGCAGTAAGCCCGTGGGAGAGCAGGCTGGTGAAGCCCGTGTGCTCTTGTCTTCCAGCTTGACGACAGACTGCCGCTGGACCTCTTCTCTGAGCTACGGCCAGTCACCAGCCTCTTTGTCCACCTGCAGTTGTCTGCAGATATCATCAGCACAGCAGAAGTCTTTGAGTTCCTCCACAGTGCCAGCAGGATGTTGCTAGAAATCCTCTCTCCTCACAAGGGCGAAGTCAACAAAGTCCTCCTGTGCGATAAAGTGAGTGTGTGCGTGAGCAATCGCCTCCCCGCAGCCCGAGAGGGTGGTCGGTGAGCAAGAGGGGGTGATTCCCTCTGAGGCATTGTAGCAAGATGTGCCGCTTCTGTCCTTGGCAGGGCTGCACGTTCCTCTGTGTGTTTGGACTCATTGGAGAAAAGCTGCCCTACAAGAGCCTGCACGCCTTGCAGAGCGCTGTTCAGATCTTCAACTCCTTCTCGACGATGTTTGGGGGAAAAAAGTGAGCATGTGGCAGGGGGCGTGGGTGTGCCGGGTGCCTAGGACAGTGCAAGGGGGCTTACCCGAAAGAGACGTGCCTT
The DNA here is from genome assembly GCF_949628215.1 of Phalacrocorax aristotelis. Taxonomy (NCBI): domain Eukaryota; kingdom Metazoa; phylum Chordata; class Aves; order Suliformes; family Phalacrocoracidae; genus Phalacrocorax; species Phalacrocorax aristotelis. The sequence continues at coordinate 284,959 of NW_027441295.1, read as the reverse complement.
CTAGCTTGCCCTCCCTCGTCCCTGGCAGGAAGGAAGCAGTGCCCTGAGAGGTGGCAGGCGAGCCATGGCTGAGGCCCATGGCAGCCAGGCAGAGCCCCTCCAAGCACACCGTGCTAGCCCTCGCACCGGAACGAGCCCTCACGAGGGCGAGAGGCTCTTCAGTGCCAGAGACAGGCCCTTCCGAGCAACTGGCCCATGAACAGGGCTGGGGCCCAACCACCTGATCTCAAGTTTCTGTCACCGCAGGTGGTGACGCTGTGGGCGCCTTCTTCCCTCCCTCTTTGCTCACGAGAGGGCCGTGGCCTTCTGCCGGTCGCATCTCAGGGAAAGAGGCCTCAGGGGAAGTGTCCAAAACTCTGCCCATGTCCCTTGTCCCTTGCAACGCACGTATATTGCGTCCCTGAGCTCTCCAGGCCCCCAAGGCCCGCGCTGGCAGGGCAGGATGGCAGGTGGCCCAGGCTAGGGCCGAGGGGAGGTGCGGGAGGGGATGAAGCTGGGCGGGCAGGACTGTGCGTGGGGCGCTGCTGAAGCTGCGCTGTTTCCCTGTGTGCCAGGGCAGTGTCCGTTGCCGTTACCAGCGGGATGGTGTTCTGCGGCATCACCGGCCACCCTCTGAGGAATGAATACACAGGTAGGAGGCGTGTGCCTGAGGCGCGGAAGGTTGGCCTGGGCCTGCTTAAGCACAGCAGTCTGGAAGAGGAAGGCGGGCTGGGAGAGGGCTTGCCCAGCAGCCACTCAGGAACGGCCCAGGCGGTGCTGGTCCTGGCCTGGGGTGGGAGAACGGGCTCCATGGCCGATTGTTCCCCTGGGTTCTGCTGACCCCGCTGTGGCGTTGGCCTGTGCCAGAGGGGAGGCAGCCCTTGGCGTGGCAGGGCGCCGCGGGGCTGGTGGCACAGGTACATCAACGCGTGCTCTCTCTCTGTCTCTCTCCCTGGCAGTCCTTGGCCAGAAGGTGAATTTGGCAGCCCGGATGATGGTGCGCTACCCTGGGCTGGTGTCCTGTGATGCAGCGACTTATGCCGCCTCTCGGCTGCCCCCTTACTACTTCAAGGAGCTGCCAGAGAGAAAAATGAAAGGCATTATCCGTCCTGGCACTATCTATCAATATGTGGGAGTCACCAAGGCGAGGTAAGTGTCCTCTGAGAGGGCTGGATGAAGGGACGGTGGCACCAAGGGTGCAGCCTCGGCGAGCAAAGAGGAGTTGTGCAGCGAGAGACCAAGCTGGTCTGCCTTCCCAGTTGCTGAGATGGTCAGAAGCCCTGGCGTGGGAGGCTTTTTGCCCCTCTCCCGTGCTGCCTCCTGCTGCTGAGAGAGCGGGAGTGAAGCCACAGGGATTGGGAAGATTCTGCTGTCTGGGTAGATGCAAGGTGGCCTTGCAGGCTCCGCCCAAATGGCTTTCGACTGTGCTTTCCATGCTGTGCTTGCTCCACCATGTGCCCTGGTAATGACCCAAGGAGTTTTTTGTCCCAGCTGCTTCCGAGCAGGAAGCTTTGGGCCAGTCTGGTTCCCATGGGGAAAGGTGGACCATTGGGACACTCTTCCTCATGTCTTCCTGCTGAAATCTCAGCTCTTCCTCTGGGCCAGGATTTGCCCTTCTCTTTGGGTGACGGTTTGAATGTTAACATTGCCATCTCTTTGAACTACAGGAAGACTTGAGGCAAAGGTGCCAGGTACTTGGCATCCCAACCCGTTCAGGGACACAAGTCCTCCTTTCCAAGACACTTGTTTTTCTTGGCCAACGTGGTAAAGCTGTCTGCTAGGCAACAGCACACCCTGGCTTCTTTCACGTGTCTCCGAGTTCTCTGGGTTTGGCCCATGGTGATGAACTCTCGATACGTTCTCCCACCCTGCTGCGGTCGTTGGGCTTCTTTATGCTTGAAGCTGTCCTAGCGTGCAGCTTGAACTTTGGCTGGGGGAGCGTGCAGGGGGTGACACGCTGCTCAAAAGAAAAGCCGGTACCCGAGGAACACGTCCTGCCCCTCCACGCCAGGCTGCTTCTCTATGTCCCCTGGCTTCTCCCCACCTCATTGACTTGTGTTTTCTTTTCCCCTGCTTCTAGCATACTTGACATGAGTCTCACCAAGGAGAGGTCAGAGTACGCTCCCTTGCTGGGTAGGTGGAGAACGCCGTGCTCTTCTGAACGCCACTTTCTTCCCCTTGGTAGCGCTTAGTGCCACGCTGGGTAGGGAGAAGCTTTTGCCAGGGATGGTGCTGCCTGCAGCGACCCTAAGGCAGTGCTGCCTGGTTCGTCCCTATTTGTTTGATATCTCTGGGGTGGAAAGCAGGGTGAGGTGCCTGGTGCTCCCCGCCGTGCTCCAGACCTGGTAGGAAGGTTCCTTTCTACTATGGAGCTGCTCAAGCCCGGGGGCTAAGCTGATCCTTGTCTTTGGGTTCAGGAGAGAGGTTTCCTTCTGCCAGACTGACGGAGAGTGTTTGTGGGTTCTAGCCCTTGTACTCCTCAGAGTTCCTTTCCTGGCAGCATCTGGGTGTAGATACGGAAACATCAGGACGCTCGGGATGCCTTTAATCGCTTGGTGCCTTGATGGAAGGAGGCCTGGGTGTAGGCAGGCTGTCATGTTATATGTGGTGGTGGGGAGGGAAACTGCGGTGGAGGGTGGCAGCAAAAGGGATGTCTCTTTGCTTTTCAGCACCCCCAGCAGCTCGTTTCCTTGTGTGTCTTCACAGGTCGGGAGAAGGAGATTGACCTTTTTGTCAGCTGCTTGAAAGCCTATAAGGATTTTGGGCAAAGCCACATCCTGGCATTTGAGGGCACGATGGGCTCCGGAAAGAGCCACTTACTTGCTGAACTGGCCTCTTTAGGCCAGGCTGCTGGCCACAGGTACAGGTTTTTGACCTGTAGCTTTGGGACACTGCCCCTGCCCATCCCCTGACAACCGTGGAACACTCCAGCCCCTCTGCCAGTGCGTTTGGCTCTTGGACTGCAGAGGCCTGAAAAAGCCTCCTGGAGACACTCCTTAGGAGCTCCTGCGTGCCCTGCTCCCACCTCTGCCTCTTTGGGGAGTTGGAGGCGGCTTCTTGAGCCACAGCCTTTCCTCCTTCACCTCTGGGCCAGGCACGGATAGTCGGGAAGAGCCCAGGCTCAGTGCTTTGCATCTGGCTCCAGACGCAACAGACAGCAGGGTGGCCAGCTCAGAAGCTCTGCTTGCCCTCTACCTGTTTCCCAGAAGGAGCACTGGGGCAGAAAAGCCTTCCTGTGCTCTGGGAGGCAGAGTGCTAAGGTCTGGAGCCCAAAGGCAAACTCACCACTTGCTCCATCCTTGCCTCTGAGCCCTGTGAGTTCCTGTGCAGGGGGGAAGTAGTGAGACCTGGGCTGGCGCTGCCGAGACACAGGGTCCGGACCTGGCTCTGCCAGTGGCTTGGCACCAGCTGCCCCTGTGTGCCCTTTCTCGTACGAGGAGTGAAAAGCGCGGGCTTCTCTGGGAAGCACTTTGAGATGGGTGGCTGAAGAGCCCCCTGCAAGGGCATCTCCACCCCTTTGGTCTTAGAAGGCTCGGGCTGTTGGGGATCTCAGTCCCTTTTGCTTTTGCACGGCAGGGTAGTTGCGATGGAACTGCTAGAGGTCAACGTGAGGCAGTCCTTCTCTGCCCTCCATAAGCTGATGGCCAAAGCCCTGGGCCTCCAGGACTGTGAACTGCGCAGTGACAAGGAGCGCGTGTTGCAGGCAAAGCTCGAAGGGATAATCGAAGAGAGCAGCTATTGCCTCCTCAACGGCATTTTCTTTGTCGAGGTGAGAGCGAGAGGCCTGCCAGAGACCCTGGGCAGAGGGCCTCTGCTTTAGGCTCCAGGTGAAGTCCCCACTGTGGCTTCTTGGCCCTGTGCTGGGGAGAGGGAGGGTGCTGAGGCCAGCAGAGGTGGTTTGCTCTGCGGTCTTGCTTGGTGGGGAGGTGTGCCTAGCCCCGGAGTGACCTTTCTCCCTGACTCTGCTTTTCCTGGCCAGTTTCCCGTTTCGGACAAGGTTCGCAAGATGTGTGAACCTCAAAGGCTAATGGAATTGCACTCGACGTGGGCAAAAGTGCTAGAGAAGGTGAGCATTTCTCCTTCCGACCTCCTGGTCAGAGAAGGAAAACAACCCCGCCCTCCCATAAAGCAATGTTCCCTGGAGGAAGAACGACGTCTTCCGCATTCCCTTGCCCAAGCTCCCTCCTTCTGCGGAGCAAGCGACATTAGGCGTGACCTTAAAGTCTCAAAGGAATTACGAGCCAGTCAGCATCTGAGCAGGGAACGGGTTGGGGAGAGACTTCCGAGAATCCTCTCAAGAGACAGAGGGTAAATCTCCTCCCCTGGAAGGCACTTGAAAATGCACCGGATTCCCCTCAGAACAACCTGGCTTTTTTTCAGGTCATGGGAGGAGAATTTGGCATATTTGTCATCGACAATGCCCATTTCATCGACCCTGCCTCCTGGAGTATCATGTCACCCGTGCTCCAAAACGTCTCCAGCTTCATGGTCATGAGCTTAGCCCCGGGCTATGTGAGAACAGAGGCCTTCTGCAAAGCCGCAGGAGACAGCGCAATGTCCCAGAACATCACCTATTGTCATCTGGACAAGCTGAAATCTTCAGCTGTGGTGCAGAAAGTCTGCCAGGACCTCGGAGTGGTCAGCATCTCCAGGGATCTAGCGAGGTAAGTGGGAGGCAGGGGAGCTCTTCCTGAGGGCTTGAACCGATGCAGAGCATGGGAGGGCATCAACGCCCCAGGAAAGGCAGCGCAGGGCGGCTAGAAGCATCACTGGCTCCCGTGAGTACTGGGCCCACGGGGGTTGCATATTATGCCTCGCCCTGGCAGGTGTGAGCTGAGAGCGGGCAACCCCCCAGACACAGAGCGTGGGAGGTGTCATCCCTTCGCTGTTGCGCAGGGAGGAAGGGAGGAAGAGTGCCGAGGCCAAGCGTGTCTGGGGTGCGAAACGGCCTTGGTCTAGGTGGCCGGGCTGTGGGGGAGATTCCCTGGGGCAGAGGTCCGTCCTGCTGCCAGGGAGGATCTAGGCTCCCGAGGAGAGGAAAGGCAGGGCTCGCTGCTCCGTGCTTTGGGCATTGTCCGCCTCTCTTTTGGCGTGGACTTCAGCCAAGGCTGGAGGTTCAGGGGGGCCCAAAAGGCCAAGCCAGCGCCCCTTTCAAAAGTGAGGTGTGGCTGTGACGGAGATGCTGGCTACTCTGTTATGCCCGAGGGAGTCGCGGCCCCCCTGAACGGTGTTCCACCTTACTTTCCTTGTGCTGCTCATTGCTGGGTCTGCCCCTGTCCAGGTTCCTGATCCAAAGAAGCTTGGGGATCCCGTATTACTGCGAGGAGCTGCTGCGCTGCCTTCGTCGCAACGACATGCTCTTGTTCCACACCCGGAGGCGGGGTGAAAAAGCAGAGGGCAGCTGGGAGAGCCTGATCGGTAAGCACCTTTGCTGCCGACTAGCGCGTTGCTGTGGCGCATTCTCTGCGGCACGGTCTTGCCCCGTCATTCCCCCGTGGATCTGGGCAGAGTCACATCTTGCAGCAGTGCAGAACTTGGCCTGGCAGAGGCGTGGGCTCCTGCGTGCCTTACCGTTGTGAGCCAAAGCAGGGGCTAGCGACTTCTGGTGGCTTGGAGGGGCCTAAATTCCTGGGGCAGGAGTTGGGTGCTAAAACGCGGGGGAAATCGTTCCGGAGCACATTTGATCCTGGTGTTTCTTAGGCATTCTAATGGGCCTGTAATTTACCTTGGCCATAGGGCAGCTCCCTTGAGAACAAATCCCAGCTTGAGGTGAGGGACAGGCCCAGGAATCTTGAATCCAAAACCATAAAATCCCCACAAGGGTGCCGGTCACAGAAGAAAAGGATGGTAATAGAAGTTTCCCAATTTCCCTGGCTGTGGAGACTGTTTGGGAAAGCTGGTGTGAAGGCAGAACATCTTTGGGAGGGCTCTATAATCACAGAATCATTATAGAATCAGTAAGGTTGAAAAACACCTCTAAGATCGTCAAGTCCAACTGTCAGCCCAACACCTCCTAAACCATGTCCCGAAAGACGCGCTTGCAGCGGAAACTGTCTTGCAGCAACGTCGAGCTCCAGCGCAGGGAGTGATGGCAGGGTCTGCACCATCAGACCGGACGTGAACCTGGAGAACACCGTGCTGCCCGTCACCTTGAAAGGTGAGGGTCCGAGCGCCGCTCTGGCGGCTCGCAGCTGTGCTGGGGCCCCTTCGCGGGGCATCAGCTAGAGGGAGGCTAGGCATCTGTGTGCTGCAGAGTCACCCTCTCAGCTTGGGAACTGTCGATGAGTGTCCCTCCTCTCTAGCCACCCCCATTTGTATGATCCTGGAAGAAATGTCACGCTAAAGCATTCCTGCTGTAAAGCGGTTTTGTCCAAAAAGAACAGGAAGAAATGGAAAAGAAAGGAGTAGTATCGTCTGGCCACGTTCAGACAATCGTTGTGTGGAGCTCCGAGTCCACCTCTGGGCTGGGGAAAGTTCTCTGTTCTCTGTGCGCACTGTAGGGCAAAAACCTACTCCAGACCTGGTAGGGCGCATCATGGGCTGCATGGACCTGCTGGGTCCTGCCCTCCTCACCCTTGGTGGGGGAGCGTGCGTTTGAGCGTCTCGCTTTTCCCCAGGCCTTGTGGCCGGTGGCTGCAGCAGGAGCGGAGCCATTTTGAAGACGCCTGCCCTGGGTTGCGATTGCCCAGCAGGTGCAGTCCCGAGGAGAGGAGGCCAACATCTACCCCGTTTCCTGTGTTGAAACTCTCCAGCCTGAGCATGGGGAAGAGGCGAGAGAGAGATGTGTTGCTTCTTTCTGGCAGAGATTGCGCTGTCTCAGCTGGACCAGCTAAAGCCGCTGAAGCAGACCGTTTTGAAGTATGCGGCTGTCATCGGGCCCGTGTTTACCACCCAGCTGCTCTTGCACGTCCTTCCGGCTGACATGAGGCACAAGGTGAATTGTGTGTTGACCATGCTGGTGAAGGACAACATCCTTAAGTGGCTGAAAAACACAGAGGTGCCAGAAGATGTCCAAGATCCTACCAAGAGGCCAGGCACCTCTGTGCAGGCGGAGAGCGGTAAGTGGTAGCAGTGAGGTGGACAAGGGAGCTCCCAGCTGTGTCCTGATGGGCTCCCCCGGGCATGGTGCGCTCCCCCCCTGCCCCCGCCCCCGGTGATGGCTGGGTGGAGCTCAGGCAGGCATGGCTGTTCTGGAGGGGTTGTGCAAAGATCTTACGAGCCGATCTCAAAGCACACGAGCTTTGTGGTGGAGGGGAGTTCCCACCAGCCGTCCCAAGTGCCTCTGCTCCGCGGCCTCCAGGCGCTGCTTATAGCGCAGGCATAGGAGGGCTTGTGGAACCCCTGACATCCTCTGCGGGCCGCCTGCAGCGTCCAGACCAAAGATGGCCTCCAGAGAGCCCCGGGCCCTTTGACAGGCTTTCACTCAGCTTTGATTCCCCTGTGGAGCAGGGCGGGAAGCTCAGGAGGCTGGGGACTGCCTTGCCAAGAGCAGGGAGAAAGCGCGGGCCAGGGCTCGCTTTGGCTGGCAGCAACATCCCCAGCTGCTGCCTGGAGCGCAGCTGAGCACTGTGTCCCCAGGGCCGTGCTAGCGTCAAGCAAGGCAAGCTGGGCCCTTCCACCCCGTGCTGCAAGGCTCGGTGTGCAGCAGTGCAGGTTTGCTGCCGAGGGTGCGCCCCAAGGCGTGACTTTGGTGTCCCGGCTGGGATGGCCCTGAGCCTTGGCCCCAGCTGGGGCTGATGCAAAGGCCCTTTGCCTTGCAGATGTGGAGACGCCCGCTCTGAGGATGACCGTGGTGCAGCAGTCTGGCGCTCTGGCCTTCCGTGTCGTGCTGCTGCAGGAGGCTGCCTACCAGCTGTGGCCCAAGAGACAGCGGGTCGCCTTGCACCGCACGTGTGCCGCCTTCCTGGAGCGGCACGCGCACAAATGCAAGAGCTGCGGCCAAGGAGAGTTTGTTGCCTTCCACCGCTTCGCCGTCACCAGCACCCAGGATGGAGGGAGGTGCCAGGGCTCTGCTGACCAGGGCGACTCACGCAGCTGGGAGACCTTGGTGCTTGCAGGAGAGCAGCTGAAGAGGGATAGGACCCACGCCACTGAGGGTATGCTGTGCGCCGTGCTCCACAGCCCGGGCCCTCCAGGAGCCCAGGGGTGTGTGCTGGGGATCGGGTGGGAGTAGATCTGCTAGGGACAAGCCCAGGAGGTGAGGATGACCACTGCAGGCTTTCCTCAGTGTGTTGGGACCCTTGCAAGGATCCTTGCAAGCCCCGCTGGGAGAGGGAGAGCAGCTCTTACCCCGGCGTACGCGAGGAGGTGTCTAACCCCCTGTGTTCTCGCCAGATGCTGAAGATGCACTGCGGCGGCAGCAGCAGGCTTTCATGGGGGAGGATTTTGGGTGAGCAGACCAGGTTTTGGTTATTTTTGAAGCCAGTGAGCACAGGGTCTCCACAGGAGGCAAAGGAAACTCGGGAATCTGGCTGCCGGTTGTGACTGTAGCTTAGGGAAGAGGCTGTCTGTGGGGTGGGAGCTGGGAGGAGATGGCCATGGAGATGAGAGAGTGCTTGAGGAAGCCCATGGGCTCAGGGCAATGGTCACACGTCACCGGAGCAGCCCTTGCTTTCCAGTTCCTACCGAGCAGCGCTGGCAAAATCTGCAGGGGAGGAGCACCTGCATGAGTCACGCCTGCCCGTGGCCTCACGCTCTGCTTTGAACAAAGGGCTTTTTCTGTCGTCTGTGTGGGGAGAAAGACCACTCTAAGTGATGCCTGTGTATTCTTTGCTCTCTTCTTCCCCTGGGAACCGTCCTCTGACTAGTGTGGCAGGGCGGCCTGTGGCAAAGAGCGAACAGACAACTGAGGTGCCCAGCAAGGCCGATGGGAAGGACAGCGGCGCATGCTCCTGTGAGTGCAAAGCCATCGTGGAATCGGTGCTGGTGCCTTTGGCTCGCCACTACATGGCAATGGGCGATGCTGCCAGAGCCTTCTACTACCTTCTGGAGTGTGCGGCTGCCTACCTGCATGTCTCCAACAGCGACATGGTGAGTTGCCCTGCTTGCCAGCACCCTCTGTGCACGGAGTCCTCTCAGTCGCCTGGCTCTGGGCAGGACAACTTCCCCGTTGCAACAGGGCATGCCTCTGTGGGGCCTCAGAAGGGAAACGCTGGGCTCAGACCCTGACTTCTTCCCCTGCTTTGCCTCTTCTGCGGCAAGAGGCACAGGGCACTGTGCCCTTAGGACAAGGGGCGTTAGCAGGGAGGCGGTCTGAAGGATCAGTGGTGCCTGCGCTCTGAGCCAGTGTGACTGTGTTTGAGCGGGCATCACCGAGGGGGAGGAACAGGCCCTCTTAAGACAGACGCCAGAGGCAAGGGGGAAGGGCAAGGCTGGCTGTGGGCTCTGCACCCACGCTCACCTGCTGCTCTCTGTGTGCTTGCACAAAGGCCCTCGTGAAGCTGAATGAAGCGGAGGTCCTGAGGAACTCCGTAGACAAGAAAGCGAATGTGATAGCCCGCTTTGAAGAGGCCACCTTCTTCAGCCTCAAAGGGGAGGTAAAGAGACGGAGAGGTCCGGCGGGATCTCCGGGGGGACAGAGCTGGACGCCTTCCCCAGTTGCAGGGGATGTCCCTGGGGCATCTGCAGCCACTGGCAGATTCCTGCAGTCTCTTGGGCCACTGGTCCCCATCGGGACGTTTCCCTTTTCCCTTGCAGGTCTGCTATCGTATGGGACGCATGGAGCTGGCAAAGAAAATGATCCTGGAGGCTTTGAGCCTGCTCAAAAGGAAGTTCCCCCGGACCACCGTTGGAGCCTTGGTCAAGTCTCAGGTGGAAAAGTTGCAGTGTGCCGCTTACGTTGCCAGAAGAGCAGCCTCCCTTCCGCAGGAGGCCCGGTAAGAAGCAGAAGTGAGAAGCCAGGGGAGGAAGAGCCATTTCCCACCTGGTCCCAAGCATCCAGGCCCAGAGCTGCTTGAGCCCAGTCTTGAGGCCACACCTAACCTGAGGCCGTAGTGCCAACACGCCCTCTCAAGCGGTCAGCTTCCCCCGGCGGCACATCTTTGTTTGCTGCCTTCTGCTCCAGCAGCCCTCCTTCCATCAGCCCCCTTTCCTCCGAGGAGGTGTAACCGGCTTGTCCACCGCCCTGCTTTCCCCCCGCCCTGGTTGCTTTAGCACTGTACAGCTAGAGCCTCTGGGCCCATCACTTTCTCTTGTGTGGCAGGAGGAAGAGGCTAGCCTGGCTGCTGCAGCAGAGCTGCTGCCTTTCCTTACTGGAGCAGCTCTTCAGCCTGGAGGGCACTTCCAGCAGGCAGACGTTCTCCCGCCTGGCAGCGCGCATGAAGGCCAACACGGACAGGGCAGCGGACTCCTGTCGGGCAGCAGATGCCCACCGCAGGGGTGGAGATGAACTAATCTAATTAAATACCTCTTTTATCATGACCTTTGCTGTCGGGCCTTTCTTTCCTAGGCACTGGGGAAAAATGTGGGGACATAGCACGCAGGTAGGTCATATGTCCCCTCCGCCGTCCCTTCCAGCTGGCAGCACTCCTTCTAGTGGCAGAATTCCTTTGGCTTGTCCCCTCCGGCTGCCTGCCAATGGCTTTGGCGTGAGAAGGGTTTGCATCTGGAGGTTCCCTGCGCTTCACGCTGAGGCCCCTCTCGGTTTGTGGCAGACTTCAGAATTGTGGGCACGGCTACAGGTGTGCTCACTGAGATGGGCCGGAGTTTGCTGGCGGATTGCAGCTCGCTTAGGGAACTGCAGAATGGCAGGGGCTTCAGTCACCTGCAGGAGCTCTGCATATGCAGCTTTGCCCTGGCACATCCTGAGCACAGAATTCCCGTGGCCACCGCAGGAACGAGGACTCTTCATAACCTTTACCACACAACAACCAAATTTCCCCACCAAAGGTTCTTCATGTTCTTCACGTTCAAAAGTGAACCACTTCTTTGTGGTGTAGAAAAACTCCCTGAGGCAACGGAGAGTTACAACTACATTCGATTGCAAATCACTTTGGTAGACACAGATTCAAGGTGTGACGTGATCCTTCTGAACCTTTACTTTCCCTGTTCCCAGCTTACTTAGATTTAAGAAATAAGACTTACAAAACGATGTCATTTTTTCACAAACATAAGTAACTCACAGGCTATACGCTTACGTCAGCACACAGCTTGCCTTTCCACCTCAAACTCTGAGATTTATCAGGTTGATCGGCAAACTAACACAGTGGAGCACCAACCCAACTCGTCTCTTTAGGCATCACCACCACACAAACGCTCGCTGCCAGTAATCCCACTGCAGCACTACAGACAAGCAAATCCCCACCTGGATTCTAGCAAGTCAAACCAAATCACGTTCTGGAAAGCTGAGTAATAAGGAAGTATTTATTTGTTGCATATTCTAAGGTGATAAAAATAGAGTGAATCTTGACGTTCCATTAAGTTAAGGTGACTCTTGTCTACGCTCAGATAAGGAGCCGAGGGGACAGGACTTTGTTTGAGTTTTGGGTTAGAGACGACAGGAAAAATTAGTGACATTGCACAGTGTATCCCATCTGCACAGGCACCATATTCAATTAGCAGAGATTGAAGGACTTCAGGCTGAAAGTCAATCTGTTAACCACCTCCCAGACCACTCAGTGAAGGCTGTTTTTTCCTACCCAAAGTCCAGAGAAAAGTGTGTTCTGCTCTAAAGTCACCGGCTTGCTAGTCCGAGACCGACGCCAGACTCTGCCTCCTCCCAGCGCTGCTCCACGCCAGCACAGCTCCGTCCTGCCGGCACTGGTGGCGGTTGGCTCCAACGGTCCGACCCCAACGGAAACTGGGCGGGGAGTCTCTCCAGTATGGCTCTGTGAGTCTTGCACTGGGGAGCCCAGAGCTGGACACAGCACAGGGGAAGGGTCACCTCCCTCCATCTCCTGTTGATGCCTTGCCTACTGCAGCCCAGGACTCAGTTAGCCGCCTGTGCCCCAGGAGCACTTTGCCGGCTCCAAACTGGTCAGCTGGGGGTCCACCATGTCCCCAGGAGTCTGCACAGCTGCTTTCCAGCTGGGTGTCCCCCAGCGTGTACTGGTGCAAGGGCTTGTTCCTTCCCAGGTGCGGGACTTTGCCCTTCCCCGGGGTGAGCTGCATGAGGGTCCTGTCAGCCCCTTTCTCCAGCCTCTCAGGGCCCCTCTGGTCGGCAGCACGACCCGCCGGCGCATGGGCCTCTCCTCCCACTTCTGTGCCACCTGCAAGCTGTCCGAGGGTACACTCTGCCCCATCAGCCAGATCACTGCATGTGAGCAGGGCTCACATAGTGCAGCGCAGGGCTTGCAGACGTGCACTTCGATATGGCATAACTTCTCACAGCAGGTTCAGAAATTTATTCAGTCTATTTTTTTGTTCTATATACAGCGCTTCCCCTTTTGCTTCCTGCAGGCTACTAAAAGCTGTTCAAACTGTCCCATTTTTCATTTGAACGTCACATCTCTTCACAGCGCTGGTGTTATGTGTCACACCGGGTCAGGTTGTACTCTCACATAGATGGTTAGACAGGGGGTAGCCTAGATTTAAAACCACCCTCCTGGGCACTGTCTCGCACACACTGGGGACCCCGGCAGGCTCTCCGGGGTGCCGCCTTTCCCGCAGTGCCGACTCTTGTGGCCGCTGCCTGTCCTTCCCTGCAGTGCTGCCTGCACCCACCTGCTGCGGCTGTCCTTGGGAAGGGCGCTGGAGCTGAGAGAGGCCTTGGGAGAGGCGGAGGGGGAAGCTCTTCTCCAGAGACTTGCCAGCAACTCTGCAGAGCGTCCCTTTTCCAGCCCATGAGACGCTCTGTGTGACAAGGGAAGGTGCCCGTTGGTCCAAGGGATGAGGCCCTGCAGGGCTCCCATCAGGGTCCTTTGACGTGCCCATCCTCCAGCCGCCCCTCCAGGGGCTGGGGGCTCTCATCTACGTCCGCAGGCAATGTCTCAGCTGCCCAGGGATGTTGAAAACAGGGAAAGACATCGGCTGTTTATGTGAATAGCATGTCCCTTCTCCCCAGGGAAGGCGGTCTGCACCTGGAGATTGTGTGTAAATATTCACGATGCTGTTAATGCTCTTTTAAATATACTCTTTTAATGCTCTTTTGAAACAGCAGTGTTGTGTTGCGCACCAGGTTTTCGAAAGCATGCCAGATTTCCCTATTTACAGTCGATGGGCATTCTCCTCAAGAGCACCAGCTCGGCTTTTGGCAGCCTGACCTCACGGTGCTCTTCAGTTTGCCAGCCAGGAACAAGTCAACCCGCTACTGAACGAGCAACGTTTTCAAGGAGTGCCATATTTCAAAGTCCTACATTCTACCTAGAAAGGCCCAAGGTTTGCACCCATGACTGGGTGAGGAGCTTGACAGCCAGCCACGGATATTGCAGGGACTTGATTTCCACGCTGTTATTGGAGGAATCTATGAACACGCTGCGCTTATGAATCTAGGGAGTGAAGGTGTGTTTATGTTTCACCAGTAAACATCCAGCCCTGCTCATCTGGAAAGGCAGAAAAGGACCGGGCTGTGTTCGTGTTTATCTAAGCAGTGGTTGCGTATACATGGGTGCTGGCAAAGGCATTGCTCCGACTGTGCCCATCTCTTTTGCCGGTCACATTAATTGTGTAAGTCTGCGCGTGTGTTGGTGTGTCTGGCCCTTTGGAAAGCAGCGCAAGTCTCTCGGACACACACATGGCAACAGCAGCGGCCACATCCATCAGGCTGGGATAGGACGAGCCTCCTGGGTGCGAGAGTCCACCTGATTGGGCTCTAGCGGACCTGGAAGGAGAAATCCCTTGTGTTCACAAGTCTGCTGCATCTGGCTGCTCCATCACAGAGTGGGGAAGGAAACGCAAAGAAACTCTGCAGCAGAGATCACAGGGGTGGACAGAGGGGCAGCACTGGCCAGGCTGTGAAAGTCCCCCTCCCGAGGTGACAAGTGGGGTGGGGTGTTCCAGGGGAGCAGTGCTTAGGGGCGGGGTGGCACCCCATGGGCGTGGCTGGGTGGGTGGGGAGGGCGCACTGTGAGGTCACAGACCCCGCTGTGCCGTGCCATGATATATTGTGCTGTGCCGCGGGTACAGCTTGGCCGGTGCCAGCAGCAGCAGCAGTAGCAGCAGCAGCAGCAGTAGCAGCAGCAGCCGCAGCAGCAGCAGCACGGTGCAGGCACGGGGGACCATGGCCCCCACGTGCCTCCTTATTATCCTCCTATTGGTGGCCCTGCAAGCCCGGGACGCCCAGGCTGCTCCATGGCAAGCATGGGGATTAGGTAGGTGGGCAGGCGAGGGCTGGCATGCAGCCCTGGGCAGCGTGGAGCAGCGCCCAGCGCACATTGGGGTGGTAGCGGGGCCGGGACCATGGTGGGGCAAGGCTGGGAGAGCAGCAGGGCTGGGCTGAGCCAGGGGAGCCATGGCCGGCTCCAGGGGCAAGTGGGAGGCAGTTGTGCTGCGGGGAGGCGCCGGGGGCCGCGGCCACTGCAGGGGGATTTTCCAGGTGAATGGTGGGGCCGGGAGCAGTGCCGTGGGGTGAGAAAGCATCCCTAGAGCTGGCCCTGTGCCACCCAGTCCCGCTGCAGCCTTCCCGCAGCCTGCACGTCGGCGCCAGCGCTGCACAGCAGAGCAAGGCAGTAGCCTTCGGGAGCGCTTCTATGCCGGGCTGGTGACAGCTGCGCCCGGGGCCGTGGCTCTGCCGCTCCCCAGCTGGGTCCAGCTTTCAGCCTCGGGGATGTCTGTCCTGGGGAGACGTCCGCTCAGGAAGACGGGAGCATTCCTGCTCTAGCCCTGCAGTGCTCTCCTTGGCAAACCCAGGTCCCCGACACACAGCCCCAGCCCTCAGCCCGGGGGAACAGATGGGGCAGCGGTGGGGCACTCCCACTGCCCAGCAGGCCCTTCTCCACGAGATGTGCAAATGACCATGTTTTCCCTCCAGTGCTTCCACGTTGGCCTCTTTTGTGCACAGTAGAGATCTCCCAGTAAGAAATCCCCAAGGGGCCGTATGTCCATCCGGTGCTTGAGGCGTGTGGCACACGGCCTGGAAACAGTATTTTGAGAGCTTCCAGGTGCCAGCCAACAGGCCACTCAGGCCCCTCTGCGGCTTTGGAAATCTCCACCCGTGTCATTACCTGACCCCCCTCCAGTCACTGCAGGTCACTGGGAAAGAAGTCGATCACAACAGCTAATGGAAATGTGCTTGATTACAGCCGTGCCTCCAGGCCATGGTCTCCAGGCGCCTCAGGCAGATGTTCTCTGGGAGCCTCAGGATGATCCCACAGGTATGTCACTTCAAGGAATGTGCATTTAGGGTTGAAGATGCTGTTCATGTGAAATTTTACTCAACAATTTCTTGGCCAATGCTCAGACATGCAGAAGAGCAGAGAGGGCACGGCTCGGGCTCGGTGATGTGCCCTGGGATACTCTGCCCTGCGAAGGTGTCTTTGACAGCCCCTCCGAGCCTCTGCTGCTCCCAGTGGCTGCTGCAAAGCCCGCGGGCTCTCTGGGCTTGAGTTCAGAGCTGGTGTGAGCTCCAAGGAATCCTTTCTCCCGAAAGCTCCATGCATGGTGTGCATGAGGATGCGCAGGCGCTTTGGGGTCACTGAGACCGGCAGACCCTGCCGGGGCTGCAGGAATGCCTGGCAAGGATGGGAGCCTGCTCCAGCCGGCTCCGTTGTCCTCCTTGATGTCTGAGGTCTCTCGGTGACACCTCACGGTCAGGGGCAGGTGAGAGCTGCACACCCAGCTTGAGGCCCGACAGCTAACTTGAAGGCAGCTAAAATGAGGGGCTGTGACTTCAGCCTTGGGTGGTTTAGCTGTCTGTTTCCAGCTGTGTTTTAGAAAACTTGGCTCTGGTTTTCCTCTTGTTTTGGGGGACCGTGGGCTCTTTGCTGCCACTTGTGAAAGTGCCCAGAACATGGTTGCAAGAGCTTGGGGTTCAGCCCGCCGTCTGTGTCTGTTGCCCTTACCGTGTGATGGAGTTGGCATGATGGGACGTGCTTCTCCAAAGGGCTCTTTCCCCAGCGGAACTGGGTGCAGCATCTTCCTGTCCTCTCTGAACAAAGTCATTTACCATCATCTTGAAGTCTGCCAAAAATGAACTAAGTGCAAACAAGAAGATGCCATGCAATCTCCTAGGCTCTCAGTAGGTCAGCTTTTGCTGTCTACTGGTAAACTGGAAAGTGCCTAGTGCTTAAATTTTTCTCTGCGAATGACACATAGTTCGGACTAGAGACGAGGTGCACCCCCAAATGCCCAGGCTTTGTTTCTAAGTGTTATTAACGTATTTTGCCTCCTGAAAACACCACGCTCCTGATGAGGAACGGTTGCTTCTCATTAAAGTGACCCTCTTTCTAAAGAGATGGACCGTGAGACTGTGGGGAAGGAGGCGCTTCAGGAAGGAGGCGGTCACGCGGTGCCAGTCTCTGATGAAAAAACAGCAGCAATTCAATCAACAGGCATGCCAAGTACTTGCTGCCCCCCAGTCATCCAGGGTCACATATCAAAAGCGCTGGGCGTCTGCAGGCTCCTCCCCTGGTGCCGCTACTGCACATTGGGTCGGCAGCCAAACCCTTAGTACAGAGCTAGTGTTCTCAAAGAAGCCAGGAGCGGCTCTCTGAGGATGACGGTCGTCTCGGGGCTGCGGTGGTTATTGCCATCAGCGGGCCAGAGAGATGCTGGTAACCCTCTGCGGATGTGGTGGAATGCTCACCTCCCACCGCAGCCCATTCACAGGATTTTCAGACCTCTGCAATTTTGGGAGCAAGGCCACCTGAGCCACGTTCAGTAGATGATGGGAAAGACGACTCTTAATCAAATGTCCCTCCCTGAGTACCCCGAGCTTGCTGTGAGTCCCCAGAGGCCCTGGGCACAACAGAGGGGGATCCCTCCTGTGAACTGGGGTCCAAAGGGATTCGCTGCTGGGGCAGAGGGATCCTGCACCATCCTTCTGCATCCTGTGGGCCTGAGCCATGCTGAGGCTTTACCTTTCTCTCCTTCTTGGCAGTGCTGTCCAACCCCGGGGAAGCCCACCGCGCCAGGACGTATGAATTTTTTCAGAAGAGTGCAGGTACTGAGCAGTCTTGCAGGGGCCATAGGTGGGAGACAACTCCTGAGAACTGGAGGCGTGCAAGCGTGCCCACGCTGGAGAAAAGGCAAAGGGGGAGAACAAGGGTCAGGTGTCTCCTGAGAGGGCCTGACTCCATGCCCTCGGGGTGTGGGCACTGGGCTGGGGAGGGAGAGCTGGGGGTGGCGCTCCCCGATGCAGGGATGGGTTTTGTCCGTGCTGCTCAAAGGGGCGGTTGGTCAAAGAGCTGCGCTCCCCCATGTGCTCTCCATTGGCCTCATGAGTTCTGTTCCGTGGGACAGCTTGTCCCAATGGGTCAGAGAGAGTCTCCGTGCAGCGGCACCAGCAAGCCTCGGAGAGCGAGGGTGGGCGAGCGCCAAAGAAATTGTGTGCAAATGGGAAGGGTAGCCAAGAAGGGGGAGCAAACCCATGGCACAGGGAAAACTGGGTTATGGCCATCCCGGAGTGTAGGCAGAGGTGAGAGGAGAAAGAGATGCTCCAGAGTGCATTGATTTGCAAGGGCTTTGGGACTTTCCTTGGTTTCTACTGAAACCAAGGAAACGTTGCAGCCCCAGGATGTTCACTGGTTCAGAGAAGCTAACAAAGTGAGGACAAACATCTCCTGGCAACGTCAGGCCTCCTGTGAGATTACCAGTAGCACGCAGGACACAGTAACGTGCAGAACTGTTCCTCCAGGTGTGGATGGCAAGAGAAGCTCAAGCGACACGGATCCTAAGGATTTCCAGAAGTTCTGCATAGAAGGTGCCGTGGCGGTCTTGGGGTCCATACTGCTTGGGATGTTTTTTTGTTGTCTGATCCACCTGTGGAGGAAGAGAAGACGGTGAGTCGTTGGGAGGTCTTTTGCCAAACTTCTGCATGAGATGGCTGCTATTTGCTGAGACTCATTTAGAGGCAGGGTATTCTGGAGAGCTGAGTTTTAACTGGCCTCTCAATTCGTGGGCATTCTTTTCTGTAACCCCTTCTTACTGAGACAAATGTGGGTTAAAAGGGACCCTGCTTGGACAAGAGCAGAGCCAGTGACCGACATAGGCAGAGGAAGGTCAGGAAGTAACAACAAGGCATGACGTTGCCGTAGAAAGAGAGAATTGCAATAGTGACATCTCCCCGCCAGTGAGCCTAGCGGCAGAAATCACCCTGCTAGGTGATGCTGTAAATCCCAGAGCTTGCCCTTGGCCAAGGTGTCCCAGCAGCTCAGGCTGTGGTGACAAACCTTCCCAGCTCTCAGCTTCTGGGAGCAGAGCCCCACCCGAGGGGTGCGGGGCGCCCCATTTTCTGCACAGAGCTCTCCGTGCCCACAGCTCCCACATGCAGCCGGGTTCCCAGACCCCGTGGGGCGCGCAGCTCTGCCCCACACCCTCCGGGCACCGCAGGCGTGGCAGGGCCTCAGCAGCCTCCTCTCTCCGCAGGCGCCTCGCCGCAGCTTCGAGAGCCCGGCCCGACACCAGCAGCTGCCCCTCACGCCCGGACAGCTGGACTGACCCCCCCAGCCCCTCCGAGAGCTGGACCCGATACCAGCAGCCATCACGTGTGCCTGGGAAAGCGGCCCGCCAGCCATGGGGCACCAGGGGGGAACCAGCCCCCACTGGCCCGGACAGCCGCCCGGCCTGCCTGCCTCCGCCCCCGCCGCCTCCGCCCCTGCCCGCGTGGCTGTCCAACTCGGCCAGCAAGGTGTTGCAGGAACGGCCCAGCACCCTCCAGGCCTCGCAGAAACGGAAACCACCCCGTCGCCCCCCAAGGCCATTGCTCCAGCCCTCCTGCCAGGGCCTGAGGCAGGCCCGCCAGGGTATGGATTTGGGGGGAGAGGATGAATTGGAGCGACAAATGGGGAACGACGACAAATCTGAGTTCCTTCGATGACGAGGTCACGCACCTAGCTGAACAAGGGAAGTCGGCCAATGTGATCTTTTTGGATTTCAGTAAAGCTTTTGCTACTGTCTCTCACAGTCTTCTCCTGGACAAACTGTCCAGCACAGAGCTGGATAAACACGTCATGCAGTGGGTGAGCAATGGGCTGATGGGTCGGGCTCAAAGGGTCATAGTCAATGGCTTACATCGGGCTGGCGGCCAGTCACTAGTGGGGTTGCACAGGGCTCCATCTTGGCTCTGGTACTGTTTAATCTCTTGGTAAATGCCTTGGGTGCAGGGCTTGAAGGAATACTAATTAAACTTGCTGATGACACAAAACTGGGAGGAGCTGTTGGCACTCGAGGGCAGAGAGGCCCTGTAGAGAGACCATAGAATCACAGAATCGTTAGGGTTGGAAAAGACCTCTAAGATCACCAAGTCCAACCGTCAACCCGAGACTACCATATCTCCTAACACTACCATGTCTCCTGGACAGGCTGGAGAGCTGGGCAGTCACCGACTGTATAAAGTTTAATGAGGGCAAGTGCCTGATTTTGCCCCTGGGGCATGGCAACCTGGGATATACAGACAGCCTGGGGAACGAGGGGCTGGGGAGCAGCTCTGCAGAGGGACCTGGGGGTTCTGGTCGACGGCAAGTTGAACACGAGCCAGCAGCGTGCCCTGGCAGCCCAGAGGCCCAGCCGTGCCCTGGGGGGCATCGAGCCCTGCATGGCAGCCAGTCGAGGGAGGGGATTGTCCCGCTCTGCTCCACGCTGGGGCGGCCTCACCTTAAGTGCTGTGGGCAGTTTTGGGTGCCACAGTACATCACAGATATAAAGCTACTAGAGAATGCCCAGAGGAGGGCCACAAGTTGGTGAAGGGTTTAGAGGAGAAACCACACAAGGAGCAGCTAAAGTCACTTGGTTTCTTCAGCCTGGAGAAAAGGAGACGGTCACAATCCACTGTTGGGTTGAATAATTTGGCAGAGGTTAAACCCCCTTGCTTTCCAAGCGACCTCAGCTAATTCTGGGTGGCTGGGGGCGGCTGGGCTTAACTTCTGGTTAACTCAAACATTTTATCGTGACTAGGTTCCTTTTGTGTTCTCGGAAGCAGAATTAAGACTCAAACCGGAGTCAAGTGCCAAGTCACTTTATTTGGCCAACAACAAGTATGCAAGGGAAAAGGAGAGAAAAAGAGAAAAAAGTGAGAAAGGGAAAGAGAGAGCATTGCGATAGCTCCCACCGCGGCTCTGCAGCGTCCCGTTAGTCCGATGTATCTTCGAATCTGGTGGAAAGCATAGAAACAAAGGCAGAAAGATTATACCAATAACAAGGATGCCAGCTATAAAAGCCAAAACATTATAACGATATCAGCTCTAAACAGGGCCAATGCCTGACAACAATGACAATTCAATTTCCAATGAAAACAGGTTGGGGAGACAAAGAGTTTGTGCAGTTTGGACTGTGGGTGACACAAATTGTCGTACAGCTCGGATTTGTTTCACTCCGTCAGGTGACACAGTGGGTGCAAACTGCATATTTGAGACAACACGTTGGATTAACTGAATGAACCATGGGGTGACACATGGCAAAAGCAGTAACGTAGCTAGACCTCCCAATAGGTAAAATCAGGTTCATTTAATCCAAGGACATCCTGGAAGCCAGGAGAAGAGATCAACATTCCAGCCTTCCCAGGTTTGGATGGGAACATGGGCTAATTTCTGTATTCTGGCAGTAATTTGTTTAACAACCTTGCCGTTGTCGTTGACTTTTAAACAGCAATCAGAATCATATTTCCCACAGACCCCGCCTTCTTCGGCTGGTAGGTAGTCGAGAACCATGCGCTATTGATAACTTGCGGTTTGCATTTGGGTTGCCTGACCTGCCAATGGGTGAAGGGCCTCAGCTGTTTGACTGGTGACAATTTCTAATACAGCTTGCAGCCAGATAATGCGATTTAGGCTGCAAATGGCTTCTCGAGCACCACTAACCCATTCATTGGGGTTCCGCGTTACGGGTCCATAACGTTGTACCATACATTGGCGGGTCCACTCATCTTTACCCCAGGACTGGCTGCTCCCATCAGTGAGGGAGGTATCAATAATTCTGGATCATTTTTCCTGCTTCAAATCATATATTTGAACACCTAAATCGTCTCCACCTATTTCTGGGAGTAAGAAAAACAAGGGACAGCTCACCCCAACATAACCTGTTCCTGACCAGTTTGCTGGCAGCGCTTTATATGCATGGTTTCCACGTATCCATGCTCACACCGGCTGGAAGTCGCTTCAAGCTTGGCTTATTCGGTCTGATGGACATGTTTTTCCCTACACAGTCCCAGGAACGCTACCTGACCAAATCCCTTTGTTAGGCTATGTAGCAGTAGCAACCCTTTGAAACCGGATGAGAAGTGTGAGTTAAGTAATTTGCTGGGCCACAGGAGTCCCTTGAACCTCCTGCCATAGGTTCTGAAGGGACAGCAGGCACCAGAAGTCCAAACTGTACCTACAGCCATTACAAATCCAAACTCAAAGCCCATCTCCTGCTCAGCACAAGAATTTTTTCCCCAAAATGAGTGACGCTAGTCACCATCTGGGATTTAGTATACTACAGTGTAGGTGCTGAAGAGATCTACACACATAGCCGTAGGCAGAAAGGTCTTACAGAGGCTGTGAAGCAAGTGACCTCTTCTCCTATATCTGGTACGACCTCTAGGAGTAGAGGAGATCGGAATAAAGACGACAACCATTTATATAGGTCTCCACAGGGAAGACGGACAGGCGCGATGCACCAAGCTAGCTGTGGTCTGACACTTCAGCATCAGGTTTGGAAAGGCCACTAGGGAACTGAAGGTCTCAAAGTCCGGGCAAAAAGAAAAAGAGAACAGAGGCACCACGAGCAGATGTCATCAGAGCGGAGCTTCCATTAGCCAGGTGGCCTTGGTGGGTCAGCTGCTTTAAGGTAACATCCCTCTCCACCTGTGCTCACGTTTACGGAGACTTTGAAATTCAGGCACTAAATTCAGACAAATAACTTGGCTGTCCAGCATCTCCTTGGTTCCCCAAGGATGGCTGTACCCATCCAACGCTCTCCACCAAGCACTAGGCTAATGGAAGTCCCACCTGGAAAAGCAAGGCTGATACACAGGGGAAGTCAAGGGTGAAGTAGCTAGAGCTGTGATTACCTTCCACATAAATGAGGTTAGAGGTTTCTCCCATCTAGATCATGCTGAGAGTCCTGTTTCCAAGGGCTCTGAGCCTTACGATTCATGCCTGTCACCAGAGCCAGAGAGAAGAGACAAGACGAGCTAGAAAATGAGTGAAAGAAAAACCCAGAACACCAGCCCTCTGCCAGCAAGTGACATGGGCCCAGCGAGAGGATGCTGGGCACCAATGAGCATGCTCCGTACTGGAACCTGAACCCAAAATTCATGGCCCAGTGTGCAGGTACAATGGCATTTCCAGACCGTTTCCCTGCTTTGAGGGCGGGGGCATGAATTCCAGCCAGGGTTACAGGCTCAGGGCGTGCTCAGATCAGTTTGGTGAGGTGGTGTGGCTGGGTGAGAAAACACGATCAGAGGAGGGAAGCAACACAGGACCCTTCCCTGTAATTTTATTTAAGAGTTTATTTAAGCTGGTACTCTGCATTCAAGCGTACAAGGTTTGTTGCTTTTCTGCAGCTGTGGAAGCAGGGTTGTGCAGTACGGGCAATTCCTGTTGGGCAACACGTTGCCTGCTCCCTAGAGCCACAGTCGCAGCCACTTGGGTAGAGCTGCCGAAGAGGTGCCTATCCCAGGGGTATGTTCTGAGCCTGCTCAATAGAGACCCATCAGGAGCCCCACAGCCAAGACAAGGAGTGATCTCTGGTGTTACAGGAACCGATAAAAGGGTGACAACCTCTGGGCTGGAGAGAGCAATTGCAGCAGCGATTCCCATCACAGGAAGCACCAAATAATGGATGCTGCCCACCCACATCTAACTCGTGTTAAGTCACCCTAATCCCCAAGACACTTCTAAGGAACAGCAAATCAATTAAAGCCACAGGAAGAAAACAGACCAAACCAAACCAAAACGCTGGGTTAAAAGATTTGTACTTACCACACACAAAAACCAGACAGAACCGGACAAAAGCCAAGGCTGGATAGACGGCTAGAAAGCACAAAACGAAGCATTAATGTGACAACTGAAGGCTGAGCACTGTTTCCACATCGAAAGGTTATTTGTCATGCAACAAGCCACAGTTATCACAAGCACATGGACACCCTCTTGCAGCAGAGCTTTGCTGTTGCCTGCACAACAGGGAACAGAAAGATTTGGGAAGGTAGAAGGAGTTTCTATCGGAGACCCAGATGAGGCAGGACTGGGCTGAGTAAAAGAAGAAGGATCCAAGAAATAAAAATGCTGCTGCCAAAATCAAGACTTGTTCTTCTATTTAAAGTAATAAATACTTCAAATGTGGAGGAAATCCCTACTTCCACCAGTAACTGCAAGCCGCAGTGCAGCCTGGAAATGAGCGCTGGCTGCCCAAATGCTGAGGACCGCTAGCCTGAGGGAAAGCCCAAGCCCACACTGCTGCAGAACAGCATCCTGGGGTGCAGGACAGCTTCGGCCCATAAAGGGATACGCAGCAGGAGGAAGGGAAGCTCAAGTCTCCCAGACCGTGCTCCTCCAATGGGGGAGAACAGGAGAGAAGCTCCCACTGAATTACCGAGCAGCCTTAACCTGGCGCACTTACCAAATAAGAGACCATGATTCCTCAAGCGTAATGTTTCACTGGCAACGTTTTCCTTCTACCAGTTCAGAGTGTTCTCAACCACTTAGTAAAGAAAAAAAATCATATCCATAAAAGGCATCCTTTTAGCAGAACCTTCTCGCCTCTAGACAAGAGGGAGGTGGGAAGACTTACACCCTCGCTGGGCTGATGCATTTGCTCCCGGCTTCTGCCCTGTGATCCAACGAGAGGGCTCTGCCTCTTCTTCCAAGCTTCCCAATGCCCTTCACACCCAATGCTTCTGCTTTATTCTTAGCTACTTTCAGACACCTAAAGAGCCTGGGCAAAACAGCGAGTTCCTCTGAGCAAGCAGGGCTGTAACAAGCTCTGGAGAGATGCACTGAGCTCTTTCTTACTGCTGTTACCACGGCCCAGCTGATGCAGAGCGGCTCAGCCCAGGTCCTGTTCTACCAGTCCTTTCATCTTCCCCACTTTCAAGCATCAAGGGGCAGAGAAAAGGAAAAAAAAAATAAAAAAGGTTAAATTGGTGTGAAAACCAACCAGGCGGTACGACTGCTGCTGCTGTCGGTAGGATCTCACTTCACAGGTATGCAGTGCGCATCGCCACAGCCCACCCCCAACCGCTTCTTCTCAGATGAGAGCTGAAACGCCTCTGCTGCGTTGCATCTGCATGAGCACCATTACCTCTGTTTGTGCCGACACACACACGTGTTCAGTGCTCATGGGCACCGCTTCGGTGCTGCTCTGTCCCTCTTCGCGTTGTCATTAGGCTTTAGTGGATTCTAGCGGAAGCCGAACGCTTTTGTTCCGTGATTGCTTTCCCCTGTCGGGCAGCTCGCAAACCAACTGGGCCTGCGTTTCAGCTACTGATGAAGACGTCGCATTCAAGCTAGGCAGTGATCGACATGGTGTCGTGGTTTAGCCGGCAGCTCAGCCCCACACAGTCGCTCGCTCACTCCCCACCGGTAGATGGGGGAGAGAATCAGAAGGGTAACGCTCGTGGGTTGGGATAAGAGCAGTTTAATAATTAAAATTAAAAGAAACAACAATAGAAATGCAATGCAAAGGAGAACAACGAGAGGCGCAAAGCCCCGGGGGGAGGTGGGAAGGGAGGGGAGGGGGGAACGAACCGCCGGAACAAACCGCAGCCGCCCGCCCACCCGCCGCCGCGCCGCTTCCGCGCTGCCACTGCCCCCCCTCAATATCCTGGTCGTGGTGTCACGTGGTATGGAGTGAACCTGCCATTGGCCAGTCGGGGTCAGCCGCCCCCACCGCGGCCCCGCCCCTCCCAGACCACCCCCCCCCACCCCCCCCCCCCCCGCGGCAGAGCGCGGGAAGCCGGAAAGGCAGCCGCCCCCCACGGTGAGGAGAATTAACCCCTTCTCAGCCAAAACCAGCACACTGTGCCTGCAGGCCGTGTCATAACTGCTTCCTAAGAAAATGCAAGAACTCATTAACAGTTTATGAACTGTTGTGCCCCAGCACTGGTCAATGCCAGGCTGTACAATGCCAGACTCCAAGAGGGAGCTTCCCCAGTTTCCTGTTTGCTTCTGAAATAACCAAAAATTGAGAGTGGCTGTGCCTGCCGTGAGAGGACATAGGCCTGTTCTTCCATGTGCCAGAAAGGGTGGCATATGGAGCACGAAGCTCCCAAACACTTGATCAGGCTTCCTTTCTAACAGAACTAGGTACAAAATGTTCTGAAAAGAAGGGAAGTTGAATCTTCTGGCAAGACTTGCAATGGAACGAAGGTCTCTTTTTCCAGCTCTGGGTGTTCCTCTCCAAAGGCACGTTTTCAAGGGCTTTTGAGTCAGTAATGCGGTCATGTTGTATGTGCTTCCCTAAACATATAGAGCAGGAGCGATTCGCTGGCGTGAGCAATCGTCTTCTGCATGTAGATGTTTTTTCCCCAGTGCCTGCTACAACTGCTCCCTTGAATTCTCCCGCTATGTTAGGGCGTAAAGGACAAGAGCTTTTTGCAAGGAAGGGTTTTAATCTCTCTTCTGAGCGATTTAGTGACGCCTTGAGGAGAGCTGTTCCGCTGACATTGTGAGGTTTGATTCTACGCTTTTGAACAACTGAAGACACAATAAGCAGTGAGTCACGTGTCTCTTTGATAATGTTTTCCCAGCGTAAGCTTAACTGGGGCTTGGGGCATAATATAATTCAATAGGCTGGAAAAGGAGAAAGAGGACAGTTACCCTTTTTCCTTGTGGTAAAACTACACTTGAGCCTGAGTTGTCAATAAACACTGCAGAGTTTGTTTCAGGAAAACTGAAATCGAGAGGTTATACGGCAATGTTGCAAAGCCCTTCAAAATTCAAGGGACACCTGGAATTATAAATGTGAAGTGTTCTTTTTTCCAGGTCATAGACATTAAATATGTTCATCGATCTTTCCGTGTGACCTTGCATGTGTATTTTTATATATTTCAATATTACTGGAAATTTTTCAGTTTTCAACTCCTTTAATGACAGTTCAGTTTTTAGTATTTCGTATATAACCAAGACGTTGCTGCTGACCCCACCTATTGAATAGTTGCGTGTTTCAATGACACAAGCCTCTGGCTGAGTATTCATGCCATTGAACGTTACTCACTGAAGGTGTGTGCGTGAGGTATGAATTAGACCTTCGTACACAGGTGGTGAATAGGAGTTTCCCCAGGGACGGATCCAGAGCAGGGAATTAAGCTCTCACTCTGCACTGCGCTTCGGAGGAGGAGCGGGTTTGTGCCCCTTCTCCGAGTGGATGGTGAGCTGAGGGGTATTTCGCCCTTAGGGAACCTGAAGTTAAGCCAAAGAATGTCGAGTGAGTTCAAAACCCTGCCCAAGCCTTTGGAACATCCCGGCTCTATTCACTGAGGCAAAGGAGTATTTTAGTTGAGCAACACTTATGCTGGGTAAAATGAGAGGGTGAGAGGCTTTTGCTGCTTAAAATAATCATGGAAATGTCATTTTAAACGTGGTTCTTAAGATGAGATAAGTCTGTGTTTCTTTTCTTAATAGGACAAAACTTTTGAGCCTGTTCCCAGAGTTAAAAAGAGCACAGGAATTCTGTGGAGTTTCATGGTGGAGGTGAAAGATCCCAACCCAAAGGGTGCCATGCTGACAAGCAGTGGGAAATATGCAATGGCAGCTCTTACTGCGTAAGGATGGAATGAATTGGACTGATAAAGCAGTGAACAAGAGAAACCATGCACAGAAGTGTGAGCGGCAATGCAACCGAACTGGCCAGCGTCTGTAGTTACGAGTGAGGAAGCATTGTCATTGCGTCTTAATCTTAAAATCTGTGACACTTTCTAATGTTGCAGTAGGGTGGTCCCCGTGTTCATGCCCCTGGAAGTTGGTTAAATCTGTGCTGTGCTAAGAATCTGTATTTCTGCAAAACATTTCAGTGGTGTTTGTAGCGGAGTTGTTCTCTTTGAGAGGTCGTTTTGGTTCTGTTTGATGTTGCAAAGGCTCCTTGCAAAATTTAACTAATTACTGCTGGACTGAGATGTCCTCCCCCTCTGACTTTTATGAAATCCCATGTGTGGAACAGATGGAAGTTTTCCTGTTGCTGTAAATTAAGAAAACACTCCTGTGTGCTGAGAGGAGCGGCTGTTTTAAACTGCACTTGGTAGTACTTCTGTTCTCCTGCCATGGATCTCCTTCTGGAGAAGCTGTAACACAGACTCCTTCCATTTCTAAAATGCAATTACTCAGAGACTAACTTGATCGGAGACTAACTTGGTGCTGCGCCTGCAAGTTACATTTGCTGTCTGGCAAAGGAGAGGTGGGATTGATTTCACCTGATTTCTAGCTGTCAAAAAGTTATTTTTCTAGTCTGATCTAATTTCTTGGTTGATCAAACGAAAGGGAGAGTTCTGCAGAAGGAAAATTGTTCCCCCCTCCCTCGTCTGGTTTTGTGGCTCTAGAAGAGTAGTTTAAACTAAAGGCCTGTGTGTTAGAGGGCTAATGTGGAGTGAGAAGAATTCCACCTATTCTCTTCCTTTGATAAAATCCAAAGCTTGGAAAAGTTTTCTTTGACCCATCTTTAAACTTTTCTCTCCCACCAGGCCCTCTCCCCCTCCAGGGAAGCTTCTGTGCGAGGAAAGAAGGAAAAGCCTCCCTTTTTGCCAGGGGAGCCATCGTCCTCTTCTTCCTCCTCATCCTCCTCTGATGATCCTATTCCAGATGAGTTGTTGTGTCTCATTTGTGAAGATACAATGTCCGATGCCGCTGTTAGTGCCTGCTGTGGAAAGAGTCCTTGTGACGAATGTAAGTGTGACTCCCATGGTTGTTAATTCAAAACATCACACCTGATCTTCTGAAAGCAGAAAGAGGAGATCAGGGAATTACTTTGTCACCAGTTCTATTTAAGACTGAAGCAGAGCCTGAATAGGAAAGGACTTTTCTCACAGAAAGGGAAAAAAAGGCAGAAAGCTTTTTTCCCTTTTTACATATGTAGTTAAAGCCTCTTGGCAGGTGGAAGGAGGAGTTTGGGAAGAGAGCCTAACTGCGCAGGTGATTACAGTATTAGATATCGAACGCGTTTGGTTTGTCCCCAGCCCTTTCCCTCACACAAAATTATAGAGCCATCTCTGGTGCCTTCCTGTGGTCTGCAGCCAACGGGGAGCTGGGCATTTCATCCACACTCTTCTCCATGGGAGAGGTGGTTAAAAACTTCAGAGCTGTGCTGGTTGTAGCTGGGATAGAGTTAATGTCCTTCAGCGTCGCTGGCATAGTGCTGAGGGCACACTGATGTTTCAGCTGCTGTTAAGTAGCGGCTCCGTGTCGCTAAGTAGCGCCTCTACTAGTCAGGGGCCTCTCCAGCTTCCCGAGCTCTGCCCGACAGGTATGAGTGGCAGCGCCAGGGACCCCTCTGCCCGCCCAGCTCCATCAGGGGTGATGCCCAGGTGCGATGGCAGAAGGAGGACCCGAGCCGTGCGTCAGTTGGCCAGAGTGAGTCGGCCAGCGTCAGTCGGCCAGCATCACCTGCCCGGACTCAGCTGGCTGGCATCAGTCAGTGTCAGCGTCTGTTGTCGGGAGTCAGTCAGGACTTAATCCTGTCGGCACCGCTAACCCCCCGTCTGGGGTGTGGGGCTGAGCGCGGTGGTTCAAGTGCCACCTTATGCCCATTAGTCGGGATGGTTGTGTCAGCCTTGGCTGGCAGCTGTCACCTGCGTTTGGGCACACGGTGCCGTGTCCTGCTCTGCTGAGGGCGGCTCCTCATTCCCTGCCTGCTTCAGCTCGTTTTCCTGCATCCACATGCCTGGGGTTTGCTGGTTTAAGGCAGTGAAACGAACTTAATCAGGCTTCCCTTAACTTTGTGTCTTCTGCCTAGTGAGCCGTCGGATGGAGCTTTGGAGGAAGAATGGTGACAAGCCTTTGCTGGTGGGGTGGTGTTTTAGTTGCGTGGGGGAGAGAATACTTCAGTTGGTCGGAGCGAGTCCCCAAACCCCTGGGCCTGTCGCGTGTGCTGCCAACGTTTCCGCAGCTCCCCTCGTCGGGCGGCTGTTTGCAAGGGGTGTGTTTGAGCACTGGGGGTTCAGCAGCCGCCGGGCCCTGGCCCTGGGCAGCCTGCTCTGGGTGACCCTGCCTGCGCAGGGGCTGGACCAGCTGCCCCCAGGGATTCCGGAAGGCCTTTCTCTCCCTTGTGACTCCGTGACTCTGGAACTGGTGCTGCGAGGGGCCAGCGCTGTGGGAGCGCTGGGAACGTTGTCTTCCCTGGGCTCTGCCTCTGTCGGGACGGCTGCGTGTGCGCTCTGCCCTGAGACACTCGGCGCCTGCGCCCGTCTGTCCAGGTACGCCAAGCAGCGTGCAACAGAGCACACTTTCAGGAGTGACTTGAGGAGCTTTTGCTAGCTTAGCCACGTTAGAGAGGGACTGCAGCTCCTGCATGCAAGAGTAGTCGTGTTGGAGAATAACCATAGGAGGCAGCTGGGTAAAGTGGCTCCAGTTTCAAATGCTGATGTGTCTTGGCTTTGTTTGTTTCTCATTTAAAGGGATGAAATCTGTGGTCTGCATCAGATGCGGGATCAGGGCTGTTGGGATAGAGAGCTTAAATTGTGTCTTCTCACCTTTTGCTGTAGATCTGTGCATCATGGGGAGCTTGTGGAGCATCGGCGCAATAAGCCTGACTGACTGTAGAATTCTGATACAGACCATATCTGTTACGCAGTGGCTTTTTAGAAGAAAACTTTTGGTTTTGGTTTTGGACTGAATGCAGGTGTTTTGCTATGAGTGGGAAAGAAATGACCGAGTGGTACTGTGTCAAGCCTTGAGCTTTCCACCAGAGAAGAATTATTTCTGGTTTGGTGGGGAGTTTGGGGAGGTGAGTGGTTTGCTCTTAAGCTCCAATCTCCCCAGTTAGTTTAAATCCTTGAAATTTTACTTCCAATTTGTCTACACAAAGTTCTGTGCTCTTGGCCTGTCGCGGGAGGCAGCGGCAAAGGCAGGGTGACTCAGGGCGGCTCATGGAGAGCAGCAGGTGAGAAGGTTTCTTGACTGCTCTTACCTGCCCTGCTGGAAGAGACTTGCTCACTCTTTTTCTTACAACTACCTTGCTACTAGTAGAATATATTCTATGAGTGATCATGAAGCACTTCCATCAAAATGTTGCCCTGTGCCTAGTGCAGGACCCTGACGGCCGCGTCCCGTGTGTCACGCGCTCGTGCTTTTCATGCTGGCAGAAGGTACTGGAACATATTCCCAAGCAGTTGCAGTGCCTATGGCTTGAAGTGCAGCAGATTCCACTGCCCGGCCTTCAGAGCATAACCTCTCTCCACAGCAGGCCCATCTGTATAACTTGTATTTCCTTGTCAGCGCTTCCCTTGAATGCCCTTGTGTTGCTCCCCGAGCCCGGGCTTCAGAGCGAGCTGTGACCTCCTGTGCTGGGAGGGACACAGGTTCCCAGTGCGCGCTGGCAGGAGCGATCGTAGCCCTTTGTTTGCAGGAGAACACGTACGGCACAGACACCGCAACACGCCGTGTGAGCCCGTGTAAGCGCTGGCTGTACTGCTCCGTAGCACGGGGTAAGGGCTCGCGCTGACGCCTGCCTTGGCCAGCAGGTGGGACACCCAGGCACAGCGAGCTGCGTTTCATGTCTCCCTTTTGAGACGCCGTGAAGAAAGCAGTGCCATTTGAACGGGGTGATTAAATCTGCCTTGCCTTCGGGAGGCGTTTTCAGGAACCATTTCAGAACCTGCAAAACACAGTTACTTGAAGGAGTTTGTCTTTCCACGTGTCGGGAATAGAGAAAGATTGATAAGACCTGAAGAGAAACCAGAGTATATATCTCTTATTAAGGTGCCTGTTTAACCTTGTAAATCCCTTCAGCTTTTCAGTTTTTCCACAACAAAATCTCTCTTGATGTACAGAACCATGAACTCTTTGTGGAGCACCTCCAGAAGTGTGGGAAGTGTCTGAAAGGCCTAGAAATGTTTGTGAAATCCTGCAGAGGTGTGATAAGGGCAGGCAATAGGAAGGAAAGGACTGGGATAAGGAATATGAGGCTTTAAGTGTAGAAAAAAAATCCATGCTGTGTTACGTTTCCATCATAAGTGTATGGAAAACTGCTGTGTAACTGATGAGCTATGAAAGTCTGTATTGCTTGTAACGTGAAAATATCAAGAGTACGTTTTGTGGAAGAGTTTAGAGAATGAAGGTCCTTACGAACGTTGTTCAAAATACACATGCCAAAAGTGAACAAGACATAAACGATGCATGAAATCTACTAGAAGTCAATGGACCATTAAGAATAAAGTATGAAATCAAGGAAAGGGACAAATGGAAAGTTCTCCCTATTACTGAGAAGCTTTTGAAAAGATGATTTTTCTCAGATCGCATCGTACTAACCTGTGTGAGTAGACTTGACTTCAGTGTCCTGGGCTTTTTTCCCTGTTATTTATCTTGTCAATACCCCTGCGTCCCTTTTTGTTGGTGACCTCGTAGGCATCAGAAAAGCAAAGGATTCTCCTTTTGCTCTGCTGTGAGATCCAAATCTGCCCTCAGTGCCATTTTGTTCAGGAGAAGAGCTACAGGAGGTGGATGGGAGATTATTCACGGCAACCTGATGAAACATCGGTCAATCTCAAAAATGTCTATGGCTGTCAGAAGTATCTTTTTGCATTTTTGTCTTTATTTAGAGTGAAGAATACGAGACCTCGCAGCTCAGGTAACGAGCAGCCTGCTGCAGTTTCCCGAGGTGACCATTCAGGCTCTTGGGGAAGATGAGACCACCCGAGGTGCTGTGCTGCGCGGGCAGTTTTGCAGAGGTGAGCGTTTTCCTTGCAACTGGGCCTTGAAATTGGAGGTGACCTGAAGCACAGGGTCACAGTATCAGCTGTGTCAGGTTGGTGCTGCTCAGGTGCATCAGGTTTTGAGAGAACAGAAAGGATGAGCTATGAAAAAAACGATGACAAATGTTAACATTAAAACATTAGCAGAGTTAAACTTTGAAATGACAACAGCCTGCGCCAATCTTGAGCCATTAAAATAACAGGCGCAAGTCAGTGAGCCCTCCTCACTTGCTAATTGAATGAAGGGCAGTTTTCAAAAAAGTCCTAGTGTTGTTTTGGGCTGTATTTATTGGTACCATCATAACATCGCCTGCAGAAAGAGTTCCCCCACAGTGTTAGAGCAGCAAAGGGCCCTGCTTTTTTGTTGCTAGCCTGAATACAAACAGGAGGAAGAGGAAAGCCCTGTTAGGCGCTGCAGCCAGGTTTGCAAAGCATTTAATAGGATGCAGAGGAGTGTCCCGGGAGAGGTGCTGAGAGTGGCTGAGCAGATGAGGTAGCTGACTTTGTAGGTGATCTGAATGTAGAGCCGGGGGCCTGCCTGCGTGTCCGGGCATCTGCTGAGACCATGTAGAATCCCTCTACGTGACTGTAAGTGCAGTAACTGAGTTAATACTCCCTTTGTGTTGGAAGTAGTTCAGTGAAACTAAATGCGCTAAATTATCTGTGATCAGCGTGTGTGAAAGTTGAAATTGGCTCCCTCAGTGCCTATTTTGAGGTAGTTTCTTGTTGAAGTCCAAATCCCTGCCCAAAGTAGGCTTGTGTCAAGGAAAGTTAGTAAAGTAGAAAAGAATTGGCTGAGATTTGATCTATTTGAAGTATGCTTTAGGAGTTGTATTCCCATAGGTGTTTAGATGAATTCTGGCAAAACCAAGCTGAATATGGTATAAAGACAAGAGATCAATATATTGTAATCTTTATCCCAAACAAGCAGAACCCTTCAGTGCAGGAATGACAAGTACAAATGCAAAATCATAAGGTGGTTCATTTGAAGATGTATTGCTTGAGGGTTCAGTGGGTGATTTTCAATGACTGACCAGAATTCGGTAAGTCTGTCTCCCTCTGTGAGGCACCTCTGTTGAAGCAAAGGGGCAGTGACTGTGATTTTCCAGTTGTTTTCAATCGTCTCTTGGGAGTTGGCTTTAGCCAGCTTTCCCTGCTCTTCCAGGGAGAGGTGGCCTGGCCTGGCTGGCGTGTGGCCCTCAGCTGGAGGTCGTGAGCGCTGTGACGGGGGAGCGGCTCTCTGCACACCGTTTCAGTGGAGCCCGTGAGCAGCCTCCCACCATCCGCGTGGTGAAGGAGGTCTCCTGGCAGACGGGAACGGGGCTGCTGGTTGGCTTGAGAGAAGCAGAGGGAAGTGTCCTCTGCCTGTATGACCCGGGGACATCGAGCGTGGTTACAGCAGTTGTTCTGCCAGGAAGGGTAGGTGCTTTTTAATGGGGGAAACGCTGTCAGGTGCTGCATAACGCTGTTTCAGGAGCAGCTTTGGAGCGTCTCTTTGTTAGGAAGTCTGTTTTCTCTATTGCGTCATCATGCTGTCACTGCAGAGTGTCCAGTCGAGAGCGGCATGATGTAAAATGGTGGGCTTCACAGTACCATTATCCTTTGAGTTTACTGATAGTAAAACAAGTTTTCTGGTTTTATGGTAGAGCACGTAGTTACCTAATTCTCCACTTGCACAAAAAGGCTTTGAAAACTGCAGGAAATGGAAATTGGTAAGCTGTAATAATAGAGTGCGCCATTGCAGTCGATGTGAACTCAGTGAAATAACTGCAGGAATTCTAGTAAACACAAGGCAGTAACGGATGTTTGTAGAGGGCTTTTTTTTTCCTTTCTTTCTTCTTGATATAATTGGAAACAATGCTGTGTTTTTAAGTCTTATATTCCTAATTCTGGCTTCAATTTTCAGTGATTTCTATTTAGCTTGTCAAACAGCTTAAATATTAACTTGTAGTTTTCCTGTAGGTAACTGCTATAGAGCCCATAACTAGTCCCGGAGGAGCCAGCGTGAGGCCTTGGCACCTACACCGGGCTCTGCAGCGGTTCTGTGGAGCGGCAGCGGTGGCAACAGATGTTGGTCATCTACTTGTGGTGGACCTTGGTTTGGATGATCCATCTTGCAGCCAGAGGGAAAATGAGCCATCGGGTAAGCTGCAGTTTCTAAACTTGAATTGAAAAGTAAGAAAACTTGTGTCTTTTAAATCAACAACATGCATCCCACTTTGAAGATTCTGCTGTGCAGACATTTATGACTGCTGATTACAGGTAGCAGTTTGACACTGTCTGGTCCTGAATGGATTAAAAATGGGAGTGGCTTCGTACTCCTTCTAAGGTTACAAATACCCCCTCCCACCAGGGTCCCTCTGTCACTGTGATTCTTGCCAGTGAGGAGTAGGAATCTGACCATCCGAGTCGGTGCAGCTGCCGGATAGGAAGGTGTATCGGACGTGCCCTATTTCTTGGGAATGTTCTTCTGCTTCTGTTCATTGGCTTGGGGCAAATTTTAGTTTTGTTTGTTTTTTTTT
Organism: Phalacrocorax aristotelis; assembly: GCF_949628215.1. Lineage (NCBI taxonomy): Eukaryota > Metazoa > Chordata > Aves > Suliformes > Phalacrocoracidae > Phalacrocorax > Phalacrocorax aristotelis. The sequence goes on along the minus strand of NW_027441295.1, from coordinate 250,549 downwards.
TTTAATCTAAATCCAACTTATCAAACCCCATCCATTTGGATGAAAGAAACCTCTAATTTGTGTATTTGGAGTGCATACTCTGTTTTGGCTCTTACACCAGTGGCTTCAAGAGTTGATGTCACTTCAAGGAGCTTCATCATGAGGCCCAAACTCCTGATGTGCAGAGTCCAGGAAGAATTTGTCTATGAAGGCTACACTTTTACCTGGTTTTGAAATATGACTGAGAATACCTGTCCAGACAGAGAGTTCTTATGTTCTCCGAATATGTACAAAATGGAAAGAGCAAACTAAGTGTTGCATCAATGGGTATTTTGCCTGGGACGGTAGAATTAGTTTATACATGTTGTCACGTCAGTGTTTCAAATGCAACCTGAATGGCATAATGCATTCCTTTATTGTGTGGTTTTGTGCGTGTAGCTCTAGTAGTTGTCACCAGAATTGCTGCTGGAGTTCCACTAAGAAGAGAAATGGTGACCAGAGAAGGGAGACATCTCTGCTTTCAACTGCAAAGCCCTTCAGGAACAGCAATATCGACCCTGCGCTACATCAGCAGAAGCAACCAGCTCGCCGTGGGTTTTTCCGACGGCTCCCTGTCACTGTGGGATGTGAAAACTCTGCAGCGGGAGTAAGTCGGCCTTTGCACTTGGTCACGCCTGGAGGTGCAGGGCTCTCAAGGCTTTGCTCGAGGAGGAAGTCTGTTACTTCAAAGTGACCTTTTTCAGGGGTGGAATGGGAGGAGAAGCATGTCGGGTGCTCTTTGCTCGGAAGATGCTTCCACCCTAACACAAGCAGTCGGGGCCACTAGGCTCATCTTGTTTCTTTTTCTGTCTTTTTTTTTTTTAACCCTCTAGGCACCACTGTCAGCTTGAAGGAGGAAGGATTCCTGTCTACGCCATTATTCAAGAGCCTGAGAATGACCCTCGCAATTGTTGCTACTTGTGGGCTGTTCAGTCGACACAAGAAAGGTGAATAAAAACTTACTCTAAGCCATTGAATTAACTTTTTATATCTATCTGTTCACATACAGTTGACACACGTATATTTGTTGTGATTATTTAGCTGTGCAGGAGATTCTCTCAGGTGTGGAAGGTGTTGAGCTTACGGTGCAATTTTACAGGATTTAGCAGAGATGAAGAGGGACCTACTAGTTCCTCCCTGCTGCAAGGTGGCAAAGTGACAGTGGCTGTATTTTTGTGTTTGCATTCTTAAATGGCTGCCTTTGTTTCTTGATGACACAAGAAACATTCTCTTAATTCTTTATTCCTTATTCTTTCAATACCATGGTATTAAAAAAATACCATGAAAAGCAGTGGAGGCTGCAGCTCCAGAGCACTAACGGTGCCGATCCACCAGCCTGCTGCCCCTAAAGGAGGAGGTGACAGCATGGCCGGTTCCCTGGTGCCAGCTTGAGCCTTGGTGAGCCAGCTCAGCTCGCCTGGCAGGGAAGGTGTTCAGCAGCCAAGTCGGTGGTTTCCTGCTGGGCTAAGGACTGAAACAAGGGTGTGGAAGGTGCCGTGTGTGCAGGAGAGGGACTGGAGCTCTGGTGGGAAGGGAAGGGTGGAAAGATCTGCCCCTCTCAGCATCAGCAAGCTATTTACTCAGCTCGGCTGCTCGTAGAGTGGCAATCTTTTTCACTTTGACTGTAAAGCAGTTTTGCTTGAGAACTCCTCACTGTGAAGAGCTATTCCCAACCATTTTTAGTCCACATAATATCTGAAAGCTTTCAGACTGTGTGGTTAGCCTTTGCCCCAGAAGCTGTTAGTGTCCAAATGTCCTCCGTTGTGTTTTAGCGGCTAAATGTGACCAATTGTCATGCTTTGGGAAGGGCTGTTTTTCTTTTCAGCGAGACAGTGCTCTTCAGGAAACCTCAGCCTAGATCTAAGGAAAGGATAATGAGGACTATAAAGCAGCTTTGTAACCAAATGTCATAATTTATACCTTTTCAGTGAAGGCGATGCTCTGAGTTTACACCTGTTGCAGTTAGTGTTTGCTGCCAGAAGACGCTTGCCATCGGGACAAGTCCTGTATGAGGTAAGACTTGCACATCCGTGAACAGATGGAAAGAGTCCTTTTCTCTAAGGGAGTATCAGTGCAGTTGGCAGGGGTAATATTTATATGCTTGAAACCCTGGCAAAATCTCTTTGAGGGGAAAGTAACCTTAATTCAGAGCAATTCTTTCCTCTGATTTTGTTACTTTCTCTTGCGTATGCTCACTAGGTCCGGAATGAAACGGGTGGTTCTTGTATCGTGGTGCTCTGTTTTGATAGGGACTGTGCATTTTGATTTTTTGAATGACCTTACATTTTGACTTTTTTCCTTATGTAGAGGAGAGCTCCTTCCTCATCGGTAAATATTGCTTTTGACCAGGTAAAGGTGAGGAGTTGGGGAAAGGTGGTGTTTCTTTAAAACACATTCTCTCTCACGATGCCAAAGTATAAGTACCTTCAGGTGATTCAGTGTGTTCTAAACATGGATGTCTTCTCTTCCTCTTTGTTGATGTGCAGTTTTTAATGACATAAATATCCAGTGCTGTGGAGGAACAGAGCACCCTGATGGGGTTGTTCACGTACAAAAGGGCTTTCATTGCAGTTCACTTGTGCATCTCTTGTGGTGCTCTAAGCGCTGTGGCAAGTTGATAGGAGACAGTTTCATTAATTTTTCCCCAGTTTCAGTTTTGAACTTCTGCTTTCTTTTACCCTCTCTTAAAAACTGTTTGTAGCTACAGCCTTAGCTGTGGCAAAGACAAGACCTTGTCCTGTGTCCTTCTTTGGTAAAAAACCCCAGTTGTCTGTAGCCCTTCCTCTGGTGGCTACTTTGTTCTGTCTCCATACTTCAATGTTACACTGCGGGACCTTTTACTCTTTGGTGATTCCTTGCCTCGGTCATCTTATTTTCCTGAATACGATGTGAGGAGTGTCAGTTTTCAGCTCAGAAGGCTGAAGTGTTTCAGCAGCTTTTAAATATGGCTCTACTAGAACCTCCAGCTGACAGTCTTTAAAAAAGGGACACAAAGTGATAAAATAAGGCTGTTGTGTTTGTGGCCTGAGAAAGCTGTGGTGTAGTTAATGGAAGATGGAGGGATAGTTCACCCATTATCTCTGACGAGGTGAGAGGAGGAGCTGGCAGGAGCTTATGTGGTTTGAGAGAAGGCTGTGAATCAGTAAGACGTTCTCATGGCTGCTCCCGAGGGATGCGCTTTCACTCTAGCGGTGTGTGCCTATAGATAATGCCTCGCAAGAGAGCTTTGGCTGCTGGAATGCCGTGACTTCTCTAACTTCATCAGTTCCGTAATCAAGTCACGGAGCAAAGCGCTTTGCATGCCTATGTATTGCATTATTTCAGATCTCTCTTTCTAGATAAATATGTAGGTTTGTGAAGAGATCTGGATGTTGCAAGGAATTCTGCAAAACACATTCAGAACCAATAATGCGAGGGAAATGCTCAGTTCTGAAAATGTGCAAAGCTTTTACGGCCAAACTTACCCATTACGGTTTGACACTTAGTTCTCTTGCGTGTCAGGTGTAGTTTATCTTTGCCATCAGATTAAGCGCCTGGGAGTGATACAGTACAATATGCAGGTTATATTAGATATAGACATTCTTTCATCCTTAGGTATAATGTCTGCTTTTATCTGAAAATGACCTTTCTCTCACCTGTGATTTTTTCCACAGCGTTTGGCATCCTGTGTTGAAAAGTACAGTTTGGATCTGACGGGCGGAGCCTTTCCCTTGAGAGGGCAGGGCAGCAAGGCCAAGTTACTCAGCTGTCAGGCTGTAGAAACCTTTCCCACCCACGCAGCCAGAGAAGGCAGCGTTGATGAAGGTTTGTTCCTGATGTCCCTGTTTGGTGATTCTAAACGAAATGGTTTTGGAGTCCAAGCAATGAATGCTGTTCTATACCCACAGTCTGAAGGTCTTAAAAATCTATATAGACTAACTTCTTGGGCTTATTTCAAAGGAAAAACTGGGTGCTTGGGTTCTGTGGGACTTGCTAAGATAAACCCTATTTTTTCCTTCAATGCTTGCTGACATGCTGTAGCGATGTATGGTGGGGTCACCTCTATAACACTTGTCAGTGATTTTATTCCTCCAGCTCTCGTCTTTGAACAGCAAGATCATCCCCTCCATTGCTTAGGAATGTTCCCTGAACTTTCTTTTTTCCCCTCTTCAAACCTATGCCTGCATCTGCCTCCAGCTGGCGGCCGGTCACAAGTGGTGTTCCCCAGGGCTCGGTCCTGGGGCCAGATCTGTTTGATACCTTCCCCAACCATCTGGATGTGCCGGCAGTGTGCCTGGGTGGCCAGGAAGGCCAACAGCATCCTGGCTTGTATGAGAGATAGTGTGGCCAGCAGGAGTAGGGCAGTGATCGTCCCCCTCTACTCGGCGGTGGTGAGGCTGCACCTCGAATCCTGTGTTCACCGTTTTGGGCCCCTCACTACGAGAAAGATACTGATATACAGAAAGATACTGATATACAGAAAGATAACTGCCACAGCCTTTTGTCTGGGTGTGTGAATGCCCTTCCCTCTCTTCTTACTGGCCTTAACTTATGCCTGAGGTCACAAAGGAGGCACTGGCATGACTTTCTAGGCTAGTTGTGTTTATTAGCTTTGACTTAGTCCTGAAGAGGCAGCTTCCACCTCTTTTGTGGTGCCACCCTCTAACAACAGGGTGTCAAAACCTAATAAAAACACCTTTGGATTTTCTCTACTTGTGTCATGATTCTGGGGAGAGGGCCTTCTAAAAACTTGTCAAAACCAAACAACACACGCACCCCCCAAAAAAAACCAAACCAAACCCAACAAAACCAACAAAAAAGCCCCTTTTTATGAAGTGTGAGGCATGGAAAAATACTTGTAATTTTTCTGATGGACCCTAATTAGCTTTTGTCCAGAAACTATTCAGGTTGTAGGCCCACATGAGCTACCGTTGGATGTGGATTGAGGTTAGAAATGCAGCTGGCTTCTGATTTATGGAACTAATTGATATCTTCAAAGGCAGTTTCAGCGGCTCACACAAGCGAAAGGGCACAGAAGTTCACGATGAAACACAGTAAAGCGTGGGAGGCTCCCTAAGCAGCACTGATGAATTCAGCAGAGAACAGAGACCCATTTTGCCAAACGACCTGTCTCCTGGTTCCCTGCTCTGTCAGGGTAAAGGATGCACCACCCACTTTGCTCACATCTAGAGCATGCCTTCCCCAGAGGAGACAGACCGTCCCACTTCTTGAGAGAACCCGAGTGTAACATGGTCAATGTTTGATGTTAAACTCTTTGTTCCAATTTCCTGTTTGTTGGGTTTGGGGTTTTGTATTTGTTTTGTCTGATAATTGTGTTCTTTCATTCTGACTGTGCTGGAAAGGAGCTATTCGAAAAACTTGTAATTAAGTCAAATCTGGAAATTAATAATGCCAGCTGAGTGATCAAGTGTATACGACAAGTATTTGTATGCTTTCTAAAAGTAGCGAGGTATGTTTTCCTAGGGTCTTTTTTTGTTTTGGGATTCTTGTGGGGGTTTTTTTGCTAACCATCTTGATCCACTCTTACTGTATGGAAAACCTGATTAGCTGATAATTGTGTATTTGATTTGGCTTAGGATGGAGACAATTGGAACTCGAAAAGGGGGGCAGTATGACTGAAACCTATCACAGAGGTGTTTGCTACGGTGTAAATGTTTAAAATTATTCTTACTGAAGTGTTGCGTTTCATGAGTGATGTAGCAGAATGAAGCTAAAATAGAAAGGGGTGTTTTGAAAATGTCAGGTATATTGTATTTTCTCCCAATAAGACACAATGTCTTGTCTTTTACAGTCATATCTCCTGACGCCAGTGTCTCAGTCTTCAGCTGGCAAGTGAATACACGCGGCCAGGGAAAACCATCTACTTATTTGGGTGTATTTGACATTACTTGCTGGTATCAGGCTCAAATGCCACGCTCACTAAGGTAGATTTTGATGGAGTTGTTTTCAGTACCCCTCCCCATAATTCATTGGAAAGTCGGCGTTTAGCTTCTGCACTTGTTTTCTTTCAGGCCAGAAGAATCCCTTCAGGGATGCCCCTATTTTGCACTGTGGTCACTGGACGCTGTGACAAGCACGACTGCTCCAAACCTCCTTCTGGATGTTGTGGTGCAGGAGCGCAGCCTAAGCTGGAGAGTTCCTCCTTCTTATCCACACCCTGAGCTGTGTTTTCACCCAAGCACCTATAATTTTGGTAGGTATTTCACTGCTTGGAATAGTGATAAGCTTAAACCGAGCTCAGATGCCATTATTGGTTCCCCTGTTCATTGGCTGTCACGCAAAACCCAAACCCAACCAAACCAAAACACCCCAACTCACCCCCCGCCCAACTCTGATCACATTGTACTGACAAAGCGTGTGCTATTGTGACACCATTCTGACAGGCGGCTGGGTCTGGGGGTTGGGTGCTTCTGTAACGCAGCCCATGACGTGGTGCTGGTGATCACATGAAATGACTCTGGGCTGAAGCTCAAAGCGCAGCACCTCGATAGCCCCGGAGGTAAAATTTCTACACTCAGCCATTATTTTTCTAAAAAAAGGTTTTAAGTGCTCTGAGGAGGAGAACGGGTACTCAGTTGTACCTTTCCAGGGGCTGCTATGACAAAAATGTAAACTGGTGCTTCCATCACGGTGAGAGTATGGAATGTTGACCAGCGTTCGTTGTCTCTGCAGATGGCAGGTGCTTGCTGAGCTCTGGAGTTGTTCATATGACGTGCAGCGGCTTCCAGAAGGAGGTGAGCTTTTACTGTGTCTTTATTGAGAATGTCAAGAGATGGACCTTTCCTAAGCTTTCCATGGCACTGCTTTCAGTGTCAGAGGCCATTTTATGCTCCTCCTGCCCATCCACACGCGTAACTGCAATTGTACCCTGCCAGTTTTATGCAAATGGTGATGTCTGAGGTCCCCTCTTGGGCGTGTAAACCCACCGTTGCCTCCCGTTGAAGCACGATCAGGGCCTGAATGTCTAGAAAGGAAGACAGCGCTGCTCTAGGAGCAGGAAGAGAAAGTCGGGGAAAGCTGTTCCTTCTCTCTCATCAATGAGTGCAACTGCCTGCGTGGTCCTGAGTTTGGGTTTTGATCCCTGATGAGCTGGGAAAAGGAGGGCAGACTGGAGAAAAGGAAGCATCGTTCCCTCAGAACAACCTTCCCCCCGTCAGTTCCTCAAAGCATTAGGTTCTGTGCAGGAGGTTAGAATTAGCCTTTGGTAAGCTGTCATGTCAGAGGGAAAGTTTCCTGTGCTCCTCCCAGCAACAAGCAGCCCAGCCTGTGATGCCCGAGTGAGGGCACAGTTAGAAACAAGCACTTATTGTTGGTGGTTGGGATGTTGAAAGCAGGTGGGATTCTCCTTTTCTTTTGTCTGCTACGTTTAGGAGGAGCAGTTAGAGGCGGTCTTGTCAGCTGCTGCCCAGACAGGTTCTGTAGGGCTTCTGACTGGCTGCATTAAGCTTTGGACATCTAAAGGTAACACTTCTTATGTGGTTTTTGTGTTGCATATTTTTTTAGTCTGGAATTCTTGATTCATTTCTTTGTTGTTCTCTCTTTTTAGAGAGCAGCCAAGTTCTGCTGCTAATGTAGAGTTTGCCCTTGACTGGACATGGAGCAAAGTGATCTATACAAAAGGCGCATTTGACCAAATCTGTGAGTACTAGTGCAGCCATGCTGCAAACCTAGAGTCATTCTTTCCAGCTGAGCTCATTCAGTGATCTGCTGGTAGATGGTCTTGCCCGCAGATCTGGAAGTGCGCTTTGCGACTCTGAACTTGCTCTGCAGGCTAACGCTTTCATACTTGCTCTTGAAAAGGTGTTGTGCTGTTTGACAGCTCCTGCAGCTCCACTGACCCGCAGAGGTTACAGGCTCTTCAGCGCCGCCAGTTGCTTTTGAGCAACCTTAGCAGAGTCTTAAACTGCTTTCTAACAGCAGCCCACGAGCTGGCTGGAGAAGGTTTGTCACAGTATTTCTAACTCGGTGGTATGTTTTATTAAGATTTGGGATGATGCTGGGGCTGTAATTGTGGAAAGAGGAGCTGCTGTTGGTTTTGCTGATGGGCAGAAAGTCAGATGTAGCGGGGAGAAGGGGCTTAAATGGGAGGGGTTGGGGCTGCCACTTAACGCGCGTTGAGTTCAGGGCAAGAGTTTGTTGTGGGGCTGGTGCGAGTGGGTGGGGAGGCTGCGTTCAGCAAGGAGCTGTGCAAGCACCCGGCTTGAAATTACAGCAACGGGATGTGGCACTGTGACAAATACTCCCTTTGATTGTCAGCTAGCAGTGCGTAATTGCATGCAAGTATTGGATTGGAAATTACTAAAAAAGGAAAGGAAGCACGAATGAGTGACGTGTGAAGTGAGTTGCATGAATTTCTGTAGCTGTTTCTATTACAAATTGTTCTTGGCATATGGAGGAGAAAAGAGAATATCCCTTTGCTAGAGGAAAAATCTCCGCTCTGTGAAAAACAGATGTCTTATCCATGAGTGGATTTAACTGTTCAGACTACTTTTTTTTATGTAACCTTTAGTGAATCTGCGTCTCTGTAGGGGTTGCTTGTGATTGTGGGTTTTTTCTTCAGAGAAGGACGTGTTACGGAGTGAAAAAAATGCAAAGGCAAAGATTTCTAGCCTGTTATTTTTCTACTTTCACTTTAGTGCAATGAGGGGAGTTTTATTAAAAAACAAAACAAAACAAAAGAAATTGCATACCAACAGTCCTCTTGAGCTTTTTTTACCTGTTTTGCAGACTTGACAAAGAAGCTGGCAGAAACCAGCCTCACAGCTTTGTATGCTCGAGTGGTCCTCTGGTTCTGTTGGTCCCGTCTCCTGCCCGAGGGCTCAGGTAAGCATAAACTGTCCTGCATTTGTAGCAGTAAGTGGCTCCTATGAACACCTGCCTAGCCGTGGTTCTGTCAGTGCTTCATCAATACCAAGCCGTGCCGGTTCAGTGACAGCAGATGCTGAAGTTATGCTGCTGAAATTGAGGTTTTACTGGGTTTTTTTCAACTACGTCGTGTAGAATGATGCCAAGTTTCTTTCCGGGATGTTTCTCAGAAACAGCACTAAGCCTCTGAGTGAAGGAGTTGCTCATGCCCACAGCTTGAAATACTTGAGATTTTAAACAAGTAACTCTTAAAGCACCGACACTGGAATGCTTGATTTTACAGTAGAAGCATGGCCTGCATGTTTTGATCTTTTTACTGATTGTTTGGGGAAAAAATACACCTTGGAAATAGTTCATCATTTGGATGGGTTATAAATTCTGTTGTCAGCCTTAATTGCCTTACGCATGCTCACGTGACATGTTTAAACACCCATTCCCTTTGAGAATTGGGGTTTTTTCTTTATAGTGAACCTCAGCTGACACTACATGTTCTGGATGCGACCTCAGCTGTAAACTTGAAATGGCGCTTGGGACAAGAAGGAGTTGACTCCTGTGTCTTCGGTCTCTTTTAGCAAAGGCAGAAGGAGGATTGGCTTCTTTCAAAGTCGGAGGCTGGCCTGTGATTTTGATGCTCAGCTTCTGTGTTGTGTCTTTTTTAGTCAAAAACTGTAGGTTGAAAGTATGATATGACTTCTTTAACTTACATCTTATTTATTGCCTGTAGGTGATGATATGAGTTTCTCTAGACCTTTCTACAATTATCCTCTGATTCAGAGCTACTACGCGGGTCATCGACAGAAACTGGAGCGTTTATCAAGGTAAGATGTGCAGGAAAGCTCTAGAACAGTTCCACTGCAAATTCAGAAGCGGCAGCGAGTGGCTTTTCCATCAACAGCTGCATTTGCTATGCTTCATGCATTTGCCGGCAACAGCCTTGACTTCAGTGATGCGCGTGTTCTGCAGAACACAGAGGTTACTTTCCTGGGTTAAAACGTTGATATATACCTCTGCTTAGTGCCCTTTGTTGGTATCATCGTTTCTTTGAAGCGCACGTAATTCACTGGCTATTCTGTGTGATTTGTGACTACTGGAAAAGGGCATGTGATGAGGACAGGATCCGTCACGGCCAGGTCAGCAAGGCACGGCCTTTGCAGAGCAATTGTTCTGGACACAGAAGAAAGCATGTTTTAAAAACCAAAAATAATCTCTCTCCTTGACGAGTAGTAGATGGCGATAAGGGGATTGGCCCAAATCTCCTACTCCCAAGCACCTCGTGTCATTTAAGGAGATGGGCAGAGGTCCACGCAGCTGGCACAGCCAGCGCGCTCCTGGCGACTGGATAAAAGTGCCTTCCTCACGGGAACTCCCTTTCCTGGGCTGGCTCCCTGGCATACAGGTGATGTGCCTTGGGTTAGGTGAGAGCAGATTTTAATTTGGCACCTGTACTGTAACTAAAGCAAGTCCTAAAGAAGCTCAGGCTGTGGCACCGTGAACAAGGTGCTGCAGGAGGAGTCCAGGTGGAAGCTGCTCTATGTCAGGCGTTGGCTTTCAAGCTCCTCTTCCTGAGGTTCCTTCTGAGGTAACTCTCGTACAGGCTCACGGGCTCCTTAGAAGCACCACCTCCAGCGTGCTGCTTCTGCTCGTCCTCCTCGGGAAATGAAAGGCTGGCGTCGCAGCCCGCAGGAGCCTGCGATGGGCTTCTGAGGAATGCAGTGTTTAACAGGCCAGCCCTCCGTCACTGTGATGGCATGTGCAGAGGCACAAACGTGCTGCTTCAGGTGGTACCAGAATTCAGCTGTGGGCTCAGCTTTGTGACCGTGACTGTTTTTCAGTAACAGAAGCGAGGTGCTGAGAACAAAGCCGGACATTTCCGTGCTGTGGTCTCACCGCTGTGTGTGGGAACAGTCCCGCTGGAGGCGTGAGATTTGGGGTAGCTTTGCTCACGCTGCCTTTGTATTACAAGTAATGCGACAAAAAAGAAAAACTGAAAACTGCAACTTTCCCCTTAATAAGGGAGCTTCTAGGATTCCTATTTGGAACTCCTTTAATAGCTCACTATGATCTAATGAACACCTTTCATCTGACTCAGAAATTTCTTTCCAGTCTCATTCAAATCACGATCATGCCTGTGTCTGTTTGTTCCTTTCTTGGACTCGTGGGAGCTTTTGCTGGGTTTGTTTTGGCTGGAGGAAATCTGTGACACCGAGAGGCTGGAATTAGTGTTTTCCTCTGTCAAATCCTCGCTACGTTTTGTTCCAGAGGAAAATGGGACTCTGACTGCCTGACGGTCGATGGGATGGTTTCCCAGTTGGGAGACCAAGTTGAGGAGATGTGGCAGAGAGAGGAAGGAGGAACTGGGAAATACCCACCTCCTAGTTTACGGGTGAGTGTTGTGTTCCCTGAAAACAACCACCACCACCACAGACCCCAGCCCCAGCCCAGCCCTCCCCCAAAGCCAATGATTTCTCAAAGAGAGGAGTTTTTAAAAACCTTTTCCCTTTTCATTCCAGGCACTGCTGGAGCTCTATTTGCTAGAAGGCGTTGAAGAAAGCCACAAACATGCAATTGTATCCCTTGGAGTTATTTCTGTCACACCTCCAGTATACGCGCATCAGGGGTCTGAAATGTCTGTCACCTACGCGTTCGATGCATTTTCTAATTTATGCTTCAAACACAGTGCAAGGGAAAACATGTAGTTTAGAATGAAGGCACGGAAGGAAGCACTGATTATTTGTTTGTACTGTGGATTGTTTAGGAATTTTTAAAATGTTTTGTTGCAAAGTCTTTTCTGATATCAGAAAACAGGTTTACTAAGCAATGTTAAAAGTAGAAAGCTCCCTTAGATTTTCTCAAAATGTAAACTGTTTTTCATTTTTGAAGCACCCATACCTGTAGCAAACGGCTGCTTCCTCGAGCAATGCACTAGAATGTGCTGCTTCAGAGCAAAAGGATTTCTGACAGCGGTTTACCAGGACCTGATTTTGCTGAAATCATCCATTTTCCAGCACAGCTAAGAGGGCTTGCTTTTGTGCTGTTACAAGAGCAGGCACACAGAATAATAAAGAGAGAGAGAAGAGAAAAGCCATTGGGCAGAAACTGAAGTTTTAAGCTGCCAAAATGCGCTGTGTTGCTTTGGTTGTTTGTTGCCTGACCCGAGAGGGGAGCCTAGAGAGCAGGGGCTTTAAAAGCTGTTGCACCCCGGAGCTCTCTGATGAGAATAGACCCCCCAAAACAGCTGTCAGAAAGAGAAAACGACACTGCCGATGAGTGATCCAGGTACTGGTTTAAATCCAGTTTTAATCATTGAGAGCTAAGCTGTGCTGTAAGGACACCCTAATTTCAGTTGTTTCATATACGCTGGAAAGGAGGGAAGAAACCAACTGTAGAATTTGTTTGCTTTAATAATCAAGCATTGGCCGTTCACGTGTTTTGAATGTCCAGCTGGTGGCTCCAGTGACTAAAGAGGGAGCCTGAGTTTCCAACGGAACTGTTTAAATATCGAAAGGCAACCTTTCTGAATGCCTTAGAGAAATCAGAGAGTCTGTCTTTCTGGTTATTTATTCGGAATGCAATTTTGTTGTTAGGGCCTGGCTACCTTCAGGTTGCAACAGCATAAAATGGCAAGACTAATACATGAGTATTTTCTGTGTCCTACCACTATGATATTCTTATTTCCTTTTACTATTTATTCCTATTATATTAATCATAGGAATAATATTATTTCCTGTGATAAATTGTTGGTCTTGCAAATTTATTAGCCTTAATTAGATACTTGATATCAGACAATTTACTTGCTGCTGGACATCATACATTCCTTTCCGAACAAAACAGAAGCTTCCGTCGACTCCTTCGCAGCTGCCTTTGCCATCCCTTCGGGCCTTGTTAAGCTTATTCAAGGATTTTGGCTTCTAGACCACAAGGACTATGAAGTAAGCATGTGACGGTTTAGTTAGGCATACGTTGTAGTACAAGGCTATGATCTAGCAAATGACTTTAAAAACCTGGTGCTTAGCTAATAACAGGTGATAAAACATGGGAAGCTTTTTTTGTAATCCTGCTCCAGCAGCACCTTCAGGAATACGTGATGATCTGCAGTTTGGTTTTAATTACGTTGACAGGAAATGGATTAAGAGAATGAAGAAGTCAACGTTAATGCTTGACGTGTGACTTGCCAAAGCCGTCTGTTCAGGTTGTTCTCAGCAGAGCAGTCAAGCACTTTCTCAAAAGCAGTGGTTTGGGTACTTTAAATAGTCGAATGACCATCCTAGCAGCAAGATTTGAGACAGAAGACCGCCAAAGTGACTCTTCAATCTAATTCATGTTCCTTCTGATGCTGAAGGTTGCTCTTTGTCTGTCACAATTTTAATACAACCTGTCTGGGAGAATAACTTGTATTTATAAGAAGTGATGTTTGCCTATGGGGATTTGGTTACCCTAGCCGAGTGTGAATCACTCCTTTTAAAAAACTCTGTTTTTTTTCTGTATGGCTAACTGATTTTTTTTTTCTGCAAATAGTAAAGAATTTATATTTACCTGTCCGGTATCAAGGACATTCACCCTTACTGAAGAAACTTTTGAACAGTTTTGTTGTGTGCTTGTGTGTCCAGTTCCGGTCCCCTCTATACAAAGAGGATGTGGCCAGGCTGGAAGGGGTCCAGAGAGGGGCCACCAGGATGATCAGAGGACTGGGAAGCTGCCATACGAGGATGGGCTGGGAGAGCTGGGTTTGTTCAGCCTTGAGAAAAGGAGGCTCAGAGGGGATCTCATCCCCGTGTACCAGGACTTCAGGGGCAGCTACAAAGAAGGTGGAGACTCCCTTTTTACACAGAGTCCCATGGAGAGGACAAGGGGGAATGGACACAAGTTGCTCTTGGGGAGATTCCGATTGGCCACCAGAGGGAAATTTTTCACACTGAGGACAGTCACCATTGGAATAATCTCCCCAGGGAAGTGGTTGACTCGGCCACGTTGGACACCGTCAAGAGTCGTCTGGACAGGGTACTGGGCCATCTTGTCTAGACTGGGCTCTTCCCAGATAGGTTGGACTAGATGATTGCTGAGGTCCCTTCCAACCTGGGATTCTGTGATCTTAGTAAACCTGATCTCCCCCTTCTGCAGAATTCCCTGGCCCTGCTCTTTCACCCAGCTACAACCAAACCTGTGTCGTGGCAACACGTGAGAATTCTTGGGTCCCTCATGTGCCAAGGACAGCATAGGCGAGCCCTCAGATACATGCAGGTGATGAAGCCACCGTTCTCAAGCAGTTGTGAAGAGCGGCTTTTCCTCACTGTGCTGTTGTCCAACAGGTAAAGAAATATATGCCACCGTTTTGGCATTGAAATACTGTGAAAGGTGGAGAACAAACACTAGAAATCACAATCCCCTAAATTTCCTTTAAACTTTGAGCACAATAATTGTGGTGCATCTTTTTAGTTATACTATTAATACGCCTTTACATCTCAAAAAATTAACTACAGGTGCACGGCAGAGGCTTGGGGTCTGCTGCAGGAAGACGCCGCTCAGTTAAAGGAGGAAGAGCTATTAAAAGATATGTATGACATCTGTCGGGAGATGGGACTAGTGGGAGACTTCCTGAAGCTGCCTTTCACAGACTCTGAACAAGGAAGTGTGGGCAAGAGGAAAATCTGAATCCCTTCTTTGCCAAGAGAAGAGGCAGGATCATCATATATGTTTTAAAATGTGTTATTTCTCGTAGAAGTGTTTGGAGAAATTTTTAGAGAGTCATGAAATTCTTTTAGTCCAGCACCTGCAGCGTGCCAACTGTACGGCAGCAGCACGGCTGAACCAGGCGATGAACGTTCATCTCATGGTAAGCGTAAAAGTCCTGCCAAGTGTGCCAGTTTCTCTCAGGGGTTACTAACCGGTTTAACAGCGCTCAGTAAGAATCCTGCTTTCTTTATCACACCCTTCTTTGAAATACTTGTAGTAAGCCTCTGCACCTTACATTACAGCTGAACCTAAAAGCTGAACAAAATGTGTCACTACTCCAAAGCTGCCCCGTGCAGTTGGAAATTCCGTGTTCCAGGCTGTTGTTGACTCCACTTCAAACAGTTTGCGTCCGAGGATTAAATAAGTATCTTTCCTGTCAGCCACTCCTACCATTCAGATATTCAGCGACGTACGTTATGTAGGGTTCGGATGATTGGAAGTTGTTTGGGTCACTGTGGAATGAAGAGTGTGTTGTGTGTCATCTCTGGTATCTTGCACGCAGCTCTGGGTGCCAACCCACAGGCAACATTTACATTACGGGTTGTTCTTTTTATTATTTCCTCAAGTTATAGCGTGAGGTCTGCAATTCCACAGCTTTCATTTTACCACTTTTAGGACCAAAATTCTTACCTAACTTCTGTATCTCAAAATAGGCAGGTCAAATTTTGTGTTATGGGAACTTCTGTTGTGGTTCTGTGATCCATGTGCTGTTTTCTGGAACCATAGTTCTCCAGGGAAGCAAACTTACCCAGGTGGCTTTGGAAGGTTTAGGTCCTGCATTTGAAAGCTTCCATCCAGGGGGATGGGAAGTGTAGGTAGCTTTCTCTTCCTCGTTTTAATCCTCACTTCCTTTTGTCCAAAGTAACCCGCCGTTGCCCTGGAGATTCAGTCACCTGGGACAGCGGCGTTTCAGGAAAAACAAGGGCAAGGCTGCTGTTTTGTCAGCCACGTGAAACTTGTGGGTGCTGACGAGCGTGTCAGAATCAGGTTCTGCAGAGTGCGGGAATGGTTTTAAGTTATAGCTGTAGGTTCTGTTGTTATTCCAGTCTTCCTTCGGCTTGGCTAAAAATACCGGGTGAAACTTCTTGCTTTACGCTTTTTGTTCATCAGAACGATCGTGCTCCTCGCTGGAGACAGAGAGCAGTTGCCAGAAATTCTCTCTCAGGCCAACACGGCAAGACCCTTCCTAGAGGTCCGAGGCAGCTGGCTGCAGGGAGAGCCAAGCCTTCCCGTCTGCCTTCATCCGGACCAAGAGGAGGTAATTTTGGGGGGGAACATAACGCACAACTAACCATCGCTTTGATTGCACAAGGCTGATCGTTTTTCCCTCGTGCTTTACAGCCGCAAGACCAAAGCCATTCTCATCAGTAACAAAACCAGCTAATGCAGGAAATGTGGATCCAAGAGAACCTTTCAGCAGTCGTGTATTGGCCAAAGTTAGAGAGTTATGGGTAGGAAACGAGCAGAAACCCAGTTGAGAGCGAGTTTTTTCTGTTATGATAATGTTTGTTATGCAAAATTCATATATTTACGTTATGGTAAATATGTTTAGAGAATTTAAGAGAGCTGAAACTAAAACAATGATTAGCATCAAGCTATTGGTGTACACATCTTGATAGACTTGATTGTGTGATCAAACAGTAATCTCTTCCCACTTGCTGAAATCTTTCTGCTTTGTTTCTGCCTCTTTCACTTAAAAATAGGCAGAACGATAAAGAGCAGGAAAGAGGCCAGTAGCTGTCAGATGAGTTTCCTACAGGTGGTAGGGCTAAATCAACCTCATTTCTGGTATATTTGGACTTGAGGGCAATGAAGGTCAGTTACTGCCCTTCTCTGCTGTCCTTTTGTCATGAGAAAAGACCAAGACCTTGGGCAGATTGTACTACAAGGACATGCCCAGCGTGCAAATAAGGCCGCAGATAACTAAGTAGTTTAATCCCCCATCAGAACCCCTTCTCATGGAAGATGACTCTCAAGGTTGTCAGCGCACTCCATTTATTTGCTGCAATTCATCCCTTCCCATGTTACCAAGCATAACTAGCTTGTGGTGGGGAAGAAGCAAGCTCCAGGCAGAAGCCAGTCCATAGTCTCTTGTGAGTTGTTAGGCAATGCTTGTAACCTCTTAGTCTAGGCCAGTCGGAAAATGATATGAAATAATAGAATTTCTCGTAGTAAGATTGCATTTGTTTCTTATGTTGTTGGTACTTTTGTCTTCTGTGCAAAACTTGCAGGTTTCCATCGCAGGAATGCTGTTCTCACCAAAGCAGTCACGATAACGAGTGCCTTTGGCTGCTCGGAGAGAAATGTTCTGCGGTTCCTTCTGAATGACATCTGTTCCTCAAATAAAAAGCGTTTCCCAATGCACTGTGCTGTGTGGGTGACCCATACGTGAGGCAGAGGGAAAAATGCAGGTGACGGTTCCTGATGTGCCTGTTGGTTCAGGTCACCCACTCCTGGGCTGTGCATCACCCGACGTGGTTCAAGAGCAGGCTTATCCCACAGCAGCCATCGGTGTGGTGTGCCTTGCTCTTGAACTGGGTTTAAACGCAGACCAGACGATGAATTATTAGTGAAAGCCTGATTGCTGGTAGTTTGATACTATGGCTGTAATTTGAATACAGACAGAGAGAAGGATGCAGGAAGGAGGTGTGTGACTTCTGTGAACACCGACAGCACAAGCGTGTGTGACCCTAGGAATCCAGGGCACAGGAAAGCCTTTGCTTCTGATCCAGCCTATTGGTCTCAGAGGAGCTTCCTAAAGGACGAGAACGGCATGCTCATCTCCGCAGGATCCAGCAGTTCTGTGGGCCAGGTAAGCCTTGAGTCAAAGAACCAGCTGGAAGCAGCTGTCACTAATACGCAGCTGGAGGCCGGTCAGTTCCTTTATCTCCCGTTACTAACATTCATGTCAGCGTAACGCAAAAGACCGGCATTTATCACTTTCCTGGTGTGAAGCAGTGGCTAGATTTTATCTGCGTTTCTGTCCTCCTGGAACTGAGTGCTACTGTCAAGTGTGCTTGCCGGTCTTGATTGCTAATCTAAACTGTTAGTGAGGGCTCTCCTGCCAGAGAGCAGTGCTTGTGAGTGGATTTGCCTGCTTGCTTATGAAGAGGAGGCACTTGATGGTTTGTTAGAGAGAGATCTTTGGTGATCATGGTCAGGGAGTGCTGGAGAGCACCTGGCAAGGTTATAACGCCACTCTGCCGGCGTACGGTCAAGGAAGAGCCCATGAGCGACGATCGGGTATGGTGCGAACAGAGGCTGGGTGCCCGTTGTGCGCCAAGAGCTCTTCAAAGCCCCCCGCACTCGGGAGAACCACAAGCAGTGCCAGGTGGGATTAGCACAAAGTGATGCTACATGGAGTAAATGGGTCGCACTGATCACCCAGCAGGCTCGAGTAGGGAACCCCAGTGGCCCAGGAGTCTTGGAAGTGACCATGGGCTGGCCAGAAGGCAAAGACTTTGGAATATCACCAGAGGAGGGGGTGACATGTGCTGAAGAAGCCCCACTCTATAACAAACTGACAGAAAATGAGAAGCAATACGCCCTGCTCACTGATGGGTCCTGTCGCCTTGTGGGGAAGCACCGGAGACGGAAGGCTGCTGTATGGAGTCCTACACGACAAGTCGCAGAACCTGCTGAAGGAGAAGGTGAACGGAGCCACTTTGCAGAGGTAAAGGCCATCGAGCTGGCCTTAGACATCGCTGAATGGGAAAAGTGGCCAGTGCTCTATCTCTCTACTGACTCCTGGATGGTGGCAAATGCCCTGTGGGGCTGGCTGCAGCAATGGAAGCAGAACTGGCAGCGCAGAGGCAAACCCATCTGGGCTGCCGCACTGGGGCAAGATATTGGTGCCCAGGTAGAGAACCTGGTTGTAAAGGTACGGCATGTGGATGCTCACGTCCCCAAGAGTCGGGCCACTGAAGAGCATCGAAACAACCAGCAGGTGGATCAGGCTGCCAAGATTGAAGTGGCTGAGGTGGATCTGGACTGGCAGCAAAAGGGTGAACTACTTCTAGCTCGGTGGGCCCATGACACCTCAGGCCATCAAGGGAGAGATGCAACATACAGTGGGCTCGTGATCGAGGGGTGGACTTGACCATGGATGTTATTGCACAGGCTATCCACGAATGTGAAAGGTGCGCTGCAGTCAAGCAAGCAAAGCGGGTAAAGCCTCTGTGGTGTGGGGGACGATGGCTGAAATACAAATATGGGGAGGCCTGGCACATTGACTATATCACACTCCCACAGACCCGCCAAGGCAAGTGCCATGTGCTTACAATGGTGGATGCAACGACCGGCTGGCTGGAAACATCTCCCATCCCCCACGCCACTGCCCAGACACCATCCTGGGTCTGGAAAAACAAGTCCTGAGGCGACATGGCACCCCAGAGAGAACTGAGTCAGACAACGGGACTCATTTCCGAAATAACCTCATAGACAGCTGGGCCAAAGAGCGCGGCATTGAGTGGGTGTATCACACCCCCTGTCACGCACCAGCCTCTGGGAAAATGGAGCGGCACAATGGACTGTTAAAAACTACGCTGAGAGCAATGAGGGGTGGGACATTCAGGCCCTGGGGTGCACATTTGGCAAAAGCCACGTGGTTAGTCAACACGAGGGGATCTGCCAGGCGAGCTGGCCCTGCCCAGTCAGAAATCCTACATCCTGTGGGAGGGGATGGAGTCCCTGTAGTGCACGTGGAAAGTACACTGGGCAACACAGTCTGGGTCCTTCCTGCCTCCGGCAAAGGCAAAGCCATTCCTGGGATTGCTTTTGCTCGAGGACCTGGGTGCACTTGGTGGGTGATGCGGGAGGACGGAGAAGTCCGATGTGTGCCTCAAGGGGGTTTGATTTTGGGCGAAAACAGGCAATGAACTGAATGGCGCAATGCGAACTGCTATATAATATTGTGTGTCACCTCTGTGTTGTAGCAATGATATCAGAGTACGAGCCTCCCAAGCCATGGAAGATAAACTGTGAAACAAGTAAAGTGCAGCAGTGATGGGACGATGACTGACTTGGTACGCAGTAACCCAACGCCACACACACCATCTCTCCCACCCTGAAAGACTGATACAACAGATGGAGCCCAGAGACATGGATTAGGTGAACTCAATGGACGTTTTAACGGACATTTTACAGGGAAGGTCCATAGACTAAGGGAATGATATTTGTGTATCTTGTCAAAGGATGGGAAGGGGAGGGGTGGTGGTTGGTAAGGTTGTATTGGATGCTATGAAATTTGAGTAAATGCAAGAGTGTGATGGGATGAAGCTACGACCCTTGGGGAAGACAATGATGAGGAAAAAATCCCATCGAACCAAATTAGCAGGAGGGCAGAAATACCATAAAAGGAAGAGAAGAAGGTGGAACCCTCAATTCCCGCAAGAGTCACAACCATGTACTAGATCTCCCAGAAATATGTGAAATGTGTATCCCATGCTTGTGTATAGGCAGGCTGCACTCACCGCTTGGTGTGCCTTGGGAGGAGCGATCCCCTAAGCACGCAGTGCTGCAATAAAGAATACCTCCTCAGTACTCGGACAAATTGACTCTTGAGTTACTCTGCGATTTTGCCTGGCTTCAGAGGTGTTGACGCGGGGCTGGTGCCGGTGCGGGGCAGGCGCCCCCCTCCCGCGGGCTGCGGCCGGCCAGTAGCCACGGAGCCCGTGTGTGGTAGGGCGTCATCGTGGGGACATTGTGATGCCAGCGCTGATGTTGGCCCTGTAATGTGTCCATGTCACAAAGGGCCTCGCCCCGGCACCTCTATAAAAGCGGGACAGGGGCACGGAGGCACAGTCCTCGGCAGGACAGGGTGGCCAGCATGGCCCGTCCCCGGCGAAGCAGGACCCGTACCCAGCGCCGGCAACGACGCAGCACCCTGCGCCGCTGCCAGAGCCGGCCTGCCCGCCGGGATGGGAAGAGGCGGCGCCGGCCTGGGGCTCGCAGATGCCCTTCCAGGGGTAGCCGGCGCCGGGCCGGGGCACGCAGCTGCCGCTCTGGAGGGCGCCGGTGG
Organism: Phalacrocorax aristotelis; assembly: GCF_949628215.1. Lineage (NCBI taxonomy): Eukaryota > Metazoa > Chordata > Aves > Suliformes > Phalacrocoracidae > Phalacrocorax > Phalacrocorax aristotelis. Next base: position 229,917 of record NW_027441295.1, on the reverse strand, counting down.
CTGCGTGGCACATGCAGGCGCTGCCGCTGAGCTGAGCCCGGCGCTGGGCGTCTGCGGAGCCGGTGCCCCCGAGAGCCCCGGGCACCACTGCCTCTGCGCCCCCGCACCACTGCACTCGTGGCTCCCTCAATAAAGCTGCAATGATTGCATGAGGGGTGTGCGTCCCCTTGTTGTTGCATTAATAGGAAGAGTCTGAGGAGTGGCTAGGGAGAGACGCTACCGTGGAGTCCCGAGGTTCAGGCAGGACCCCCTTCTTTCCTAAACTCCTTCTCCTAGAGGTGTCTAGGTGCGGCTAAGTCCGGTCTTCGTCTCAGACTTGGTCAACCGTTTATTTCCTCAGGATTGTTGACGTTAACCTCCATCAGGGTAGTTGTTAGTACCTAATTGGGCAGATGCCCAGGCCCCTGGCTTTCAGGGAGAACCATCACGGCTAGCTTAACGAATAGTACGATTGATTAAAGCAACAGATACACAGGTTCTTTGCATTTCCGGTGATAAATCTGCTGGTTACAAGGCACACAGAAATACCAAGAAAATGCATAACACTGCTAGGCTACAGGTGCGTTAAGCAAATAGGAAGCAGTTGGAATGCACTGGAGATTTAAAGGGACTCTATCGAGAGGTTTCTAAGTTTTCCTGGAGAAACAGTTGGTATCACCAAGTGTTCAAAGCTTACGCAAAGGCGTGCCAGGGCAGGGGAAGAGAGGCTCAGCCCGTCGACTGCTCCCAGAAGCCCGAGTGGTGCGCGATGCTGTCTTCCCTAACACCCCCTTTCTCTTCAACTATGTTATACTCATTTTGACCTTTCAGGTGGAGCTGGAGTGACTCTAGTCGTACATACCGTTCTTAGGATTGGTGTAAAATTTCCCCACTTTGCTTTTAAAGGCGTGGACTAGAAAAATTCCAAGCGTGTGCCCAGCGACGGGTGGTTGTACCTTAGAGCAGGGTGGCTTTTGGGATGGAGGTGTGATTTGGTATTAGAATGCTATTAGAATGAGCAAAGTTCACCAAAAGGACAGCGTTTTGTGAAAAGCACGACTGACTGTTGGCTCAGGGTGGCAAATGTGCAGTCTACCGGCTCCATGGTACCTCGAGTTCCCATTTATCACGGAGCCTGGCCACGGTGACTCCGCTCCTCTCCACCCTCCGCACAACTCTTAGGGTCAGTAGAGCAAGTTCTCCTGGAACTGTCGACACCTAGAGGTTACTGGGGATCTTGCGTGGAATGGATTTGGCACATGTCAGCTGTGCTGCACCCTGAAAGCTTCTTCCGTGCTGTACCTTTTTTGAAAAGAGAAGTCTAATTTGTAAGTCTCCTCCAGCGATTATTGCACACCCTGGTGACCCCATTCGCCTGCTGCGTGTCCCCTGGTGTCGTGTGCCATGGCTGAGCATCTGTGACTGCTGGGAGGGTGTGTCCCATGGGTGGGCGTGTGGGTCTGCTGGGGCTCTGTGTGCCACAGGTGAGCGTGTCGAGGAGCAGCTGACGTCTCCAGGGACGGAGGCGTGTGTTAGATAAGGTGTGCCCTCAGAAGGCCGGCGATGCCCACAATTATGCCTCTTTGCCGGCCGAAGGGATTGATAAGCTATATGATCTTTTGGAGGCGCACCGATCTCGCCCCTCACTCCAGGAACAAGGCTGGGCATAAATAATCATTGGTTTCCACCGCAGAGCGTAGTAGGCAGGTTAAGGGTGCTGCAGAAAGAAGATCAGGCAAAGGAAAAGCTATCACTTGCGCGGTACTGGGAGCGAGTCTGGCAGCGGTGTTGGAAGATACGAAACAGAGGCTTTGTCAAGCCGATGCCGCATTAGACTCGCTGCAGACGGTCATAAGGTCACTGCAGGAGCAATTGGAGGAAAATAAGCAGTTGTTGAAGGAGGAAAGGGATCAAAATGCCATACTGAAGGAAGAATTGAGGAACCAACTTTTGAGGGAAGCAGATACACCGGTGGAGGTAGAGGTGAAGCTTTTGGAAAAGGGGCTATGGCAAATTTACCCTCAGGGAGACTTGCAGAAGGCAAGGCAAACCGTAGAAAGCCTCCCTCCCATGTATCCGCTGGTTAAAAGAGAGCCTTTGTAGGAGGACAACAATGATGACCGTCCTCAAGTTCTTACCAAAGAAGTCCCATTTACAGCAACTGAAGTAGTAAAGTTGAATAAAGTCTTTGCAAGGTGTGCGGAGGAACTGGACAGAGAATATGTGCGGAGAGTGTCCCCGTCGGGCGGGGATGGACGGTTGCTGTCAGAGAAAGAGGCAGAAGGCTATTGGGTTCCAAGTATGTTCCTAACTACAGGTAATCGCTGAGCCCCCCGGTGATTAACCCAGCGGGCTGCATATTGGGCAGGAGGGCTGAACCCTTTGGAGAAGGGAGATCCCCTGGCCATAACAGGTACGGTGGATCAGTTAGTGGAAAGTGTGCAGAAAGCGGCCTGTCTCCAAATGAGGTAGGATCGGGAGCTCAAGGCCAATCAGAGAGTTCCCCGGTGAGGATGCCTGTGGACCCAGAGAGGATATGTACTAGAGCTGTCCTAGATCCATCCGGTCCACCCTTTTGAGCCTGGGGGACTGGGTTTATGATCAGACTTTTCCAGGTGATCCTCTGCGAAAGAAGTGGGACGGACCCTACCAGGTTCTTCTGACCACCTCCATGGCAATCACCATCAAGGAAGAGACGCCCTGGATCCACTACTCTCGAGTAAAGAAAGCACCAGGACAAGCCTGGACTTGTGAAGCCCCGGGACCTTTGAAACTTAGACTGCGGAGGCAGAATGGGGACTAAGACCTTTCTGGTTTGCAGTCCTATCTCTTTAATCAGTGGAGCTGCTTGGCAAGAAAACCTTTCGGTACAATTAATGCAAAATCACAGCAACAAACAAAATCACAGAATCCCAGGTTGGAAGGGACCTCAGCGATCATCTAGTCCAACCTTTCTGGGAAGAGCCCAGTCCTAGACAAGATGGCCCAGTACCCTGTCCAGACGACTCTTGAAGGTGTCCAACATGTCCGAGTCAACCACTTCCCTGGGGAGATTATTCCAATGGTGACTGTCCTCAGTGTGAAAAATTTCCCTCTGGTGGCCAATCGGAATGTCCCTAAGAGCAACTTGTGTCCATTCCCCCTTGTCCTCTCCACATGACTCCGTGTGAAATAGGAGTCTCCATCTTCTTTGTAGCCACCCCTGAAGTCCTGGTACACGGGGATGAGATCCCCTCTGAGCCTCCTTTTCTCAAGGCTGAACAAACCCAGCTCTCCCAGCCTATCCTCATATGGCAGCTTCCCAGTCCTCTGATCATCCTGGTGGCCCCTCTTGGACCCCTTCCAGCCTGGCCACATCCTTTTTGTACAGCGGGGACCAGAACTGTACACAGAGCTCCAGGTGTGGCCTGACAAGCGCTGAGTAGAGCGGGATGATGACTTCTTTCTGTCTGTTGGCAATGCCCTTTTTGATGCAACCCAGCATCCTGTTGGCCTTCTCGGCCGCAGCAGCCACTGTTCGCTCATGTTGAGCTTTCTGTCCACCAGGGACCCCCGGGTCCCTTTCCACAGAGATGCTCCCCAGCCAGGAGGATCCCAGGCTGTGCTGCACTCCTGGATTATGTTTTCCCAGGTGCAGGACCTTACACTTCTCCTTGTTGAACTTCATAAGGTTCTTGCTGGCCCACTCCTCCAGCCTATCCAGATCTCCCTGCAGAGCACTGTAGGGGACCTGCAGCACACCCTGCTGGAGTGTCTACTTCCCCGCTCAACTTGGTGTCATCAGCAAACTTCATCAGGCTACACTTGATGCCGTTATGCAGATCACTTATAAAGATGTTGAATAACATTGGGCCCAATATCGATCCCTGGGGGACTCCACTAGTGACAGGTTGCCAGTTTGAGAAAGAGCTATTTACCACCACCCTTTGGGTGCGGCCTGTCAGCCAGTTCCCCACCCACTGCACAGACCACTTGTCTAGGCCATAACACATCAATTTCTCCAGGAGGAGACTAGGGGGCCGTATCAAAGGACTTGGAGAGGTCCAGGTAAACAATGTCCACCGCCTGCCCCATGTCAGCCAGGCAAGTCACTTTGTCATAGAAGGCCACCAGGTTTGTTAAGCACCATCTGCCTTTAGTGAAGCCATGTTGGCTTTTCCCAGTCAAGTGCTTCATTTGACTTGTGATGGCCCCCAGGAGGAGTCGTTCCATAACTTTCCCAGGGATTGAAGTAAGGCTGATGGGCCTAGAGTTACCCGGATCCTCTCTCAAGCCCTTCTTGTAGATAGGGGTAACATTTGCCTTCCTCCAGTCCTCTGGGACATCCTCCGTTCTCCATGACTTCTCAAAGATTATGGAGAGCAGCCTTGCGATGATGTCAGCCAGCTCTCTCAACACCCTCGGGTGGATGGCGTCAGGGCTTTGCTGTCCCAGGTGACTCTGCAGCACCACGGGGCCTCTGAGAGAGGTGGAGCTGAGCTCCAAGAAGGACAAGCTGCTGCTGAGAAAGTCCCTGGGGGAGGAAAGCCTGTGATCCAACCACACAGTGACCATCATAATGCTGAGGGCTGACCAGCCAGCTAGCAGCGCTGCAGAGCAGGGCCTTGGGGTCCCGGGGGTCACCAACCTGAGTACGAGCCAGCAACGCACCTCCACGGCAAAGGCCAGGCCAGCACTGACCAGCCACATCCCCACGGGCAGCTGGCCCATTGAATCCCCCGCCTGCCCGCACTTCCACGGGCTTCTTTTTCCACAATCCACCTGGATCCCTCCCTTTCCCTGCCCAAGCCTCCCCACCAATTAATAACCCTCAGCAAGTACATTTTACCCAACGGTCTCAGGTTTTCTCCGTTTGTACCCAACTTTGATAGTTTGGAGACCTCTGCCCAGGGCCTCTGGGACTTCAGTGGCATCACTGGTGGCTTCCCCAGGCACCGATGGCCTCGCAAGGCTTGAGTGCCCAGAAGGTCACCAGGGCTCCCCTCTGGCACCACTGTGGCCACTGCACACATCCGCAGCCACCTGCGAGACCCAGCTGGGACCCACGGTGCTGCCCTCACCGCTGGTCCCTTCTCACACGGAGAGAGAAGCTGCTGGAAGGCAGGCGGGCAGGGGAGGAGGTGGAGGCGAGCTCCGTGCAAAGGGGAGGGAGGCTGGCGTGCACAGAGCCTTGCATTGGAGGAAGCATCATGGTCACAGGCCCTCGATTACCTGGCAAGGTCCATCCCTCCACAATCCCTGAGGTGGTGGAGAAGTAGGACAACTAGCAGAATGAGGGTGCAGGACTGCAGGAGAGGTCGTTTCAGTTAGCTGAGGATCTCCTTGGACTGTCCTGGAGGGAAAGACCCTGTGAGTCTCTCCTGCATCTCCAGGGACAACGTCCTCAAAGCCCAGGAAGAAGCCAGCCCGATGCGCAGGGAGCCGAGCAGGGCCTGGCAAGAGGCCAGCGTGGATGAAGAGGGACCCCCTGACTCAGGAGGTCAGACTGCAGGAAGCAGTGCAGGGAGGCTGGCGGGGGAAGGGGCTGCCCAGGAGGCAGCTAGAGACCTGGCCTGTGGGTGCAGGGATGGAGCCAGCAAAAGCAAAGCTCAGCGGTGCCTGGAAATGGCCCTGCATGGGGAGGGCACCCAGAAGGGCTTCCCTAAATACGCTGTAAGCACAGGGAAGGCAGCTGAGGGAACCCCGGTCCCAGCGCCCAGAGGGGCAGGGGACGGAGTGACAGAGACAGGCTAAATTCAGCAGTTCCTCAGAACAAACATTCCCCCTTCAGAGCGCTGGTAGGAAATGCATTTCGCTGAGGAACTGGATAGGCCTCGACATTTTTCGCTACATTTACCTATGCACAAATATAGATCTTTGCATGTACTGACATAGACAGAGAACACAGATTGGATGAGCACAGTGCAAATTTGGCCATCCAAAAAGGGAGTGTTTCACTGAAGCTTTTTCCCTGCTTTCCTCCATCAGGCAAGAGAGGTCAACACCTCCAAGTGTGACTCCCTCTGTGCCAAGAGTTAGAGGTGGCCTGGGCAGTCCAGGGCAGGGAGATTTTTGGTCCCTGGGCTCTGTGCCAGACACAAAAATTTATTTTCCTTAATACTGTGGGTATAATAGAAATGTTGAGATCATTTAAAAAACTGAAGCAACAGAGAATGAACGATGTAGAGTGAAGGAAATGTCCTCGTGCAGCTTGAAGCTTCAAACATTGTTGATGCTGTTATCCTTCTTGCTTTGCTTTGCTTTGTTTTGTTTTAATATAGTGATCTCTGGGGATATTTTCTGTACTGCCTTTGTTTGCCAAGGCAAGTGATGCTAGGATTGTGCTGGGATGCAGTTAGAGGGACATGGGCACGTGGTGCCAGTGTAGGTGCCAGTGTAGGTGCCCTGGGACCCTCTGCCCAGGCTCCAGCTGCCGCTTCCGAGGGCCTCTCGCTCCAGCAGCTCCTCTGTGACAGCTGCCAGTGCCAGGCTGTACTTCAGAGACACTGGCTCCTCCAGAGGCAGCGCTCGATACTCACGGTCAGACAGCGGAGCCCTGCCTGAAAACCAGAGAATTTCTGACACGTGTTTCAAAGGATGAGCACGACCTCCTCAGCTGAAACAGTTGAACACTTTTAATGACACGATTTCCCTTGATTTCTCTAAAATGAGGAGTTTTCAGGATGTGCATTAATAGCAAGAGGCGAGCTATTGACCTTCCTCCAGGCTTGCACTGTCAGTGCTCTCTCTATTAGGCTGTGCATTTCATCTCCCTCATCTTTCATGCATTCCTACCTGTCCTAAATTGACCACATCTGAAGTCACCTTTCCAGCAGCCCATCTGCACAGAAACACTTGCAATTGGTCTCTGGATTTCCCTTCCCCTCACTCTTTGGTCATTGAAGCACCTCTCAACAATCCAGTTGCTGCTTTGAGCACCAGGGAGTTAAAAGCCTGCCTATCTTTCCATACTCCATCTCATGCTGGCTTTAGCCAACTCTTTCATTGTGTTTATTTTATCATATCCTTTCTGTCTAACACATTTCTTGCATGATTTTGCCTTCTGGAAGGTGAACCTTATTGGTGGCAGCTTGTACTTGGCATAAAGATAAGAGGGCTGTTTTTTATTTTAATGGTGAGCATTGTCAGATTTACTTTGTTCAAAAAATAAGAAAATCCCCCTTTGCCTGTGTGCAGCCAGTTCTCAAAGGAAAGCAGGTGGGAGCTGGTGCAAAGGAGCTGCAACACCCAGCTGCAGAGTGCAGAGGAGAAGGCTGAAGGAAGGAAAAGCAACACAAGTCCCAGGTGCCTGATGAGAGACATGATGGGGCTGGGGAGGTGCGGTGGGAGGTTGTCCTTACTGTGTCAGACCTGAAGGGACATCTTCCCTGACCAGTCCAGGTCTCCTTAGGAGAGACCCTGGATCAACATCTACTGGAGAATGCGGCCATCAGCTTTTCTCTAAATTGAAAAATATTAATCTACACCCTTTAAAATAAAAAGCCCTTTTAATTAGAAGCTCTTTGAAACCTTTCTCCGTAAGTCCACCGGGAAACGTCTCTAATTCACTGTACAAGAGTACAAGAAAATTACTGGGAGAGGCATAGCTCATTAGGGCTTGCTTTCTTTTAATGAGACCCATGGTGCTGGGTCCTTGAACCTCAGGTACTCAGAGGAGATGGCACAAAACTTGAAGAAGTTTTTCAAGAAAAATCTTGAAGTAGGACTGAGTCCCACTGAGGAGGGCCATTTCTGAGACAGGCTCCCCAGGGACTCGTTAGGGCAGATAACTGGAAGCCGTGACTCCAGGGAGGCCAAGGTAATGTGCCGGCAGCTCAGATGCTGGGAAAAGCCTGGCTTTGCCTCATGAAGCAGAAAGGCCAAGCTCTGAGCCCCAGCCCCGGGGAAGGCAGATCCTGTCCCTCACACAGCGCTCAGGGCCCTTCCTGGGGCAGGGGGCTGTGGGGTGTGTGATGCTGAGTGAAGGACAAGGGTATGGCAGTGCCCAGCCTCACTGGGGTGTGCAAGGAGGCGAGGAGGCCCCAGTGCCTGAGGACAATGTGTCTCCTCATAGGCTTTGCTGGCAGAGGCGATTGCCAGAGCCATGGGGACAAAGCCTTGGGTTCTCCTGGCCACTTCCAGCCTTGCCAGCGCTCTTTGCCTTCTCTCCCAGAGCTTGTCCTATGCTGTCCCACAGCTGCTTCTTCCCTGCACACTGCAGACACCCCCCTCGCTTCCCCACCTTGCTCTCACTTGCCATTGCCATGCAGTCACTGACGTCTGTCCATCCTCACGCTCTGTTTTATGAAACACAAAGAGACGGACTGATGTCATCCTCCTTTGGGAGGACTTCATGCACGACAGCATGACCCTTTGAGGGACATTTCTTCCTCCTCATGGCCACTCTCCACCTCCCAGGCTGCCCTGTGTGGCAGTGCTGCTCTCTCCTGCTCTTCCCTCCCTCCAAGGAAAGCTCCACCACTGGGAAACCACCCTTCAAGCAGGCGTCCCAGCGCGTCAGCCTTCCCATGGCCTTTCCCCTGAGCACCAGAAGTAACCTCACCGTCATCCCCCAAGGCTGCAGCCCTTCAGCTTCTCGCATAGACACGGCCAAGCTGCGTGCCTGCTGCTGCCCCATCAGGCCCCCGGGCAGCAGAGACACGACACCCAGAACAGAAGCCCCCTTCGTGCAGTGAGCCTGGCTCCTTCGGCAGAGGGGATCTCACAGTCACTGTGCCAGCCAGGTGCCTTCTGCCAGCCTCTCGGAGATGTTGGCAGGTATCAGCTTACAAGCACATACCCCAGCCGTGGGTCAAGCGCTGACCCACCAGCTCTTTCACAAAGTGACCTCACAGTCCCTTTCCCAGCCACGGTCCTGCTCTTAACCTTCACAGCCATTGGATTCCTACTGGATGGGGTGTTCCTGAGACACAACTGACCACACGACACTGTACCCAACCATCTCCTCCTTGTGGCCCTGTTGGCCATGAACACCATGAGTGGAAAAATGTCCCTCAGAAGAACTGCTGTATTTATGCTGCTGCATTTTATATCTCTACTTCTGCTCTCTAATCTTTCTTCTTCCTTTGCCTTTTCTGTCTTCAGAGTTCTCCAACGACAAGACAGTCATTGAGTCATAGGATCACTGGGGTTGGAAGCGAGCCCTGAACACCATTGTGGCCAACCACTCCCTAAATCTCCCAATCCTCATTCCTGCTCTTTTTGAAGACTGTTTTAATGTCTGCCTTTTCAAAGTCCCCATGAACATCTGTTGTCTCTGGCCTTTCCAAGGTGTTTGGGAGAGGTCTCACAATGAACCTGGCCAACCTTCTCAATATCCCTGACACCAAAAGCCCACATTGCCAGGTGAGTGCCCAGAACACAGCACATCCCTGTCTGGGTCCTCAGGGCAAGTTCCGAAGAGAACCACAAGTGATTTCTCCCGACAGCCCCCCGACTCCAGTGGGCTATTTGTGCAGCTCATGGCTTTCCTGAGTGTTTTCCTCAGTGCTGCCCTGCCCCCATCCTTTCTGCTCCACAGGCTGTAGATGCCCCACGGTGGCAGCTCTTGTGCACAAAATTGATGTCAGCATGAAAAGGAATGGGGAGATTGGATCTAAAAAACAGGTTATGAAACCAGAGAGCATGAGTGTCATGGTTTCACTGCAGGAGAGTTCCAGCTTTGGGGCCAAACCACAGAAGAATTGGTCCCATAAATCAGGGCTAAAAATCTTCATCCAGCCGACACACTGAGCAGATTGCCCAGCCCAGGCACTCTGCAGCCCCTCGTGCCAAACTTGCTCCCCAGCACGACAGGAGAGAATTGGCCCAGGGGCTCCTCAGGCAGCTCCTGCTGCCCCAACCGGGCACCTGCACCAAAGGATGTCTCTGTCCGTGCCTCACGGGCACACACACGGTGCCCTGCTCCTCTCCCAGCACATCCCATCTCCCCACAGGATGCCTTTCCCCAGCTAAGCACACCTGTGCTGGCCAGGCCGCCCATTCCTGCACCCTGCCCCCATGCTCCCCACAGCCCCCGAGCTGGCGGTGCTGCGCTGCAGAGAAAGTGGGCTGTGGTGCCCAGGACCACGGCGTGACTCCCTTGGACTGTGCTGGTCAGGCTGGGAGGCAGAGCCAGCTGGTGCTGGTCACTGCCGCTGACCACCTCCTACACAAGCCCTTCTGTAGCCATGGAGGGTGCTCAGAGGTACCCGCCTTATTCCAGTGCTGTGAGATGGGTTTGGGTGCTGCGCTGCGTCCAGCCTGGGCAAGTTCACTGAGGGTAAGACAAGTCATTCACCAGACTCCTTTCCCTGCCCCTGCTGTGTCCCCTGGGCTTGCTGAGCTCTTGTTTGCCACTTCACACCCGCATTTAGGGTATCACCTCTGGGCAACACTGTGCTGGACAGGCTGCTGCTCGGTGGGGTCCATTCACTGCCAACTCCCTGGCACACGCTGTCCCTCCCTGCACATCCCCTCTGCTCTCCTGGCACCTCCCAAGTCCCTACAGAAAAACATTCACCTGCCATCGGCCCTGCCACATGCTCCAGAGCCCCAGGAGGGTCAATGAGAGACCATTCACCACCTGCATGGGTGCTGGCCACCAACAAGCAGCACCTGAAGCAGCCCTCAGTCCCTTGAAGGCCATACTGGGACCATGATCTCGTCTCACTGAGCCCATGAAGTCAGTGAGCAAAACTACAAGCCTCTTTAGAGTCTATTCCTTTATCATGTTCTTGAGAGCAACTTTGGCAGAAGACATAAGCCTTCAGACACTGCACTCAGGAGATGCCCTTTCCTGATGGAAATGGTGTCATGGAGGTCAGCTCTATCGGAGAAGGGCTCCTTGCCTGTCCCTTCCTGCAGTCACAGGACTAAAACACAGCAGGAGTGGGACCAAGCTCCAAGAGCACTCACGCCTTACACCAACACAGCGGCTCTGAAGTAGAGTGAGGAGGTGGGAAGAGAGCAGCTCTGAAAAGAGCAAACACTGCTGGTCTCTGGCAGTGCTGCTGTTCCGGGACTATTCTTCCCCCTACCTCTGCCCACAGGCAGGGGCCCTGCAGCTTCACAGAGGTCTCAGAGGAAGGGTCTCGGACAAGCAATTCCTGCAGGGTCCTTTGCTTTGTATAAATACAGACAGAGCATGATTCCTCATTTACACAGTCTCTGGGTCAAACTCAATAGGTAGACAGTGAATTGGAAGAGGGATGAATAATGAAATTAGGTTATGCACATCATTACCACACGAAATACAAAGAAACCCCCAACACCACCAAAACCCATAGAAGGCAGGCTAAGACTGTAATGAGCTACATTATGAATGCTGTGCAGAGGAAAACAGGTAGTTTATTGTTCCTGGAAAAAAACATCCATTCATCAGTTTCCACATTGTAACCTTGATCTCCTGGTTCCTCAGGCTGTAGATGAGGGGGTTCACTGCTGGAGGCACCACCGAGTACAGAAATGCCACCACAACATCTGGGGATGGGGAGGAGATGGAGAGGGGTTCCAGACATGCAACCATGACAGTGCTGACAAACAGGGAGACCACGGCCAGGTGAGGGAGGCACGTGGAAAAGGCTTTGTGCCGTCCCTGATTGGAGGGGAGCCTCAGCACAGCCCTGAAGATCTGCACGTAGGAGAAAGAAATGAAGACAAAACAGCTGAGTGCTACACAGACAGTAACCACAAGAAGCCCAACTTCCCTGAGGTAGGTGTCTGAGCAGGAGAGCTTGAGGAATTGGGGAATTTCACAGAAGAACTGCTCCAGGGCATTGCCATGGCAGAGGGGGAGTGAAAATGTACTGGCCGTGTGCAGCAGAGCATGGAGAAGCCCACCAGCCCAGGCAGCTGCTGCCATGTGGGCACAAGCTCTGCTGCCCAGCAGGGGCCCGTAGCGCAGGGGTTTGCAGATGGCCACGTAGCGGTCGTAGGCCATGACCGTGAGGAGAAAAAACTCTGCTGATATTAAAAGGACAAACAGAAAGGCTTGTGCAGCACATCCTGCGTAGGAGATGTCTCTGGTGTCCCAGAGGGAATTGGCCATGGATTTGGGGAGAGTGGTGGAGATGGAGCCAAGGTCAATAAGTGAGAGGTTGAGGAGGAAGAAGTACATGGGGGTGTGGAGGCGGTGGTCGCAGGCGATGGCGGTGATGATGAGTCCGTTGCCCAGGAGGGCAGCCAGGTAGATGCCTAGGAAGAGCCAGAAGTGCAGGAGCTGCAGCTCCCGCGTGTCTGTGAATGCCAGGAGGAGGAATTCAGTGATGGAGCTGCCGTTGGACATCTGCTGCCTCTGGGTGTGGAGCACTGAACAGGGAGGTAAAGAATGTGAGAAGTTAGGGCAACTATTCAATTTCTAAAAAAAACCCCAAAGTGCCTTTCACTTATCGGGAAGATCTTGGGTGAGCTCTGGATGGTGGTGGTGGAGGGAGGGTGCCCCAGGGAGCAGCAGGCTCTGCTGTGGGCTCTGCAGGAGCCAGTCAGTCTGTCCATCAGCCCTGATCTCAGCTGCTCTCTGCCGGCAGCTGTTTAACCTGGAGGACCATTGCCCTCGGCAGTTCCTCACAGAAGAAACAGGATGCTGATGGGAGCAGAGGAATCCAGTTTCTGAGTGCAGATCTCCAAACCCCTCCAGACCACATCGTACCTGAGGAGGATCTCAGCTCTGCCCTCCCAGACAGGGACACAGAGGGCTCATTACAGCTGCCCACTTACAGCCACACAGCAGCATTTCCACGGCCGTAGCCGCGAGGCATCTTCCCCATGGGGCTCCTGCGTAACCCAGAGATGCCCTGGGAGAGCTTTGCCCTACTGGAGGACAGCCTGCGGCCCAGCAGCACCTCCCAAGGAAACACTCCCATCGCCTACATTTGTTACGCCCTGAAGAGAGGCCGAGATCATTGCCAGCCTCACACACTGCAGTACCCAGAGCCCCAGAGGGGAACAGGCTCAGACTTGGATGATTTCACCCCATGGACATACGTGCATGACAGTACACGCAGCACTGGGGTCTGAGCTGCATTCGACTCCTCACCCCCAACACCACAGAGTGTAACAGTAAGATCAGGGTGGGAGGGAGAAGAGGAGAACATGCCAAAGCACCCTGCCGAGGGAGGCAGGAGAGGGAGACCCTGTCAGACACTGCAGGTTTTCTGCTCTCTGGTGGTCAGGCTGCTGCAAGGGCAGCTCCTGGCCATGTCCCCAGGATATTAAGGGCAGAGGCTCTGCGTGGGAGTGGGGAGACCAGGGGGTTGCTCCAGGGAAAGCACCTGCACTGCAGGGGATGGCAGGGAGACACCGGAGTCCCTCCTCCCACGGCTTTGCTGGGAGCAGTTCTCTCTTCCTCCCTGACCATGCCTCTGCTGCCTGGAGAAATTCTTGGCCAAGACCTCTTTCTCGGTCCCCACGTCTCCTCCCTCTCCCTGCTCACAGAGCCCATCCCACACACGCTGTGTGCTCAGCTCTGCCCTGCACACACCTCCTGGCAGCAGGGCACTGCCCAGGGACAGCTCTGTGCGGGCAGGGGCTAAGGAGCAGCTCAGACGAGTCCTAACGAGAGCTGGGGCCTCGGTGCCTACCCCAGAGCACAGAAACACATTCCCATATCCCACTGCCCACCCAGACAACCAAGCAGCGAAAACTCAAAGCACAGATGTCTTTCACATCCTTTCAGGTAATCCCCTACCTTGACATCCATCTTTAAAATGACCCTCTGCAAATGTCCTCAGGGTGATGGAGAACTCTGAGCAGCCCTGACCCATCGCTGCACCCTCTGACAGCAGAAGGACCCTGCCCTGCCAGGGTCACTCCTTCCACCCACAGCTCATCCCCACAGCGCTGTGGGAGCTCCCGGGGCAGGCTGAGTGCCGAGCCTGGCAGGCGGCAGAGTCCCTGCCCCAGCACACAGACCCCTGGTGCACAGGGACCCTGCTCGCAAGGACAGCCTTATGCACCCCTGGATGCACACACGCCTGCAAAGCCCTGCAGCCATCCCCGGGTGAAGGCAGCCGCCGTGCCCTGTCCTTCTGACAGTGCAGCAGGGAAGTGCTGCTCCTCAGCATGTCCTCCTCCCCTGTGCAAGGGCAACTGTGAGAGTCCTCCTCAAGGATCATCTATGCTGTGGGATGGAGCAGCTGTTGGATGTCCCTCCAGGAACACCAGCTGCTTTGTCCTGCACCCAGACACTTACCACGTAGAGGGTTGGGAAGGTTTCTCCCCCAGTCAGCTCCCAGCATCCTCCCACGCCAGGCTGCCTTCCCCCTCTCCCTGCCCGGCTCCTCTGCCCTCGGTGCCTGCAGGCAGTGCCCTCAGCCCTGCTGCGCTTGGCAGAGGAGCTGCTCCTGGGCAGAGCTGTCTCTCGGCAGCGCTGCCTCATTGCCAGCAGCTCCCTCCATGGCAGGAGCCCAGCCCAGCTCGGCAGCAGAGGCCCAGCCCAAGGCAGCCCTTTCTCTGCCCCTCGGGGCTCCCTCCAGGTGTCCCTGGGGCTCCAGGGGAACCTGCTGTGAAACAGGCTGCAGGAATCCCTCACGTTCCCTCCCTCAGCTGGGGGGAGGGGCTGCTTTCCAGCAGAGTCATTACTCCTATTAGAAAGCTATTTGGCCAGAGAATCACTTTTGTTTTCCCATCATTAGACAGGACAGCAGGAAGGTGACAGGGAAGGATCTAATTTCTCTAGAATGGCAGGATGTGTTCCACTGAGTGAATTTAGGCAGTTCCTCCTGGGTCGTTAGGCCTGGGGCTAGAAGGACATGCAGCTCCCTTGTGTCCATGCCATGTCTCTGCTCTGAAGCAACGCCTTTGCACACACTCGGTCTTGGACACCTGGTACCAGGTTTCCTTACGGCAAGTTGGATCTGGCCTGGTTGCACAGCTGTGTTGCTTCAGCCCAGATGTGCAGCAGTGCCCTCAGCCAGGGGCACAGGCGGAGGAGCTGGAGCCGTTACTGAGCAGACACAGCTGTGACATGGTTGCAGAGCTCAGCATAGCTCATTTTCAAGGACAGCATCCTCCAATCTCAGCAAGGGTCCAGATCCAAACTCACTCTGAACTTGAAAGGCAGCTCAAGGGCACCATAAGGAGTGTTTTCTACTTCAGGAACAGTTAAAGGGAAAACAAAGACACTGTGTGGCCATTGCTGGGTGCCTGAAAGAGAAGGTGACTGGGTTTACTCAGGGTAGTTTGTCTCTCTCCATCCTCTTTGCTTTTGATAATGGAAGGACAGGATTGCTGGACAGGGGAGGGCAGTGATGGTCTTTACCTGGAAGTCATCAAGACTTTCAGCATCATCCCTCCACAAACTTCTTGTGTCCAAGCTGGGATAGTGTGGGCAGCTTGGCTGGATGAGTAGTTGAGTGAAAAACCAGCAGGATAGTTGGGCTTGGAAGAGTGTGGGAGCTGTGTGGTTCTCTGCCCAGAGGCATCTCGCTAGTAGGGCCCTGGAGGAGTCTATCTTGCAACCTGCCCTGTTTAACACCTTTTTAATGACCTGGAGGATACAAGAGAGTCCTTTGTCATAACATTTCTTGAAGGTCTCACATTGAGGAGAGCAGGGCTGGGCTGGAGGGCAGGCTGCCATCCAAAGGCCGTAGACATTCTGGAGGGATGGGACAACTGGAATCTCATGATATCCTGTAAAGATTCAACCAAAATTTTTCTCCTGAAGTGGATATAGGCTCTGAAGTGTCATAGGAGATGGACAGCCTAGGCAGGTAGTAGCTCTGCAGGAAAGGCTCTGCAGGGCTTTGGGTTACATTAGGCAAAAGATGAGCCATCAGCAAAGATGGCCAACAGCACCCTGGGCTGTCTGAGCACTAGCACAGCCAGGGGAAGTGATCATCTCCCTCTGCTCAGCGCTTGCTACACCACAACCAAAATACTTGACCAGGGATTGTTTCCAAACCGTGCCAGAGAGACATCGGCAAGCTGGAGGGACACAAAAGTTCATTGGAGGGCCACAGAGGTGGTCAAGGCTGGAGCACTTGTCCCCTTAGGAGAGGCCGAAGGAGCTGGGCTTGTTCATCCTGGAGAATAGAGGGCTTTGCGGGGAGGATGTACTAGACTTGCATTGCCTGTGGTGAGGCTTCCAAGAAGACTCTGTGGTGCAAGGCAGGAGCACAGGAGGCAACGAGCTGAAACACGAGAGGCTCAGGCTCAATATAGGGAGAAACTTCTGCAATGTGAGGGCAGTCAGAGATGGGAAGCCATTTCCCGGAGAGTCTGCGCTGCCTCCACCCCTGGAAGTTTCAAAGACCCATCTGGATAAAACCATGAGGAAGCTGGTGTGATCCTGCTTTGAGTAGGATGTGTCCTACAGCTATATAGGAAGGTCCCTTCCAGCCTGAATGAGGCGCTCATTCCTCACATGGGTGACGAAGTGCGTTGCATTAAATGATAACCGTTAGAATGGAGAGAAGAAGTCCTGTTCTAAAAACTTTATGCCAGAAAATAATACCAGGAAAGAAATATCTTGTCAAGGTCAAATGAATGAAAGGAATATCATTAAAGAAATCAATTTTACCACCATGAAGAAGAAGGAGAAGAAATTATTCGAGAGCATGTTACTGCTCCTGGATTTATTGCAAGTAGAAATAAGGCAAATTACATGGTATGTTGACCCCAGCTGGCAGCTAAGCCCCCACCCAGCTGCTCACTCTCTCCCCCTGAGCAGGAAGGGGGAGAGAAGGGCAAAGTCATAAAAACTCATGGGTCAGAACAAGGAATTTGTCTCAGGTTGCTTTCCTTCCTCGGCCTTTGCTGAGGGGACTGAATAGCCTCCTCTTTTGACAGAGCCAGAGAATGGTTTGGGTTGGAAGGGACCTTAAAGATCACCTAGTTCCATCCCCACTGCCATGGGCAGGGAAAGGGGAACCCATCACTGGGTGGGCTCGAGCCACCAGCCTTTCGGTTAACAGCCGAATGCGGTGACCAGTTGTGCCACAGAGACTCCCAAAGTGAGCTACGTAGTGCTTCCCATCGGCAGGCAGATGCGCGGCCATTTCCAGGGAAGCTCCGTCGCGTGTAATGGTGACTTGGGAAGGGAAACACCATCACCCTGAATGTCCGTCCTGCTTTCCCTGACCCCCGGACCTCCCCTCCCACGGCATTTCTGGGAGCAGCCCTGTCTCGTTCCCTGCCCACTGCAGACCACCACCTGCAGTACAGTGCTGGGAACCAAACGCACTCCTCCTGCAGCCTTGCACAAGCGCTCCGACCTCAAAGAGCACAGAGGTGCCTCGGGGAGGTCCTCCCTCACCAAGGTGAGCTGGCTCAACTGGTGTGTTTAGGATGCATGAATGGTGACTGGAGAAACAGGGTCATCCCCTGAGCATGAGGTGGGAAGCCCTGAGAGCTTCTTAGCTCCTCAGTTAGTCATGAGGTAGTGATTGGCAGTGCGTACGGATGCAAGTGAGGGGGGAGGGAACTTGGCAGAGAGCAAGGTGAAAGCTGAGGCTTTTAGCTCATCCTTCCATAGGATCATAGAATCATTGATTCATTAAGATTGGAAAACACCTCTAGGATCATCAAGTGCAACCGTCAACCCAACGCTACCATGTCTCCTAAACCATGCCCTCAAGTGCCACGTCTACATCTATTTGAACACCTCCAGGGATGGTGACTCCACCACCTCTCACGGCAGCCTGTGCCAGTGCCTGACCGCTCTTGCAGTGAAGACATTTTCCCTAATATCCAATACAAAACTCCACTGATGCAGCTAGAGGCCAATTCATCTCATTCTATCACTAGTAACTTGGGAGAGGAGACCAACACCCTCCTTGCTACAATCTCCTTTCAGGTAGTTGCAGGGAGCGATAAGGTCTCCCCCCTCAGCGTCCTCTTCTCCAGGCTCAACACCCCCAGTTCCCTCAACCTCTCCTCATAAGACCTGCTCTCCAGACCCTTCACCAGCTTCGTTGCCCTTCTCTGGACACGCTCCAGCACCTCAATGTCCTTAAAATGAGTGACCCAAAACTGAACCCAGGATTTGAGGTGTGGCCAAATTATCTCCCCTCCGCCAGCAGCTCCCCGTACCCAGCTCTGGCGGGAGGGACTCAGTGTGTCGCTGCAGCTCACTCGTGCCTTCGTGTTTCACTTCAGATCGAAATACTCGCCCCTTGCAGAGCCCTCTGTTCCTCATCTGTCCCGCTGTTTGGTGGGAAACAAACCCCACAGGATGAGGCTGTGCTGTAACCAGCTTGCAACCAGCTGAGCAACACCACTATCGGCCTGAATCCCAGCCCTTTGGGCGGGCGAGCTAATAAAGTGCGGGTTGGCCATTCTAATGCCCCTTGTTGGCATAAATGGATCGTGGCATGAGCTCTGGAAATGCACCCCAGCGTCTGCACCCACTGATGGCACTTACCCCTTGGGCGCAAAGGGGTGGCAGCTTGGGCTTCTGCGTGCGCCGCCCCTTCCCCCTCCCGGCGGAGACCTTCCCCCCCCCCCAGCCCCCAGCCCCCCGCGCAGCCCCGGGGCCGGGCGCGGAGCGGAGCGGGGGGCGGCGGGACGGGGCGGGGGGCGGCGGGGCCCGGCGGGGCCTTCGGGGCCGCCTCCGCTTCCCTCCCCCTCCCCCGCCGCCGCCGCCCGGCAAAACGTCGGGCAGAAGCGGGCTGGTTATTGTTTCGGGTTTTTATTGTAAATGCCGCGTCTCTCTGACGCGCCTCCGCCGGTACCGGAGCCCCTGTTTGTTTTCCAAAGCGCTTCAATGGAAGGGAGCCCCTCGCCGCCCCCCCCTCCGGGACCGCACGTACCCGGCAGAAAGTCCCCGCTGCTCAGGCGAGGGTTTGAAGCCTGTTTGCACAAACGGGCCGGGGGGGCTGGGGGGGAGGGCATTCCTGTCACAGCCCTCTTGGTTAAAGCTACAAATCACAGTCGGCCTTGGTTTTGTTTGCAAGAAAGTCCCGATAAAACACCAGGTTCTCGGTGTAATTCATTTGGCTCATTTTTCACAGCCAAAAGCACCGATTTCTGGGGCACCACCTCAGCGAGTTGGTCGGGGCAGGTGCGGTGGGTGAGCAGGAGGGAGCGAGCAGCCCGTGCTGGCCCCGGGGGTGGGAAGTGGCAGAAACAGAGTGGCCCCAGCTCTCCCCGTTTTAGGCTGAAGTACGTATTGACGCTGTGACTCGGGGCACAGCTGAACCCCCAGGGGTGGGGAGCACCCTCGGCGCCCGCCTCAGTGGTCCCCTGGGTGTCACCTGCAGCTTCAGCCCAGAGCTTGGGGTCGATGCTGTGTTCGAGTGGCGCTAAACCCTTCCCGTGCTCTGAGACCCCTTTGCACGGGAAGGCTTGGGGATGCTGTTTGCATCCTAACAAGTGGCGTACGCGGAGGTGGCGCTGAGGGAAGCGTCCCTCTGGTGATGCCTCTAAACTGAGCGAGGGGTTGGGATTTCCAGGGGCTCCGGCAGGAACCCTCAGGCCCAGCTCCCTCATGGCTCTGGCAGCTTTGTGCAAAGGCAAGGTGTGGCTGCCAGACCCCCGCCGTGCTCCCTGGGAACAGGACTCAGCCCTGAGCGGAGGCCCAACAACATCACCAGTGGCATCGCAATGTCCCCACGGTGCTGCCCAGCCACGCACGGGCTCCATGGCCCCCGACCGGCCCCAGCCTGCAGGAGGAGGGCGCCTGCCTCCCCCTCCCTTGGAGAGCAGACCGACTGAAACGGCAGCGTTTTGCTTTTAAAAACTGCTGATAACCGGCCTGTCTCCTGTCGCTGGTTTGTATGTGTCTCTCTGCATGTGGTGCACATGAAGAAGGGAATTTCTGGGCTTCTTAGGAGTTGTGTTGCACTGGTTGGCTGCTGAAGGTGTCCGTGTGTGTTGGAAGAGTTTTACAGCTTGCTGCTAACCTCACCTCAGCCCAGGAGCTTTATCCATCCTTCAGGCTCACGGATGTTTCCTGAGGATGTTTCCAGGCAAGGGTGGTGAGGGAAGGAGGGCAGCAGAGCAAGGTCAGCTCATGGGGCACGGCAGAGCACAGCCACCCCCAGCAGCAGGCATTGCCCATCTGCCAAGCTGAGCCATGGAGGCAAACATCTGCATCATCCCTGATTTGCACAGGAGGGGCCCTCCTGCCTGCCATCTTCCCAGGACAAACCTTCTCCTTGTCTCCTCGGCCAACAGACAGCAACTGCCTTCCATTTCTGGGCTCAGACGTGGTTAAAGGGATTTGCTAAATCCATCAGCCATCCCTTTGGTTCTTCCCCGGCATCCCCGACCCTCTCTGCCAGACCTACCCGTGGCCCATCACTGCTGCTCAGGGCCACTCACTCTTCAGAAGAACCCTTGAGCTTCCTGGATTTTCCTGGTGCTCGTTACCATCTTCCTGGTTTCCTCCAGATCCATACAAGTGAGGGAATCGCACCTAGATATGGGGCTTTAATTGTTAAAAGAGGTGTTTGGACCCTAAAAGTGGGGATTTGGGTCCTCAAAATGAATCTTTTAGCCGTAAAAGTAGGCTGTGGCTCCTGAAAGTGAAAGTTTGGAATGCAAAAATGAGATGTTGAGTGATAAAAGAGGGGTTTGGACTCTAACAGTGAGGATTTGTGTGTTAAAAATGCGGCTTTGAACATTAAGAGAAGGGGTTTGGACCCTGAAAGTGAGGGTTTTGGACCTAAAATTGAGGCACTGAGCATTAAAAGAGGGGTTTGGACCCTGAAAGTGAGGCTTTGAGCTGTGAAACAGTGGTTTGGACCCTGAAAGTGATGGTTTGGATGATAAAAATGAGGCTTTGAGCTCTAAAATGGGTTTGGACCCTAACAGTGAGGTTTGCAGTCCTAACTATAAGGCTTTGATGATAAAAGAGGGGCTTGGGTGCTTTAAAGTGAGTCTTTGGGACCTGAAAAATTAGGGTTTGCCCCCCAAAAGGAGGGGCCTGGATTGTAAAAGTGAAGGGTTTGGGACCTCAAAATGAGGCTTTGAGCCTAAAAGTCAGGTTTGGGCCCTAAAACCGAGTGTCTGGTAGGTGAAAATGAGGCTTTGAGTGTAAAAGACAGGTTTGGATCCTAAAAGTGAAGGAATCACACCTAAAAATGAAGCCTTAATTGTTAAAAGAGGCGTTTGGACCCTAAAAGTGAGGATTTGGGTCCTTAAAAATGAGGCTTTGAACATTAAAAGAGGGATTTGTATCATAAAAGTGGAGCTTTGGGATTTAAAACTGAGACTCTGAGTCTTAGAAGAGGGGTTTTGACCCTGAAAGTCAAGGTTTGGAACCCAAGAATGAGGCTTTGCGCGATAAAAGAGGGGTTTGGACCCTAAAAGTGAGGGTTTGGGAGCCAAAAATGAGGCTATGAGGCTAAAGGAAATGTTTGGACCCTAAAAGTGAGGGTTTGGGACCTGGAAATGAGGCTTTGCAAGTGAAAAGAGGGCTTTGGACATTAAAAATGAGGTTTTGGTATCTAAGGGTGAGGGTTGGGATGCTAAAAGTGAAACTCTGGAACCTAGAAATGAGGCTTTGAGGCTTAAAAGTGGGGTTTGGATGGTAAAAGTGACGCTTTGGGACCTAAAAATGAGGGTTTGATGCTACAAAGGATGGGTTTGAACCATAGTAGTGAGAGTTTGGGACCCAAAATTGAGGCTTGGGTTTAAAAAAATAGGCATTTGGATGCTAAAACTGAGGGTTTGTGACCTCAAAATGAGGGTTTGAGCATTAAAAGAGGGGTTAGGATCAGAAAAATGATGCTTTGAGAACAAAAACTGAGACTTCAAGATTTAAAGGAGGGCTTTGGACAATAAAACAAGGCATTGGGATCTAAAACTGAGGCTTTGACATTAAGAGAGGGGTTTGGACCAGAAAAATGAGGCTTTGCGACCTGCAAATGAACCTTTGATCCTAAAAACGTTGGGTTTGGGACCTAAAATTGAGGCTTTGAGCATTAAAAGAGGGGTTTGGACCTTGAAAGTGAGGGTTTGGGACCTAAAATGAGGCACTGAGCGTTAAAAGAGGGGTTTGGACCCTGAAAGTGAGGGTTTGAGCTGTAAAACAGTGGTTAGGACCCTGAAAGTGAGGTTTGCGGTCCTAACTATAAGGCTTTGATGATAAAAGAGGGGCTTGGGTGCTTTAAAGTGAGTCTTTGGGACCAGAAAATGAGGGTTTGCCCCCAAAAAGGAGGGGCCTTGGACTGCATAAGTGAGGGTTTGGGACCTAAACGTGAGTCTTTGAGCCTAAAAGTCAGGTTTGGGCCCTAAAACTGAGGGTCTGGTAGGTCAAAATGAGGCTTTGAGTTTGTAATAGACGGGTTTGGATCCATACAAGTGAGGGAATCGCACCTAGATATGGGGCTTTAATTGTTAAAAGAGGTGTTTGGACCCTAAAAGTGGGGATTTGGGTCCTTAAAATGAATCTTTTAGCCGTAAAAGTAGGCTGTGGCTCCTGAAAGTGAAGGTTTGGAATGCAAAAATGAGATGTTGAGTGATAAAAGAGGGCTTTGGACTCTAACAGTGAGGATTTGTGTGTTAAAAATGCGGCTTTGAACATTAAGAGAAGGGTTTGGACCCTGAAAGTGAGGGCTTGGCACTAAAAATGAGGCACTGAGCATTAAAAGAGGGGTTTAGACCCTACAAGCGAAGGTTTGGGACCTAAAAATGAGGCTATGAGGCTAAAGGAAAGGTTTGGACCCTAAAAGTGAGGCTTTGAGCATTATGAGGGGTTTGGACCCTGAAAGTGAGGCTTTGGGACCTAAAAATTAGGCACGGAGCGTTAAAAGAGGGGTTTGGACCCTGAAAGTGAGGCTTTGAGCTGTGAAACAGTGGTTTGGACCCTGAAAGTGATGGCTTGGATGATAAAAATGAGGCTTTGAGCTCTAAAATGGGTTTGGACCCTAACAGTGAGGTTTGCGGTCCTAACTATAAGGCTTTGATGATAAAAGAGGGCCTTGGGTGCTTTAAAGTGAGTCTTTGGTGAAAATAAGGGTTTGCCCCCAAAAAGGAGGGAACTGGACTATAAAAGTGAGGATTTGGGTCGTTAAAAATGAGGCTTTGAACACTAAAAGAGGGATTTGTATCTTAAAAGTGGAGCTTTGGGATTTAAAACTGAGACTCTGAGTCTTAGAAGAGGCATTTAGACCCTAAAAGTGAGGGTTTGGACCCCAAGAATGTGGCTTTGTGCGATAAAAGAGGGGTTTGGACCCTAAAAGTGAGGGTTTGGGAGCCAAAAATGAGGCTTTGAGCATTAAAAGAGGGGTTTGGACCCTGAAAGTGAGGGTTTGGGACCTAGATATGAGGCTTTGCAAGTGAAAAGAGGGCTTTGGACCTTAAAAATGAGGATTTGGTATCTAAGAGTGAGGGTTGGGATGCTAAAAGTGAAACTCTGGAACCTAGAAATGAGGCTTTGAGCCTTAAAAGAGGGGAGTGGATGGTAAAAGTGACACTTTGGGACTTAAAAATGAGGTTTTGCGTGATAAAAGAGGGGTTTGAACCCTAAAAGCGAGGGTTTGGGACCTAAAAACGAGGCTATGAGGCTAAAGGAAAGGTTTGGACCCTAAAAGCCCTCTTTTAAGGCTCAAAGCCTCATTTTCAGCACCCAAAGACTCACTTTAAAACATCCAAACCCCTCTTTTAACATCAAAGACTTATAGTTAGGACCGCAAACCTCACTTTTAGGGTCCAAACCCCTCTTTCAAGGCTCAAAGCCTCACTTTTACTTCCCAAACCCTCACTTTCAGCATCCAAACCCTCACTTTTAGGTACCAAAACCTCAATTTTAATGTCCAAATCCCTGTTTTCACATGCAAAGCCTCACTTTTAGATCCCAAACCCTCACTTTTAGGGTCCAAACCCCTCCTTTTTAGGGACATACCCTCATTTTCAGGTGCCCAAAACTCACTTAAAAGCACTCCAACCCCTCTTTTAACATCAATGCCTTATAGTTAGGACCGCAAACCTCAACTTTCATCATCCCAACCCTGGTTTAAAGCTCAACCCTCAATTTTAACAGCCAAACCCTCACTTTAAGGATCCAAACCCCTCTTTTAATGCTCAAAGCCTTGTAGTTAGGACCGCAAACCACAATGCTAGGGTCCAAACCCCTCTTTTATGCTCAAAGCCTCATTTTTAACAGCCAAAACCTCACTTTCTTTGCCCAAACTCCTCTTTTACTGCTCAATGCCTCATTTATACCTCCCAAAGACGCACTTTAAAGCACCCAAAGCCTCTTTTAACCTCAAAGCCTTTTAGAGTAAGACTGCAAATCTCACTTTTAGGGTCCAAACCGGTTTTAACGCTCAAAGCCTCATTTTTAACAGCAAACCCTCACTTTTAGGACCTAAAGCCCTCTTTTAACTCCAAAAGCCTCGGTTTTAATACCCAAAGCCGCACTTGGATGGTCCAAACCTCTCTTTTAACACTCAGTGCCTCATTTTTAGGCCCCAAACCCTCACTCTTAGCACTGAATCTGGACTTTTAATTGTCAAACTCTCGTTGTAGTACAAATCATGACTTTTAGAGTCCAGCCCCTCGTTTTTAAGCCTCAAAGCCTCATTTTTATCATCCAAACCTTCACTTTCAGGGTCCAAACCCCTCTTTTAATGCTCAGTGCCTCATTTTTAGTTCAGAAACCCCTGATTTTAGCATCCAGGCCTTCACTTTCAGGTACCAAACCGTCATTATTAATGGCCAAAGCCCTCTTTCAAGGCTCAAAGCCTCATTTCTAGATCCCAAACCCTCACTTTTAGGCTCCAAACCTGTCTTTTAGGCTCAAAGCCTCAATTTTGGGTCCCAATTGCTCACTTTTAGGGTCCAAACCCCTCCTTTTTAGGGACATACCCTCATTTTCAGGTCCCCAAAACTCACTTTTACCACCCAAACCACTCTTTTAACATCAAAGCCTTATAGTTAGGACTGCAAACCTCACTTTTTAGGGTCCAAACGTGGGCTTTACGCTCAAAGCCTCATTTTTAGCAGCCAAACCCTCACTTTTAGAACCCAAAGATCTCTTTTAACTCTCTAAGCTTCATTTTCAAGTTACAAACCTTCACTTTCAAGTTCAAACCCCTCCTTTAAGGCGCAAAAGCCTCCTTTTTAAATTCCAAACCCTCACATTTATTGCCAAATCCCTCTTTTCAGGCTCAAAGCCTCATTTTCAGCACCCAAAGACTCACTTTTAGGGTCCAAATCCCTCCTTTTCAGGGACAAAACCTGATTTTTAAACTCCAAACCCTTACCTCTATTGCCCAAACCCCTCTTTTAATGCTCAGTGCCTCATTTTTAGGTCACAAACATTCACTTTTAGCATCGAAACTGGACTTTTTATGGTCAAACCATCATTGTTTTGTTCCAAATAGTGAGTTTTAGAGTCCAAACCCCTCTATTAAGCTTCAAAACCTCATTTTTAAGTTCCAAACCTTCACTTTCAGCGTCCAAACCCTTCTTTTAATGCTCAGTGCCTCATTTTTAGGTCACAAACCCCTGCTTTTAGCATCCAGGCCTTCACTTTCAGGTACCAAACCATCATTATTAATGCCCAAAGCCCTCTTTTAAGGCTCAAAGCCTCATTTTCAGCACCCAAAGACTCACTTTAAAACATCCAAACCCCTCTTTTAACATCAAAGACTTATAGTTAGGACCGCAAACCTCACTTTTAGGGTCCAAACCCCTCTTTCAAGGCTCAAAGCCTCACTTTTACTTCCCAAACCCTCACTTTCAGCATCCAAACCCTCACTTTTAGGTACCAAAACCTCAATTTAAATGTCCAAATCCCTGTTTTCACATGCAAAGCCTCACTTTTAGATCCCAAACTCTCACTTTTAGGGTCCAAACCCCTCCTTTTTAGGGACATACCCTCATTTTCAGGTCCCAGAGACTTACTTTAAAGCACCCAAATCCCTCTTTTAATGCTCAAAGCCTTATAGTTAGGACCACAAACCTCACTGCTAGGGTCCAAACCTCTCTCTTAAAGCTCAAAGCCTCATTTTTAACAGCCAAACCCTCACTTTTAGGACCTAAAGCCCTCTTTTAACACTCAAAGCCTCTGTTTTAACACCCAAAGCCGCACTTTCAGGGTCCAAACCCCTCTTTTAATGCTCAGTGCCTCATTTTTAGTTCAGAAACCCCTGATTTTAGCATTCAGGCCTTCACTTTCAGGTACCAAACCATTATTATTAATGTCAAAGCCCTCTTTCAAGGCTCAAAGCCTCATTTTTAGGTCCCAAACCCTCACTCTCAGGGTCCAAACCCCTCTAATAAGGATTAAAGTGTCGTTTTTAGTTCCCAAACCCTCACTTTTAGCATCCAAAACCCTCCTTTTTAGGGACATACCCTCATTTTCAGGTCCTAAAGGCTCATTTTAAAGCACCCAATCTCTCACTTTTAACCTCAAACCCTTATAGATAGGAATGCAAACCTCACTTTTAGGGTCCAAAACCCTATTTGAAGCTTCAAAGTCTCATTTTTAAGTTCCAAACCTTCACTTTCAGCGTCCAAACCCCTCTTTTAATGCTCAGTGCTTCATTTTTAGGTCCAAAACCCCTGCTTTTAGCATCCAGGCCTTCACTTTCAGGTACCAAACCATCATTATTAATGCCCAAAGCCCTCTTTTAAGGCTCAAAGCCTCATTGTCAGCACCCAAAGACTCACTTTTAGCATCTAAACCCCTCCTTTTTAGGGACATACCCTCATTTTCACGTCCCAAAGACTTACTTTAAAGCACCCAAACCCCTCTTTTAATGCTCAAAGCCTTATAGTTAGGACCGCAAACCTCACTTTTTTGGGTCCAAACCCCAGTTTTATGTTCAAAGCCTCATTTTTAACAGCCAAAACCTCACTTTTTTTGCCCAAACCCCTCTTTTACTGCTCAATGCCTCATTTATACCTCCCAAAGACGCACTTTAAAGCACCCAAAGCCTCTTTTAACCTCAAAGCCTTTTAGAGTAAGACTGCAAATCTCACTTTTAGGGTCCAAACCGGTTTTAACGCTCAAAGCCTCATTTTTAACAGCAAACCCTCATTTTTAGGACCTAAAGCCCTCTTTTAACTCTCAAAGTCTCATTTTCAAACACCCAAAGCTGCACTTGGATGGTCCAAACCCCTCTTTTAATGCTCAGTGCCTCCTTTTTAGGTCCCAAACCCTCACTTATAGGGTGCAAATCCCTCTATTAAGGATTAAAGTGTCGTTTTTGGAGTCCCAAACCCCCACGTTTATGGCCTATGGCCATCTTCTGATATTCAAAGGATTAGGTTTAAGTCCCAAAGCATCACTTTCAGGGCAGTTACCGCCTCGTCGCTGCGGCCGCTCCCTGGCAGGCAGGCAGGCATGCGCAGGCACCACGGCGTTCTCTGGGGGCTCCGGAGACACGCGCTGCACGGCGTCGATCGGAGGTGCGGGGTCGATGGCGCTCACGCCGCGGGGGCTGGTGTTGTTCCTCCTCCTCCGCTGCCTCTGCTTCCTCCTCCTGGGACAGGCCTTCCTCCTGCGCGGGTGCGGGGAGGGGCTCCGTGGTGTGCGCGCAGAGGCGGGCAGCCCTCGGCCTCGCTGCTCCGGCTCCTCTCCCTTCCCGGCACGCCGGGCACGCGAGGGCCTGAGAGCCCGGCGCAGTGTGGGCCAGCTGCAGGGGCCCTGCTTTTATAGGTCCCGAGCAACAGCGAGGTGGCTCTTGGCAGCAGGAGGCCATTGTGCCTGTGGGCGACACGTGTGGCCAAATATGGGGGGTTTGGGGGCGGGGGGGCTGTGGCCTCAGAGATGGCCAGATGTGGGAGAAGGAGGAGGGCAGTGGGGGCTGAGGGCCCCTTTCCTGGGGCTCGCTCCCACCTGCCGCGTTGCTGGCCTGGGAGAAAGGCTGCCCCTGGGCCGCAGGGACCGCCCTGCACCTCCCGCCATGAGCCCTGGGCTCCAGCCCCCTCCTCGCACTGTGCCTGGGGTGCCCTCGACGAGACGGTGGCACCCACGTTCCAGGCAGGCGAGCCCCACAGGCCTGAGGTGCTGCTGGAAGGCAGCAGGAGCCGGCTGGGACCCCTCACTGAGTGAGGTGTTCGAGTTCTCAGGTGTTGCTTTCTGCTCCCAACTATGATTCTTTCTTAACTACAAATATCTCCTGCGCTGTTCTGTATCATCCAAGAATAATAAACAGAAATATACACGTGTGAGGTAACAATAGCCTCTTCTCTGGCCTAAGCATTAGGCTTTAACTACCTAAGCATTAGCATTAACTACCTTGTTAAAATTCTCAGGTGTTAGTTGCCACTTCTAACTGTGATCCTTTCTTAACCACTACTGGTATCCAAAAAAGGCAGGCTCCTTCGCCCAGTGTGCAAAACGCCAAACTACACATAGTTCGGAGGTATTTTATTTAATTATTTTTGCACAAAGGTGGGTGAAGCAAACAAACAAACCCGCTTTTCAGGATAACACTACTAACTGCTGCCCTATTCCATTTCACCCAAGAAGAAGACACACATTTGAGGTAACATTACTATGGTACATTCACGTATGAGAAGAAGAAGAAGAAAAAAAAACCCCAAACCTCTGTCAGAGGGGTCATAAGAACAGTCGCTCTCACAAAGGCTGTTCAAGACCGAGTCAACAAGCTCAGCCAAGACCTGCTGAGCAGATGCCCAAGCTGCCCTCTTCTCAGAGGTCTCCTCCTGTGCCCGCAGTGGTTGTGTCTGCTGGCGCTCGCAAGGTTCCTGCCAAGACAACGCTGCCTGTAAAACCTTCAGGCTTTAGCTGTTGCTCCTCTGATCTGGAAGACTGACTCAGCAAACAACACAACCATCCAGGACATCAGTATAGGCAGCGCCTGGTCCCTCCAGCCTCTCTTTCTGCAAAAAACAGTCAGAGGAGAAAGTGCTGGAAAGCAGGCTCACATTCAACCTGTGCAGCAGCAAACCCCCCACATGGGCTAGAGGGGAACTTCCTCAACATACCCGTTTTCTTTTGGCTGAGTCTGAAAAGCAAGTCTCTTGTGACTGGCCAGACTAAGCCTCTCTTGCTGCCTTAGCACACCCCGATCTCCAAACACACGGCTTTATTGGGATTGCAAAGGAAGACGACAATTAGCCTTGGGGCAAGTGGAAGCGGGTCTAGGATTTTCTGCAGTTTCCAGCATTCATATTTTCTACCCTGCTTGTTATAACAAAGAAGATATCCTGTTATATCCCTATAAGGTAAGATTGAAAAAACCAAATGTATAAGGTTGAGTAACAACAAATACTAAAAGCTTGCCTTTTCTGCTTACTGCCGGTTGGGAGCTACGGATATCACCCACTGCCTACTTGGAAATCAAGGCTGCACGTGTGCTACCGCTTAGGTTATAAGGTAGGAGGATGCTTGTTTGTATTTCAGAGCCTTGCAAGTATTGGTCTGGGGCACTATCACCATGAACATGGCTAAGCTAACTGCTTGACTTACAACTCTACAAGGCACAGGCAAAAATTGCTCTCAGGCTTGTCCTCTTGATCAGACATCTAACGAGGCAAAGTCACCGAGCTTGACTGCTTCCAAGAGATCAGTCGCCTTCCTTGGTTTTGCCTCAGAAACTGGCTGCAGCTGTGGGTTGTTTTGCTACAGAGTTTGCGAGCCCAGCTTTGCCTCATCCCCCTCCTTCTTTGGCTTGCCTGGCTGTGGCTCCTCCTCGTTCTGCCAGGCTGGAGAGCAAAGAGGGTGGTAACATCCGAAATGCGGGCACTTGTTCTGACTTGTACCTGTCTCCTACGGGAGAGCTGAGGCACCTTGCTCAGAAAAGAAGGGCTAGGGAGAACACAAGGCAATCTGTGTTAGTCAGGTGGTAAGAGACCAAAATTTCAACAGCAAAACACCTCCTTCTGGGTGAAATGCTATTGCCGGTGGTAAAAAGCCTCAGGGATTTTTTGAAGTAAAACCAAAAAGAAAACCAACAGAAAACAACTGGGTGATTTTTCCCCCCAGCTGGGCTTTTTTACCCCAGTCTGGCCACCCTGCTAGGTGATGCTCATCACCAGTATTAGGGTGCAGAATTGGGCCCAGGACAGGGCCTGGGGCACCTGCCCAGAATGACTATTTTTGCTCCCTCCCCAGTTCCCATCACTTTTTTTTTTTACTTTCTCTTTCTTTTTCTGTCTGACTGTCCGCCTCTGTTTTCTAACTCCTCCCTGTCTGTCCTATAGCCTGTTGCTATGGTCTCCTTTCCCTTCTCCTTTCCCTACACCTCTCTCCCACTCCCTGGCCACCTCCTTTCTCTGTCGCCATGTCCTGCCGGCCGTTTCCCCTCTGTGCTGCAGCCTGTGCCCTCTCTCCCGCCTGTATCCCCCGCTCAGCTGGCCCTGCTGCTCTCGGGGCCTCCGTCCTGCTCCCCGGCCCCTTCTGCTCCTCCTGCGTCTCCACCCTGGAGGCCGCGGCTGCTGTGCCCTTCTGCGCCTCCTTGTCCTGACCCACAGCCCTCTCTGCCTCAGTCTCTCGGGGTCGTTTCCCGCCCTCCCCTCGCCCTGTGTCCCGCTCTGCGCCCCGGCCTCCCCCTTTCTCTCTCCCCGCTGCCTTTTCCCTCCGCCCCTCTCCCCTCTGTCCCCCTGCCCCGCTCCCTCTGCCACGTCTCTGTCCCTGCGCTCTCCTGGTGCCTTTACCGTCTCTCTGACCCCCTGTCCCGCTTCCTCGCCCGGAGCCCCGCTGCCCCCTTGCCCTCCATCTGTTTCTCGCTCCGTCCCTCTGTCCCTCTGCCGGCTCCTTACCAGGATTTTTCCTTCCTCCACTCCCTGCCCAGCTGCGCCCTGTTCTCCTGCTCCCTCTGTGTGTCTGCCTGCTGCTGTCTCCCCCCTGCCCCCTCCCCGCCCAGCGGGTGTCCCGGAGCAGGGCCTGGGCAGCCCCGGGGAGGCGGCCGTGGGGCCTGCGGGGGGGGCGGCTGGCTCGGGCTGGGGGGGCGGTGCCCGCGCAGGGTCGGGCGGCGGGAAGGCGCGCCCCGGGGCATGCTGGGAGCTGGAGCCCTGGGGCAGGGGCTGCCGGGCGGCCATGTTGCCCCGGCCCCAGCCCGTGGCCCGAGGCCTGTCCCGCGGCCCCAGGCCGCCCCCGGGCCTGTCCTGGCAGCAGCCAGCTGGGCCTGTGCCCCGCTCCGGCCTCCCTGAGCTGTGCCTCGGGGCGGCCTCCTGGGGTGCGAGCTGTGAGGCACCAATGGGCTCTCGGAGTTATACCTAAGCACGAAGGAAAGTGTGTATCTAATATAACATGCATGTTGTACTGTATCTCTCCCAGGCACTTAATCTGATGCCAAAGAGAAACTACATCTGGCAGGCAAGACAACTATCAAGCCATAACGGGGAAGTTTGGCTGTCAAAGCTTTGCACGTTTTCAAAATTGAGCTCATCTACATTTTAAAGGCAACAGCTTTGGGGACACTTCTAAAAATTTACATATACTCTTTTGAACCAATCATACCACACTTTACTGTATTTACGTATTTTGCTGGCTTCAGGAGTAGATTTCGTGGGTAATGCAGCCAAAAAGTAGAAAGAGTTCTCTTTCTAGCTACTACGTTACAGGATCAACACTGAAGAGACCCTGTAGGTACACTTCATTCGAAGTCCTGCTGACAGAGCTCAAAAGAAAAACAAGAATATAAACCTGAAGATCAGAACAGAGTCAAGCTCTGTGACCGCCTTTTAAGAAAGGGAGGCAGACAGAAGCTTATGCAAGTGTGCAGTTTGGTTAAATAGAGCTATTCAAAGCCCCGTCTTCTCTCCCCACGTGCCATTGAGTTGGTGTTTAAATGAAGAACATGCTATTTGTAAAAGCTGCTTCCTCTTCAGGAAATGAATTTATACAGGCTTTTTGCAGACGAGTCTAGCTGGAACACACGACGCTGCGGTATGAAATTGTATGACTTGTTTTCAAAAAGAATGGACAAAGGCCGTGCCCAAGAAGACCCAGCAAAAGAGTCTTTTTGTTTGTTTAAGTCACCTCTGAATTTTCATGGTAAATATCACCCCTGCCAACTTCACCGATACTCGTTCAGAGAAAACGACTGTTTCCATCCTTTCACGTACGTGCACGTCTTACCTCATACATGACTTGTCCTGATGCCAAGTGTCTTCTCTCAGCGAATGCTCACTGCAACAGATGTAAACTCACAGCATCGCCTTCACTGGAAAAGGTATAAGTTATGAGATTTGGTTACAAAGCTGCTTGATAGTCCTCGTTATCCCTTCCTTAGATCTAGGCTGAAGTTGCCTTAAGAGCATTGTCTCACTGAAGAGAAGAACATAAAAGGACAAGCTGAATACAAATCACTCAAAGGTGGAGCCAGAATTAGCCCATCAGAAACAAGAAAGTAAATACAGGATTGTAAGTCTTAAACACCCAGCATTGTTTCCAATTAGATCAAGAAAAAAGAAAACAAGGAATAAAAAAAGCCCTGTACAAAAATGCGTTACTGCCTTGCGTTTACTACATTTTCTACAGTTTTTTAACTGAGTTCACTTCATCTGCAATGGTGCATTCTGTTATTACAGCTTAGCAATTGCCATTCCCTACTCTGAGAACATTAGCTCTAACAAACATAGCAAATCAGTTATGTACAAGAAACTTTATCCTATTTAAGGGCCTTAAGTAAGAGAGACAAATCTCAGCCTCGCCCTCCCACTGCTCACAGCCCGTCAGCACTGGGATACAGCCCGCGCCTTCTTTGCCAAACGGGTATTAGGGCAAATCATGGCTCTACCTCAGACGAGGCAGCGGCCGAGTTGCAGGGGAGACACACACCATTGCCACGGGAAAGGAGTATTTCTAGAAAGCGTGGAAGGGAGATAATAGCTTAGTACAGTTTGCACCAGCCCTCATTTAGAATCAAAATAGCAAGCAGGGAAAGCAAGAAAGTTTTGAATGCACACCAGCGCCTTCATGAATGAGAACACAAATTGACAAAGGCAGCCGGAAACAACAGCAAAAAGCACAGCAGCTTGTTCGGCAAAAAGCTGACTCCTGCCGAGGAGAAGCGCACGCTGCTCTGTAACACGCAAAGCCGCCTGCCAGCAGCTTTGTTACAAGGCCTTGATGAAGACAGACCTTTCAGCACCTGCAGCCCCTCCCAGCACAGCGCTGACTGCCAGAGCAGAGACACGAGCACGCCAAGACTCCTGCACTAAGCTCTGCAAGAACAGGACGCAGGCTGGCCTTTAGCCTCCTTGCAAAATGCAACACGATGACAACAGGGAGCTTTACATCAACAGCAAAGTGTTACACGACAACAAAACAGAGACGTGACCATCACAACGTATCCTTTCCTTTATACGTTGTTTTTTCTTCTCCCAGAGGTGCGGGAAAATAAAAAAAACCCTAAGCCCCAAGGCTTCCTCCTCTCCCAGATCGAGGGCTTGCTGTGACTGCGCTGCCTGGCAAGCTGCTGCAGAATTTACCTTTCCTCTTGGCTACAAGAATTCTAATCTTAGCAGCGCCCACAGTAATCTAGACAACTGTATTTTCTTTCACGTTTCCTGGAAACCAAATTACATTTCCAACCTTCTCTGCTACTCAAAGCACTACCAAAAGCCTTTTGATTATGCGAATTCTTGCTGCTCCAAGTCTCGATGACTCTTAGGAGGAAGGTGATGAGGACCTCCCTCCTTAGGTTACGAGGACTCTTCATAACCTTTACCACACTACAACCAAATTTCCCCACCAAAGGTTCTTCATGTTCTTCACGTTCAAAAGTGAACCACTTCTTTGTGGTGTAGAAAAACTCCCTCAGGCAACGGAGAGTTACAACTACATTCGATTGCAAATCACTTTGGTAGACACAGATTCAAGGTGTGACGTGATCCTTCTGAACCTTTACTTTCCCTGTTCCCAGCTTACTTAGATTTAAGAAATAAGACTTACAAAACGATGTCATTTTTTCACAAACATAAGTAACTCACAGGCTATACGCTTACGTCAGCACACAGCTTGCCTTTCCACCTCAAACTCTGAGATTTATCAGGTTGATCGGCAAACTAACACAGTGGAGCACCAACCCAACTCGTCTCTTTAGGCATCACCACCACACAAACGCTCGCTGCCAGTAATCCCACTGCAGCACTACAGACAAGCAAATCCCCACCTGGATTCTAGCAAGTCAAACCAAATCACGTTCTGGAAAGCTGAGTAATAAGGAAGTATTTATTTGTTGCATATTCTAAGGTGATAAAAATAGAGTGAATCTTGACGTTCCATTAAGTTAAGGTGACTCTTGTCTACGCTCAGATAAGGAGCCGAGGGGACAGGACTTCGTTTGAGTTTTGGGTTAGAGACGACAGGAAAAATCAGTGACATTGCACAGTGTATCCCATCTGCACAGGCACCATATTCAATTAGCAGAGATTGAAGGACTTCAGGCTGAAAGTCAATCTGTTAACCACCTCCCAGACCACTCAGTGAAGGCTGTTTTTTCCTACCCAAAGTCCAGAGAAAAGTGTGTTCTGCTCTAAAGTCACCGGCTTGCTAGTCCGAGACCGACGCCAGACTCTGCCTCCTCCCAGCGCTGCTCCACGCCAGCACAGCTCCGTCCTGCCGGCACTGGTGGCGGTTGGCTCCAACGGTCCGACCCCAACGGAAACTGGGCGGGGAGTCTCTCCAGTATGGCTCTGTGAGTCTTGCACTGGGGAGCCCAGAGCTGGACACAGCACAGGGGAAGGGTCACCTCCCTCCATCTCCTGCTGATGCCTTGCCTACTGCAGCCCAGGACTCAGTTAGCCGCCTGTGCCCCAGGAGCACTTTGCCGGCTCCAAACTGGTCAGCTGGGGGTCCACCATGTCCCCAGGAGTCTGCACAGCTGCTTTCCAGCTGGGTGTCCCCCAGCGTGTACTGGTGCAAGGGCTTGTTCCTTCCCAGGTGCGGGACTTTGCCCTTCCCCGGGGTGAGATGCATGAGGGTCCTGTCAGCCCCTTTCTCCAGCCTCTCAGGGCCCCTCTGGTCGGCAGCACGACCCGCCGGCGCATGAGCCTCTCCTCCCACTTCTGTGCCACCTGCAAGCTGTCCGAGGGTACACTCTGCCCCATCAGCCAGATCACTGCATGTGAGCAGGGCTCACATAGTGCAGCGCAGGGCTTGCAGACGTGCACTTCGATATGGCATAACTTCTCACAGCAGGTTCAGAAATTTATTCAGTCTATTTTTTTGTTCTATATACAGCGCTTCCCCTTTTGCTTCCTGCAGGCTACTAAAAGCTGTTCAAACTGTCCCATTTTTCATTTGAACGTCACATCTCTTCACAGCGCTGGTGTTATGTGTCACACCGGGTCAGGTTGTACTCTCACATAGATGGTTAGACAGGGGGTAGCCTAGATTTAAAACCACCCTCCTGGGCACTGTCTCGCACACACTGGGGACCCCGGCAGGCTCTCCGGGGTGCCGCCTTTCCCGCAGTGCCGACTCTTGTGGCCGCTGCCTGTCCTTCCCTGCAGTGCTGCCTGCACCCACCTGCTGCGGCTGTCCTTGGGAAGGGCGCTGGAGCTGAGAGAGGCCTTGGGAGAGGCGGAGGGGGAAGCTCTTCTCCAGAGACTTGCCAGCAACTCTGCAGAGCATCCCTTTTCCAGCCCATGAGACGCTCTGTGTGACAAGGGAAGGTGCCCGTTGGTCCAAGGGATGAGGCCCTGCAGGGCTCCCATCAGGGTCCTTTGACGTGCCCATCCTCCAGCCGCCCCTCCAGGGGCTGGGGGCTCTCATCTACGTCCACAGGCAATGTCTCAGCTGCCCAGGGATGTTGAAAACAGGGAAAGACATCGGCTGTTTATGTGAATAGCATGTCCCTTCTCCCCAGGGAAGGCGGTCTGCACCTGGAGATTGTGTGTAAATATTCACGATGCTGTTAATGCTCTTTTAAATATACTCTTTTAATGCTCTTTTGAAACAGCAGTGTTGTGTTGCGCACCAGGTTTTCGAAAGCATGCCAGATTTCCCTATTTACAGTCGATGGGCATTCTCCTCAAGAGCACCAGCTCGGCTTTTGGCAGCCTGACCTCACGGTGCTCTTCAGTTTGCCAGCCAGGAACAAGTCAACCCGCTACTGAACGAGCAACGTTTTCAAGGAGTGCCATATTTCAAAGTCCTACATTCTACCTAGAAAGGCCCAAGGTTTGCACCCATGACTGGGTGAGGAGCTTGACAGCCAGCCACGGATATTGCAGGGACTTGATTTCCACGCTGTTATTGGAGGAATCTATGAACACGCTGCGCTTATGAATCTAGGGAGTGAAGGTGTGTTTATGTTTCACCAGTAAACATCCAGCCCTGCTCATCTGGAAAGGCAGAAAAGGACCGGGCTGTGTTCGTGTTTATCTAAGCAGTGGTTGCGTATACATGGGTGCTGGCAAAGGCATTGCTCCGACTGTGCCCATCTCTTTTGCCGGTCACATTAATTGTGTAAGTCTGCGCGTGTGTTGGTGTGTCTGGCTCTTTGGAAAGCAGCGCAAGTCTCTCGGACACACACATGGCAACAGCAGCGGCCACATCCATCAGGCTGGGATAGGACAAGCCTCCTGGGTGCGATAGTCCACCTGATTGGGCTCTAGCAGACCTGGAAGGAGAAATCCCTTGTGTTCACAAGTCTGCTGCATCTGGCTGCTCCATCACAGAGTGGGGAAGGAAACGCAAAGAAACTCTGCAGCAGAGATCACAGGGGTGGACAGAGGGGCAGCGCTGGCCAGGCTGTGAAAGTCCCCCTCCCGAGGTGACAAGTGGGGTGGGGTGCTCCAGGGGAGCAGTGCTTAGGGGCGGGGTGGCACCCCATGGGCGTGGCTGGGTGGGTGGGGAGGGCGCACTGTGAGGTCACAGACCCCGCTGTGCCGTGCCATGATATATTGTGCTGTGCCGCGGGTACAGCTTGGCCAGTGCCGGCAGCAGCAGCGGTAGCAGCAGCAGCCGCAGCAGCAGCAGCACGGTGCAGGCACGGGGGACCATGGCCCCCACGTGCCTCCTTATTATTCTCCTATTGGTGGCCCTGCAAGCCCAGGACACCCAGGCTGCTCCATGGCAAGCATGGGGATTAGGTAGGTGGGCAGGCGAGGGCTGGCATGCAGCCCTGGGCAGCGTGGAGCAGCGCCCAGCGCACATTGGGGTGGTAGTGGGGCCGGGACCATGGTGGGGCAAGGCTGGGAGAGCAGCAGGGCTGGGCTGAGCCAGGGGAGCCATGGCCGGCTCCAGGGGCAAGTGGGAGGCAGTTGTGCTGCGGGGAGGCGCAGGGGGCCGCGGCCACTGCAGGGGGATTTTCCAGGTGAATGGTGGGGCCGGGAGCAGTGCCGTGGGGTGAGAAAGCATCCCTAGAGCTGGCCCTGTGCCACCCAGTCCCGCTGCAGCCTTCCCGCAGCCTGCACGTCGGCGCCAGCGCTGCACAGCAGAGCAAGGCAGTAGCCTTCGGGAGCGCTTCTATGCCGGGCTGGTGACAGCTGTGCCCGGGGCCGTGGCTCTGCCGCTCCCCAGCTGGGTCCAGCTTTCAGCCTCGGGGATGTCTGTCCTGGGGAGACGTCCGCTCAGGAAGACGGGAGCATTCCTGCTCTAGCCCTGCAGTGCTCTCCTTGGCAAACCCAGGTCCCCGACACACAGCCCCAGCCCTCAGCCCGGGGGAACAGATGGGGCAGCGATGGGGCACTCCCACTGCCCAGCAGGCCCTTCTCCACGAGATGTGCGAATGACCATTTTTTCCCTCCAGTGCTTCCACGTGGGCCTTTTTTGTGCACAGTAGAGATCTCCCAGTAAGAAATCCCCAAGGGGCCGTATGTCCATCCGGTGCTTGAGGCGTGTGGCACACGGCCTGGAAACAGTATTTTGAGAGCTTCCAGGTGCCAGCCAACAGGCCACTCAGGCCCCTCTGCGGCTTTGGAAATCTCCACCCGTGTCATTACCTGACCCCCCTCCAGTCACTGCAGGTCACTGGGAAAGAAGTCGATCACAACAGCTAATGGAAATGTGCTTGATTACAGCCGTGCCTCCAGGCCATGGTCTCCAGGCGCCTCAGGCAGATGTTCTCTGGGAGCCTCAGGATGATCCCACAGGTATGTCACTTCAAGGAATGTGCATTTAGGGTTGAAGATGCTGTTCATGTGAAATTTTACTCAACAATTTCTTGGCCAATGCTCAGACACGCAGAAGAGCAGAGAGGGCACGGCTCGGGCTCGGTGATGTGCCCTGGGATACTCTGCCCTGCGAAGGTGTCTTTGACAGCCCCTCCGAGCCTCTGCTGCTCCCAGTGGCTGCTGCAAAGCCCGCGGGCTCTCTGGGCTTGAGTTCAGAGCTGGTGTGAGCTCCAAGGAATCCTTTCTCCCGAAAGCTCCATGCATGGTGTGCATGAGGATGCGCAGGCACTTTGGGGTCGCTGAGACCGGCAGACCCTGCCGGGGCTGCAGGAATGCCTGGCAAGGATGGGAGCCTGCTCCAGCCGGCTCCGTTGTCCTCCTTGATGTCTGAGGTCTCTCGGTGACACCTCACGGTCAGGGGCAGGTGAGAGCTGCACACCCAGCTTGAGGCCGGACAGCTAACTTGAAGGCAGCTAAAATGAGGGGCTGTGACTTCAGCCTTGGGTGGTTTAGCTGTCTGTTTCCAGCTGTGTTTTAGAAAACTTGGCTCTGGTTTTCCTCTTGTTTTGGGGGACCGTGGGCTCTTTGCTGCCACTTGTGAAAGTGCCCAGAACATGGTTGCAAGAGCTTGGGTTTCAGCCCAGCGTCTGTGTCTGTTGCCCTTACCGTGTGATGGAGTTGGCATGATGGGACGTGCTTCTCCAAAGGGCTCTTTCCCCAGCGGAACTGGGTGCAGCATCTTCCTGTCCTCTCTGAACAAAGTCATTTACCATCATCTTGAAGTCTGCCGAAAATGAACTAAGTGCAAACAAGAAGATGCCATGCAATCTCCTAGGCTCTCAGTAGGTCAGCTTTTGCTGTCTACTGGTAAACTGGAAAGTGCCTAGTGCTTAAATTTTTCTCTGCGAATGACACATAGTTCGGACTAGAGACGAGGTGCACCCCCAAATGCCCAGGCTTTGTTTCTAAGTGTTATTAACGTATTTTGCCTCCTGAAAACACCACGCTCCTGATGAGGAACGGTTGCTTCTCATTAAAGTGACCCTCTTTCTAAAGAGATGGACCGTGAGACTGTGGGGAAGGAGGCGCTTCAGGAAAGAGGCGGTCACGCGGTGCCAGTCTCTGATGAAAAAACAGCAGCAATTCAATCAACAGGCATGCCAAGTACTTGCTGCCCCCCAGTCATCCAGGGTCACATATCAAAAGCGCTGGGCGTCTGCAGGCTCCTCCCCTGGTGCCGCTACTGCACATTGGGTCGGCAGCCAAACCCTTAGTACAGAGCTAGTGTTCTCAAAGAAGCCAGGAGCGGCTCTCTGAGGATGACGGTCGTCTCGGGGCTGCGGTGGTTATTGCCATCAGCGGGCCAGAGAGATGCTGGTAACCCTCTGCGGATGTGGTGGAATGCTCACCTCCCACCGCAGCCCATTCACAGGATTTTCAGACCTCTGCAATTTTGGGAGCAAGGCCACCTGAGCCACGTTCAGTAGATGATGGGAAAGACGACTCTTAATCAAATGTCCCTCCCTGAGTACCCCGAGCTTGCTGTGAGTCCCCAGAGGCCCTGGGCACAACAGAGGGGGATCCCTCCTGTGAACTGGGGTCCAAAGGGATTTGCTGCTGGGGCAGAGGGATCCTGCACCATCCTTCTGCATCCTGTGGGCCTGAGCCATGCTGAGGCTTTACCTTTCTCTCCTTCTTGGCAGTGCTGTCCAACCCCGGGGAAGCCCACCGCACCAGGACGTATGAATTTTTTCAGAAGAGTGCAGGTACTGAGCAGTCTTGCAGGGGCCATAGGTGGGAGACAACTCCTGAGAACTGGAGGCGTGCAAGCGTGCCCACGCTGGAGAAAAGGCAAAGGGGGAGAACAAGGGTCAGGTGTCTCCTGAGAGGGCCTGACTCCATGCCCTCGGGGTGTGGGCACTGGGCTGGGGAGGGAGAGCTGGGGGTGCCGCTCCCCGATGCAGGGATGGGTTTTGTCCGTGCTGCTCAAAGGGGCGGTTGGTCAAAGAGCTGCGCTCCCCCATGTGCTCTCCATCTGGCCTCATGAGTTCTGTTCCGTGGGACAGCTTGTCCCAACGTGTCAGAGAGAGTCTCTGTGCAGCGGCACCAGCAAGCCTCGGAGAGCGAGGGTGGGCGAGCACCAAAGAAATTGTGTGCAAATGGGAAGGGTAGCCAAGAAGGGGGAGCAAACCCATGGCACGGGGAAAACTGGGTTATGGCCATCCCGGAGTGTAGGCAGAGGTGAGAGGAGAAAGAGATGCTCCAGAGTGCATTGATTTGCAAGGGCTTTGGGACTTTCCTTGGTTTCTACTGAAACCAAGGAAACGTTGCAGCCCCAGGATGTTCACTGGTTCAGAGAAGCTAACAAAGTGAGGACAAACATCTCCTGGCAACGTCAGGCCTCCTGTGAGATTACCAGTAGCACGCAGGACACAGTAACGTGCAGAACTGTTCCTCCAGGTGTGGATGGCAAGAGAAGCTCAAGCGACACGGATCCTAAGGATTTCCAGAAGTTCTGCATAGAAGGTGCCGTGGCGGTCTTGGGGTCCATACTGCTTGGGATGTTTTTTTGTTGTCTGATCCACCTGTGGAGGAAGAGAAGACGGTGAGTCGTTGGGAGGTCTTTTGCCAAACTTCTGCATGAGATGGCTGCTATTTGCTGAGACTCATTTAGAGGCAGGGTATTCTGGAGAGCTGAGTTTTAACTGGCCTCTCAATTCGTGGGCATTCTTTTCTGTAACCCCTTCTTACTGAGACAAATGTGGGTTAAAAGGGACCCTGCTTGGACAAGAGCAGAGCCAGTGACCGACATAGGCAGAGGAAGGTCAGGAAGTAACAACAAGGCATGACGTTGCCGTAGAAAGAGAGAATTGCAATAGTGACATCTCCCCGCCAGTGAGCCTAGCGGCAGAAATCACCCTGCTAGGTGATGCTGTAAATCCCAGAGCTTGCCCTTGGCCAAGGTGTCCCAGCAGCTCAGGCTGTGGTGACAAACCTTCCCAGCTCTCAGCTTCTGGGAGCAGAGCCCCACCCGAGGGGTGCGGGGCGCCCCATTTTCTGCACAGAGCTCTCCGTGCCCACAGCTCCCACATGCAGCCGGGTTCCCAGACCCCGTGGGGCGCGCAGCTCTGCCCCACACCCTCCGGGCACCGCAGGCGTGGCAGGGCCTCAGCAGCCTCCTCTCTCCGCAGGCGCCTCGCCGCAGCTTCGAGAGCCCGGTCCGACACCAGCAGCTGCCCCTCACGCCCGGACAGCTGGACTGACCCCCCCAGCCCCTCCGAGAGCTGGACCCGATACCAGCAGCCATCACGTGTGCCTGGGAAAGCGGCCCGCCAGCCATGGGGCACCAGGGGGGAACCAGCCCCCACTGGCCCGGACAGCCGCCCGGCCTGCCTGCCTCCGCCCCCGCCGCCTCCGCCCCTGCCCGCGTGGCTGTCCAACTCGGCCAGCAAGGTGTTGCAGGAACGGCCCAGCACCCTCCAGGCCTCGCAGAAACGGAAACCACCCCGTCGCCCCCCAAGGCCATTGCTCCAGCCCTCCTGCCAGGGCCTGAGGCAGGCCCGCCAGGGTATGGATTTGGGGGGAGAGGATGAATTGGAGCGACAAATGGGCAACGACGACAAATCTGAGTTCCTTCGATGATGAGGTCACGCACCTAGCTGAACAAGGGAAGTCGGCCAATGTGATCTTTTTGGATTTCAGTAAAGCTTTCGCTACTGTCTCTCACAGTCTTCTCCTGGACAAACTGTCCAGCACAGAGCTGGATAAACACGTCATGCAGTGGGTGAGCAATGGGCTGATGGGTCGGGCTCAAAGGGTCATAGTCAATGGCTTACATCGGGCTGGCGGCCAGTCACTAGTGGGGTTGCACAGGGCTCCATCTTGGCTCTGGTACTCTTTAATCTCTTGGTAAATGCCTTGGGTGCAGGGCTTGAAGGAATACTAACTAAACTTGCTGACGACACAAAACTGGGAGGAGCTGTTGGCACTCGAGGGCAGAGAGGCCCTGTAGAGAGACCATAGAATCACAGAATCATTAGGGTTGGAAAAGACCTCTAAGATCACCAAGTCCAACCGTCAACCCGAGACTACCATATCTCCTAACACTACCATGTCTCCTGGACAGGCTGGAGAGCTGGGCAATCACCGACTGTATAAAGTTTAATGAGGGCAAGTGCCTGATTTTGCCCCTGGGGCATGGCAACCTGGGATATACAGACAGCCTGGGGAACGAGGGGCTGGGGAGCAGCTCTGCAGAGCTTCTGCCTGAGCAATGGTGAGCCCCAGGGCAGCTATTCCCATCTCTCTGCTTTAGGGGCTTTCTGTTCTCTCTAGGCAAGGTTTCAAGGCTGACCGTCCTGGTTCTTTCAACCCTTCGATCTCACTTATGATTTTTCGGTGTCTTATTTCCTGAGGTTTGGGGTCTTTGTCTCTCTCTAGACCTCGGAGTGTCGTAGGGTGCAGCCGGGTGTCTGTCACGTCCCTGGCTTCCCTAGGAGAGACGCTTGCAAGTGAGGGTATGGGCAGAGTGATGAGCTGCTACTGCTTCATTAACAGTAAGGCGATGAAAAGGGAAACCGCGGGCCTGCTGCTGAATCGAGCAGATGAAATAGGAAGAGGAGGTGCAGGTAGGTCAGAGCTGCATCCTCAGAAATCTTCCTTTCCTCAGGCTCCACGAGAAGGGTCTCCCAGGCCTGTGTGCATCAAGGCAGGGTGTGAGGAGAAGAAGCAGAAGCAGCAGTGGGCAAGGAGCAATTCAGGGGTGGTTTATTTAACGGAAGCTCTTAGAGTCTGGGGGGCTAGAGGGGCTGCAGCCAAAGGGGCTAAGAGAGCAGGCCAAAGTCATAGTGGGGCTGCTCCGTATCATCTCTGAAAGGTCATGGAGAGGAAGTGAAAAGGCATCTTTGACTTTGACTTCAGCAAGCCTTTCAATAGCATCCCCAACAATAGCCGTGCATCCAGGTGAGCAAGTTCTGGTCACCATGCCTGGGTAACCAGTTGGGTCAAATGCCGGAGGGGCGGTTGGGCTCAGAGGCTTGTGACTAAGTGGTTCATACTCTAACTAGAAAGCAGTACCGACAGGAGCATTTCATGCGTCCATCTGGAGACCTGTCCTGTATAACTTCTTTATCAGTGACCTTGAAGAGGTGATGGAAGGCACGCTCGTCAGGTTTGCAGATGATAGCCTTCTGGGGGAAAGCGGCCAGCCCCGGGGAGCTCAACCGGCGAGAGGCATGGGCTGGCATGAACCTTAGGAATTTCAGCAGGGAGAAAAGCAAAGCCCTGCCCCTGCAGCAGCCTAACAAATCACAGCCACAGAGGCTGGGCACTGCCTGGCTCTGGAGCTGCTCTGTGGAAGCAGCCCTGGGGACCTGGTGGACGGTGAATGGCACATGGGCCACCAGCACGCCCTGGAGTCAAAGGTGGCCAAGGCCATCCTGGGCTGTGTGAACGGAAGCAGAGCCAGGAGACCGAGGGAAAGGCTTAGCCCCTTTGAGGC
Organism: Phalacrocorax aristotelis; assembly: GCF_949628215.1. Classification (NCBI taxonomy): domain Eukaryota; kingdom Metazoa; phylum Chordata; class Aves; order Suliformes; family Phalacrocoracidae; genus Phalacrocorax; species Phalacrocorax aristotelis. The sequence goes on along the minus strand of NW_027441295.1, from coordinate 186,527 downwards.
AATCCTTGCTAGTGCAGTTCTAGAAGACTGCCTCCAGGCTGGGTTTGTAAAGCGTGGGTATTGCACCGCCTAGAGGGACCCCACGGCAGCCTACCCGTTCCTATGGGGGGTTCTTTAGACGATGGTCCCAGGCTCTTTGCTGTTGTGCGTCACACGAGGATGGGAGACAAGAAGGAGAATTTGATACAAAAGAGGCTCAGGTGGGAGATCCAAAGAAACTTTGCCCCTAATTTTGGTGTAGGTAAATGACTCGCTCCCTCTGTATGCAGAACTGTTTGTATTTGATTCGAACAGTGTAAAACCTTTTCTTCTAAAGAGGCAATTACTTTGCCAGAACAAGTCGTTCACGGCCAGGGCTTCCCCAGCTCTGTTACGCCTGGCTGTTGTGGTGGCTGCTCCTTCGGCTCCTATGTGACTGACCAAAACAAACCCCACACTGGAGAAGCTAGGCAAGGATGATGGGCTCACGCAGCTCAGAAAATAATGTTAGGAGGTGACTATGGCTGTTGTAAAGCAAGCAGAACTTGCCTCAACACCAAGGGGACTGGATGGTGCCTTTTGTTGTCGATTCATGGACGTATCAATTCAGTGGGTAAAGTAGTTACGTAATGGTCTTGCCTAAAATAATCATTAGAAAGTATTATTGCCCTGAGCCAGCTAGACCAGCATGGGAGAAGCGTATATGTGGTGGTAGGTGGCCCAAGCCAGCATAGAGTGTAAAAGTCAAAAAGCCGGCAAAATATACTTGGAAGAGAGAAATGGGCTTCAGCTGCCTTAAACCCATGTACTCCTTCCTGGCGACTGGGGACACCCAGCATCCTGACAGTGAGCATATGGAGATAGGTAATGGGAATCCTATTTGCCATCTGATTCCGCTGTAGAGTGCAATTGCTCTCTTCTGCTTCTGTTGGGATTTCACTATCATGTGATTTCGGTATATTCAGTAGAGAGCGCTTCTCTTAGTAAAAATCCCCTACAACATCAAATATCCTCAAATAAGTAAACTTGATATTAAAACCTTAAACCCTCCTCATGTGGAGTCTCCCAACGACCCTAGTCAGGGGGTTTAGCACTGTGGCACCCTGTCACCTGCCAACTAGCTGAGAGCGTGCTCTGCCACGGTGTCTTCATCACTTGTGAGGAGTGGACGTTGCATCAGCACCGCTGCCCAAACTTGGCACACCGCTAGTGAGCGATCCTCTCACGGGGTTTTGTGCCACAAATTGCAGCCCTCTGGGCATCCACGGGAACGTTTTCAGTCTCCCTCCACAGCCTCTTATCGGACTCGACCTTTGCCACCTCCTCAGTGAGGGTGTTATGGGAGATGGTGTCACAACACTACCTAAACCCAAAGTGAACAAACCCCTGTGGTCCCCCATGTCCCAAAGGACTGAAGTGAGGCCAACCAGCTTGTGCCACCCTGGATCTTCTTTCTGGCCCTTCCTGAAGACAGGAGCCACATTTGCTTTCTCCCAGTCCTCAGGAGCCTTCCCCCGTTGCTGCAACATTTCAAGGGTCACTGAGAGCAGCCTTGTGGTCACATCAGCCAGCTCCCTCAGCACCTGTGGGTGCATCCCCTCAGGCCTTGGCACAGCCCTGGCACGGCCACCCTGCCTCTAGGAAAGAAAGATCACTCTCCATCGGCGTGGCGGTCAAAGGAGGTTTATTGCCATAAGTACCCCCGGCTCGCAGTGGTCACTGTCACAGTCGCAGAAAATCTTGTCTGCCTCTGGCCGCGGGCAATAGGAAGCTGCAGTGACACGGGAGGGGCGATGAGGAGCTGCCCTTGCTGGGTGCTCCTCTCCTGCTCCGAGCCAGGCCTTTTGCTGCCAGGCCTCCAAGCTCCTCCCTGACCAGCAGAGCCAGAGCTCGGCTCTGCTCAAACCTACCTGAGAATAGGAGCCTCACTCCTGCTGCCGGCAAGAGCCGCTAAGGCCTCTTGCTTTTTCCAGGATGTCTCCTAAGGCATGGGACAAAGAGGTGAGTGTCAAGGCACTGCCCCACAGCCCTGGCTTGTGGCCCTCCCCTACACCTGGGACGTGCTTGGGGAGCTGGAGGGGAAGGCTAGAAAGATCAGAACTTTACAGTCGCGACATAGCAGCCGCCAGAGCTGAGCGTCGCCTCGTGCGGGGTCCAGCCTCCCCACCGGCACCCGCTCTGCAGCCCTTCTCCTACGCTCGCACTGAGCCCTCGGCAAACCCCTCTGTGGCAGCCCTCCTAAGGCCGGCCCCAGCCCTGGCCTCCCTGGGCAGATGGGGAAAGCGCAGGCCACCGTGGCCATCTTGGCAGGGAGGAGCACAGCATCGGGCCCCAGCCCTGACTCTCACCTAGGACTGCAATGGTGGCAGAGTGCAGCGCCTGCCCGTTCTCGAGGTGGCGGCTCCTGGCGATGCTGCGGAGCCTCTCCAGCACAGCAGGGGCATCTCTGACCTAGGGGCAAGCAGAGAGGCACAATTTCTTCTCTGGCCAAAAAGACCCCTCTGCTGACCCACGGCCGGTTGGCTGGGTGGGCCACAAGGGGAAAGGGAGAGAAAAGAGGGAGCGAGAGAGAGAGCGCAGGTGTCCAGAAGGGGTGGCCGTGCCTCTGCACCAGCTACCCGGCTCGCACCCTGCCCACCCGTGGCATGTCACCTCATGCTCCCCTCTCGGTTCTGGGGAAGGGCCCTGCGGCCGCAACCTCTCCCCAGGGCACAGCTCACTCACCAGGCAGTGGCAAACCTCGTACTGCAGCTCGGCTGCGCTCAGACCGATGGAGGTGATGATGGTCTCCTGCACCCGCTCTGGCCCCAAAAACGGAGCGCAGAGATAGAGAGCGGTCCTGCACACCTGAAAAAGAGAGTCGAGCCACGTCGTTCCTCCCCTGTGGGAGCGGGTGGGGTCCTTGCCAGGAAGCTTGTCCAGCTGAGCTCTGCTCAGCTCACCCCCCCAGCAGAGGGGGCTGCCCCAGACGCAGTCTCCGGGCAGGGAGGGCACTGGCTGCAGCAGTTCGCCAGGCAGCTTTCTATGCCTTTCTACGGCTTGCTACGGCTTTGCAAATGAGATGTGGGGGCTCTTACATTGGAGACTTCAGGGTCAGGATCCCGGAGGTGCAAGAGAAGGCTGACCCAGGTTTCCGCCACTTCCCTGGCGAAGAATGATCTCTTCCCTGAGGCGGAGGAGGCCAGGGCGGCGTAGAGGCTGAAGGCCGAGGAGCGAAGGACCTCTGGCTCCTGCAACTCACAGACCCCATCTGTCAGCTGGGTAATGAGGGCACCTCCTACCAACGCCACTTCAACAATCGCGCGCTGCCCGTGGAGAAGAGCAGCCCAAGAAACAGCTCTCGTCCACTCATTTCCACCCTCAAGAAACCAGTACGTAAACAACCAGAACAAGAATCAGGGATCGGTAAATCAGTGTGCTTGAATACAGTGCTTTGGAAAACAATGGTTTGGAAAGAAGGTCACCTCATCCAGATTCCTTCCCTGCCACCTAGGTCGTGAGTCCAGGAGTGACTCCCAATACACAGGGAGCGTCCGGGCACCTAAGCAGCCTTTCTGGCAGGTGAAAGAACTAAACCCCTGACAGTCCTTGACTTAGTCCTTATTGTAAGCATCCTTGTTCTCTTGTGGTTTCCTCCCTTGCAAAGATAGTTTCAGGGTTTTGAAGAATGCAACTTGGTGCCAGACAGGATTAAAAAGATAGTGAATAAGCTCGTAAATTCATTGATAACAGAGACTCAGGACACCAGTGCTGAGATAAGCACTCGAGGAACTAGTTTAAATCAACCCCTTGTGACAGTCCAAGGCTAAAGGACCGAAGAGCTCATTCAATGACTATATATGGGCAAAGGAAACCCAAAGTTCAGCCAGCGGACAGGTGAGGAAGACCATCAGAGACCACTGGAGGACTCCCAAAGACCACTAAAAGGACAACTATGCATGCAGCTTGAGCTTTTACATATGTTAATGAATCCTCCTGAATCTCATTAATATGTATGACTTTATAGTATATAATCTTTAGAAGTTTACTGAATCACTGGAGCGCTCATGGTGGATCAATCCCCAGTGCTGCCCAGCGCTGTAATAAAGGATGCCTGCTTAATAGTGACTTTGTTGCTATCGAGTTTTATTTAGGGAACTTTCTGGATACTCCGCTTCCTCTTACGGGGAGGTTCGGACTTTGAAAGATAGTATCCGCGAATTTTTGTATCAGTTTGGCGACCCAGATGGGACCATCTCTGTCCGGCTGCAGGACCCCCTGAGTCGGAGACTCCCTTGGCCGGCCCCGGAGAATTCTCTGGAGGGACTCCCTGATTCGGCGGATCCGTGCGGGGGCAGACAAGGACCTCTGGTAAGAATAAGGCATTCTTTTTGGTTTTGGGGACCGGTCATTTGAAGCTACCCGTCAGTCGCAGTTCGTGAGAACCCCGCAGGGTAGCATACAATTGCATGTACGATTTGTATTAATCACTTGGTTACTACGTTGCATGGTTGTATTGATCAATTGATTGGTATGGTCGTTTGTTTGTGCATTTGTATTTGATTTTGGTTTACATATGCGTATGTGATATACGCTATATGTTTGGTATACGCGTATTTGCAAGTTTCTGACCAGCTTATGCTGGCATTTCTTATCAGTGGGAGGTAGTAGTGGTTATTGTGTCTGTGCTGTAATTGTTAATTGTGTGTGGTGTTTATACCCTAGCCTTTGTCTTTGTCTTTGGGTAGTATAAGTTTAAGAATGGGGAACCAACAGGGTGGAGTTCTGAAAAAGAGCCCTTTGGGCTGCATTTTGGCCCACTGGAAAGATATCGGGGAACACCTGGAGGTAGTGTGGATCGTAAAACCTTGATAAAATATTGTAATCAGTGGTGGCCTTTATATAAGCTAGATGAAGGAGAAAAATGGCCTTTTAATGGAACTTTAAAGTATAATACTTTGTTACAACTCATTTTATTTCTACGCCGTGAAGGAAAATGGGATGAAGTGGGTTATGCCGATATGTTTTTCACCCTGCGAAATCACCCTGAATGGCAGAAAGAATGTGGAATCAATCTAACACCCCAGGACCCTATGGTTCTGGCGATAGAAAAAGAGAAAAATAAGCAAAAGACAAAATTAAAGAGGTGTTGTTCGGCGTGTAGCATTGGACAGAGATGTTTAAAAGTTGGCTCACAGAATGAAAGGCTGGAGGATTATTTGCCTCCGCCAGAGAAAGAAGGTGATAGGGAAGGAGATGCTGGTGCAGTCGGGGTTAAAGAATCGGAGGCAGGAGTCAGGGAAGAAACTGATATCGGATTCTCTCCCATCACTGCCAGAACTCGGAGTAAAATGGGACCTATTATATAGGCCCCTCTAAGGCAGGCGGTGGGAGTGGGAGGACCTGTTAGAATCAAAGTGCCTTTTACTTTAGCAGACTTGGACGGCTGGCGAATTACTGCAGGGAATTATCGGGACGATCCTGAAAAGGTTGCTAAAGGATTTGAATTGATTGTGAAAACTCAGGACCCTGATTGGGAGGATGTGGATGCAATGTTGGATGTGGTGTTTAGTGAGTCGGAGAAGCAGATGGTTGTGAGAGCAGCCAGAGCCCAGGTACAGGCTCTGGTTTTGGCTGGAACCCTGCCAGGAACGGTGGATAATCATGTTCCAGTTACCAATCCTGGCTGGGACCCCAACCAAACAGGAGCCAGGGAATTATTAGTGAGGTACAGGGAATGGATTGCTTATGGAATAAGAGATGCTGTCCCAAAACCAGTAAATTGGTCTAAATTGTACGAAATAAAACAAGATAAAAAGGAATCTCCTACTGATTTTTTGAATCGGTTAAAAGAAGGAATGCAGAAATATACTCCTTTAGACCCTACCTCCCAGGAGGGAAAGGGTCAGTTGATATTCCTGTTTTTGGGACAGTCGGCAGATGATATCAGGAGAAAGTTACAGAAAGTGCAAGGAACAGATGCAAGAGATTTAGAAAAATTGCTGGAGACTGCTTGGCAAGTGTATCGGAACAGAGACAGTCAGAAGGAGAGAATGATGGGCAGAACAATTGCTAATGCTACAGTGGCTGCCTTGCGCACCACAGGGGGTCAGATAAACAACACTAATGAGGGGAGAGGAGTTGTAAGAAGTGGTGTAAGTGCCCCACCCAGAAGAAATCAACCCCTCTTGAGAGATCAATGCTCTTATTGTAAGCAAATGGGGCATTGGAAGAAGGATTGCCCAAGATTGAGCAAACCGGTGATAGTTGCCAGCACGGAAGAAAGTTGATGGAGACCAGGGGAATCTTCCCTAGCAGAACCCTTGGTAAAAATACAGCTAGGGAAAGAAGAAAAACCTGTAGAATTTCTAGTAGATACAGGTGCCACATTTTCAGTATTAAATCAGGAGTTACTGCCCATAAGTAAACAAAATGTTAATATTGTGGGAGCAACCGGACAGGTCGAGAAAGCTTTCTTTTTGAAACCCTTGAAATTCAAAATTGGGAAAAGTGTAGGGATTCACAAATTTCTCTACCTGCCTGAAGCTCCTAGACCACTTTTGGGAAGAGACTTATTAGAACAATTGAATGCTGAAATAAAATTTAATGAAGGGGAAATGGAATTTAAATTACCAGAAGAAAACCTCATTGAAATTTTAAGTTTGACCCTCACTGAACCACAGGTTAGGGGACAGGAAATTATACAGGAAATAAAAGACCAGGTATATCCAGGAGTATGGGCATCAGGAATCCCTGGAAAGGCCAAAAATGCAGAATTGGTTGTTGTTAAACTCAAAGTGGGGGCACAGCCTGCCAAAGTAAGGCAATATCCCCTGAAATTAGAGGACAGGCGAGGAGTGAAAAGTATTACAGAGGAATTAATAAGATTTGGATTATTGATTGAATGCTCTTCAGAGTATAACACTCCTATTTTGCCTATCAAAAAGCCTGATGGCAAAACATATCGATTGGTACAAGACCTGCGGGCAATAAATAAGATAGTTGAAGATCTATATCCGGTAGTGGCAAACCCATACACCTTACTAACTAATTTAAAAGAAACTTATGAATGGTTCACAGTATTAGATCTGAAAGATGCATTCTTTTGCCTCACCTTGGCCCCTGAAAGCCGCAATTTATTTGCCTTTGAATGGGAAAACCCTGACTCGGGACGAAAAACCCAACTAACCTGGACAGTGTTACCTCAAGGATTTAAAAACAGCCCCACGATCTTTGGAAATCAATTAGCTGAAGAATTAGAGGCCTGGGAAAGTCCTCCAGGAAATGGTACTCTTTTACAGTATGTAGATGATATTTTGATAGCCACAGAAAAGGATGAAGAATGTAAAGAATGGACTGTGAGTTTGCTAAACTTTCTTGGACTAAGTGGTTACCGAGTCTCATTACAGAAAGCCCAGATCTTGAAGAAAGAAGTAATATACTTGGGATTCGTGATTTCTAAGAGACAGAGACAGCTCGGGAATGACCGGAAAGAAGCCATTTGCAGGACTCCAGAACCAACCACGGTAAAAGAACTTCGAACCTTTCTGGGAATGACAGGTTGGTGCCGATTATGGATCTATAATTATGGACTTCTGGTTAAACCTTTGTATGAACTGTTGAAAAATAGCTTGACACAATTAATATGGACAGGTGAAGCCAGGCGGGCATTCAAAGAACTGAAATTGGAACTAATGAGGGCTCCAGCTTTGGGCCTGCCCGATGTAACTAAGCCCTTTTGGCTGTTCTCGTATGAAAGACAAGGAGTAGCTTTGGGAATTTTGGCCCAGAAATTGGGTCCTTATAAACGAGCTGTTGCATACTTCTCCAAACAATTGGATGAAGTAAGCAAAGGATGGCCAGGATGCCTTCGGGCAGTAGCTGCCGTGGTCTTGATTATCCAAGAAGCCCGAAAATTCACATTGGGACGGAAGATGATTGTGCACACTTCCCACACTGTAACCTCCGTTTTAGAACAAAAAGGGGGACACTGGCTCTCGCCATCAAGATTCTTGAAATATCAATCAGTTTTGATGGAACAGGATGATATAGAAATTGTCACATCCACTATTATCAATCCTGCTTCCTTTTTAACTGATAAACAGGAAATGGAGACTGTCGTGCATGACTGCATAGAAACCATTGAGACTGTGTATGCGAGTAGGCCCGACTTGAAGGAGGAGCCGCTGGAGGAGGCTGACCACACTTGGTATATTGATGGGAGCAGTTTTGTAAGGAATGGAGTTCGAATGGCAGGATATGCGGTGACCACCACAGACCAAGTAGTGGAAGCAAAGTCACTCCCTAAGGGCACATCTGCACAACGGGCCGAAATAATCGCTTTAGTAAGAGCATTAGAGCTTGCTGAAGGTTTGCGAGTAAATATCTGGACAGACTCAAAATATGCCTTTGGTGTAGTTCATGCCCATGGGGCAATTTGGAAAGAGCGAGGACTTTTAACCGCTCAAGGGAAAGACATAAAACATGCTGATATAATTTTGCGACTTCTAGATGCTGTACAACTTCCGTCGGCAGTAGCAATTATGCACTGCAAAGGACATCAGAAAGGTAACACTGACAGGGAAGTGGGAAATAAATTAGCTGATCATGAGGCAAGGCAAGCTGCGGAACAAGGTGAGGTATTAGGCATAATTCCTGAAAAATCTTTGCCACTACCTGAGATAGTTGAATATGATAAAAAGGATCAGAAGTTAATTACTGATTTAAAGGCTGAAATTGGCCCGACAGGATGGGCAATGTTAAAAGATAACAAAATAGTAGTTCCCTTCAGAATATTATGGAAATTAATAAAAACAGAACATGATAAAACTCATTGGGGAACTGAAGCTTTGTACAATTCCCTCACCAAGCAGATGATAGCTAGAAATTTGTTTCAAACTATAAAAACTATAGTTGATAGATGCGAAATATGCTTAAAGAATAACCCGAAGGTAGAGAATCGGGTGAAATTTGGAAGTATTGGTAAAGGGAATGTTCCAGGCCAGAACTGGCAGATAGACTTCACGGAACTCCCTAGAAAAGGGGGGTACAGATATCTATTAGTATTAACTGATACCTTTTCCGGATGGCCTGAAGCTTTCCCCTGCAGAACAAATAAAGCCCGAGAAGTAACAAAAGTCTTATTGAGAGAAATTATTCCCAGATTTGGCGTGCCAGAAGTGATCTCCTCTGATAGGGGACCACACTTTGTGGCACAAGTAGTTCAACAAGTTAGTAAATTTTTAGAAATTAATTGGAAATTACACACAACTTATCGCCCGCAAGCAAGTGGGCAAGTAGAAAAGATGAATCATTTAATAAAGACACAATTGAGCAAAATCTGCCAGGAGACGAATTTAAGGTGGGATCAAGCCCTCCCTATTGCGTTACTAAGGCTCCGAGTCAAGCCAAGAACTAAGGAAAAACTGAGTCCTTTTAAAATTCTATATGGGAGACCCTTTCAGACTAGATATCAAGGACAAGATCCCACCCAGGTAGGAGAGATTAATCTACAACAATATCTGATTGCATTGGGAAAACAATTACAAGAAGTAAATGGATTAGTGATGTCTACTAGAGCATGGGGGTTAGATTCCCCAGTGCATTTGTTCAAACCTGGAGATTGGGTTTATGTTAAAAATATTTCAGGTGATCCTCTCAAAGAGAAGTGGAGCGGCCCTTTTCAAGTTCTGCTTACGACTTACACTGCGGTCAAGCTTGAGAAGCACGCTGCTTGGATCCACTATTCCAGGATTAAAAGGCACCTGAAGGACCATGGAAGTCCCAACCCGTAGGACCCACGTCTATAAGGCTGACCCAAAACTAGCATTAATATTGCTATGTTGTTGTCTTGAATTAATAAGTACATTTACTCCCAGTTGGCCCCTGAAGAAAAGAAGCGAATCTGTTGATAGTCTCTGGTGGATTTAGGGAAATAACACCAATACGTTAGTTCAGTTTGCTGAAAACTGCTCTTTGTGGGAACCCTATACTAGGAGTGATAAATTGACGGGATGGCATGGAATGACCTTTGTATTATGTTCAAATTTGACAAATGTCACTGTGATAACGAATGTTGCCTTAAAATGTTGTGCAATCAAAGGGATAGGGCCTCCACTGCAGATGAAGAAGTGCTTTCTTCAAAATAACACCCCCATAAAGGAGACACATACTTGGAAAACTGGTAACTGGGATACACTAATGTGTGCAAATGGAAGCATTAATAGAACTGCTGGGGTGGCAGTCTCCTTAACATTGTTGAATCCACGACCTGCAGTGAATCAGGACCAATTAATTAGATTACCATCCACTTGTAAGAATGAGGCAAAGATAAGGCAAAAACATATGTTGTTCTTTAACATATCTTTTCCAGCCACCCCTCCCTGCAAAGTAAAACGAGCTTGGTATGATACTTTACTCGGAGGTGCAGGAACTGGGTTAGGACTACTAAATTCAGTAGATTTGGAAACTTTAAGGAGTAAAGTTGGAACCGCAGGATTCGATGTAGCTCAAGCAATCAAGATTTAGGCTGAATGGATGCCAACCACCTTTAATCCTCAGATACAGAATTTAGAATATGATAAAGAGTCCTTATATCTCTTTAATAAGAGTATAATTACCCAGATACAATCACTTAAAAATTTGACAAAATTTGTGGACTGGACTGTCTGTACTCTACAAGTCATGTGGCAATTAGAACAAAAGAATAAGGTGCAGTCCTACTTGATGAGTAATAATGAGTTTATGTGGAGAAAATTATTTGGACAATGGGTTTTACCTAGACACTGGATAAAAGCCTATTCACAATTTGTGCAGTGTTATGATAGATGGTGTGCAGGAAATTAGTATACTATAATATAACTGACCCCGAAGTAATGTGTAAATATTTAATTCTGCCAACCCTCTTTTTGAGTCAAGGGAACCCAGAATATTGGTTACCAGAATTCCAAGGGAAGTATATTGGGAACAATAACAAAACATACGATTTAGATCTTTGTGAAACCACCTCTGATGGAATCTTGTGTGGACAACAATCTCGCGTATATGAACCCTGCTTATTAGAACACTCTGTTAACAATTGTAAATGGACGATCTTGTCTCCTAATGTGTTCGAAATGTTTGTAGAAGTTAATGCCAGATATGTGTGTTTAGTAACTAACAATCGATCAGTAGTTGAACAATACAATGTAACTACCCCATTCATAGGATGTCTCAAGAACATAACCCATTTAACTTGGCATGGACAAACCTATTCATTTTTTTGCATATACAGAAGAACAAGTAGCAATGTTTTGGCATTATGAGAGCTTAAATTTAAGTCATGCAAGTTTATCTCTGAAGAAATTAAATGAAATCTTGAATCAATCACAGAAACTTCAAGAACATTTAGGAAAACGAAACAAAACATTAGCTGAATCTATTATTAAAACAATAATAACTGGAGACAAGCTTGTCTGACTGTCGAGTCAAATTGAATCTGATACTGCCCATCATTGGTGGGATATCTTTTCAGGGTACTCACCCCCTGCAGAGAAAACTTTGAATATTTTAGTTCACCCGCTTTTGATATTGTTAGCATTTGTTATTATACTAAGTGTCGTCAATTACCGTTTCTGGTATAAGCTAAAGAAATTGGCAATAAGAGTTTGGGCTTTACCTAAGATAATGAAATATGAAAATTTAGAACCTTTGTAAAGGAATTTACAAAGCTTAAAGAAAAGGGGGGAATGAAAGAACTAAACCCCTGACAGTCCTTGACTTAGTCCTTATTGTAAGCATCCTTGTTCTCTTGTGGTTTCCTCCCTTGCAAAGATAGTTTCAGGGTTTTGAAGAATGCAACTTGGTGCCAGACAGGATTAAAAAGATAGTGAATAAGCTCGTAAATTCATTGATAACAGAGACTCAGGACATCAGTGCCGAGATAAGCACTCGAGGAACTAGTTTAAATCAACCCCTTGTGACAGTCCAAGGCTAAAGGACCGAAGAGCTCATTCAATGACTATATATGGGCAAAGGAAACCCAAAGTTCAGCCAGCGGACAGGTGAGGAAGACCATCAGAGACCACTGGAGGACTCCCAAAGACCACTAAAAGGACAACTATGCATGCAGCTTGAGCTTTTACATATGTTAATGAATCCTCCTGAATCTCATTAATATGTATGACTTTATAGTATATAATCTTTAGAAGTTTACTGAATCACTGGAGCACTCATGGTGGATCAATCCCCAGTGCTGCCCAGCGCTGTAATAAAGGATGCCTGCTTAATAGTGACTTTGTTGCTATTGAGTTTTATTTCGGGAACTTTCTGGATACTCCGCTTCCTCTTACGGGGAGGTTCGGACTTTGAAAGATAGTATCCGCGAATTTTTGTATCACAGGGGAGCCATGTAATGCCTGGGAAACCACAGGAGCGCACGAGAAACCCTGCCGTCCTGGGGCAGACACAGGCACTTGACAGCACAGCCCACCCTACCCGCAGAAGAGTGGGGGGAAAGGGTCCCAGCAGATGTTCAGCCAGCAGAGAGCCTCCACGCAGCACGGGGAGGCCCTGGGCACACACCGTCCCGCCTCCCTCCCCGCCCCCACCTCTCAGACAAGCAGAAGAAAGAGTTGGTTCACTCACAGCCTCAAAGAACATCTTGGTGGACCTGGCGACGTCTTTGAAGGCAGACCCCAAGCCCTCTGCCTTCAGCTTCCTCACCACCTCAGCCAGCGCCAGCATGCTCTCAGCAGCCACCTCGGGACAGGTGGTGTCCCTCAGGCCCCTCTGCAGCGCCTCCAGAATGGCCTCCTTGTGCCTTCGCACCTGCAAAGCCAAAGACCCCACAAGCTTCTCACGAGTCCTGGCCCAAACAGCGCCTCTTTACCATTGCTCATGTTTTGCACCAGGAGGCGCTGGCCTGTTCTGATCCCCTCAGGAAAGGGGCTCGAGACTCTCTAAGATCTCTTCTGACATGCTCTTTGTCAGAGCCAGCACTTCAGAGAAAGAGAGGCTAATAAAGGCAGTCCCTTCAGGTGCTGGGAGCCCTGACTCGTGCAGCCCTGCCTGCGCCTCTGATCCCCACGCAGGGTGCTGTGCAGACCCCACCCGTGGGAAGGGTTAGGCCGGTTTGGCCATTTGAGCTCTTACGGGATTGTCCTACAAGGCCTCAAGCCCTGGTACGTGGGGGAGCTGCCTGCAGGCTCCTTGGTCGCAGTGAGCCGGCCAAGCTCCTCCTGAGGCCAAGGGAGATGCACAGGGCAGCACAGGCTTGGGCCCCCTCGGGGGAACTGTTAGGGGGCTCTAACTCCTTGACGGGCAAGAGTGTTTGGTCAGGAACCCTTCATCTGCCAGGGGCTGAAGTTGCTAGAAACCGGCTCAGAGGGGATCTCAGCCCAGGAAGCCTTGTTTGGCGCCAGGTCCCCCTTTGCCACCCTGCGGACATCAGAGAAAGGAGCGTGGCCTTAGGAAAGAGCCCCGTTTGCCTTTGCTAGCCTGGCCAAGCTCTCAAAGCCCCGTGCAGCTCTCCACCAGGTTCCTGCCAGTGAGTGGCTGCAGTCAGAGAAGGGAAAAGCTGGTCTCACCTCCTCGGGTGCTCTCCTGACTGCATTGCCCAGGCCTCTCGCTGCCATCTGCCGCACAGCGCTGATTCCGTGCTGTGATCTCTCCACCAAGACGCCTAGGACACTCTCCAGGAACTTCTTCTCCATCATCGGGGGGTCCTTCATCAGCTACAATAAAGCAACATGCCCGTGAGTGCCAGGGTGCCAGCCAAGCCCAGGCACAGCACGCGAATGGGCTTCAAAGAAATGAGGATCCAGTGGATCCACTGGACGGTGACTCTCTCCTGGCACCTTCTTCCCTCAGAAAGAGACATCCCAAGCAGCACTTTCCTAAGAGAAGCCCTCTGAAGCCTTCCTCCCCGCCCTGTTGCCTCACCTCAGCAAAGAAAGCCGTTGCCGTGAGCTGCAGGTTATCCGAGCGGGAGTTCAGCCACTGGGAAAGGGCCCATATCACTCCCCTTGAGACGAGCTGGTTGCGAAGCAGGACGCTGCACATAGAGCACAAGAAGGCGACACACAGTCATGCGGCAAGGGCACAGGCCACGACCCCAAACCTCCCCTGCTCCGACGCGGGCGCTGTTCAGCCCTGCAAGGCAGCTCCCTGGGCACACGGGAATGGTCCTGGCAGCCATTTCCCTGGGCACAGCCGCCCACAGGACGGTGAGGCGCAGCCCCGGGGTCTCACCTCGTCAGGAGGCACACACCATCGGCATGAGCCCGCGGGTTTTCGAGAAACGCCCACGCTCCCTGCCTCCGTAGCAGCAGCAGCCACCTCTTCTCCATGCATCTGCTCAGCACCAGCTCTAGAGCCTCACGGTAAGGGCTGGCAAAAAGAAAGCCCAAAGACATCGCAAATCGCAGCACTTCTGGGGAAGATTTGCTGTGGTGGAGCTAAAAAGCTCTGCCGCCGTGGGAGGTGTTGCTCCGCTCATCCCACACGGCCCCGTGCTGGAGGCCAGGTACCCCTGAAATGACGCTTGGTAGCATTCAAGTCCATAAAGCTCTCAGAAAATGGACATTTTCATCCTTTGCCATGCCTCAAGCCACTGGCAGCGCAGGGTCCCTGGGCTCACTCGATGCCAGATGCCCAAGGTGCTCCCTGAGGGCTCGTCTCGCCAGCATTTTATGCAGCAGGACTTGCAGGTCACAGATAGCTCCAATTTCCCCCAGCTCTTGAGGACCAGGAGCGGGGGCAGAGTCCAGTGCTGTGAGGAGGTGACCCAATGGGTCCGCCCACCGACAGATTTTACAGGCAGGATCTCTGCTGCTGCAGCCAAGCCCGCTGGTCATGCCCTGCCAGGCCGCAGATTAGACGAGCTGAGTCTCTAGGACACCAGACCACAGATGGCCATGGCCGGAGCTGGGCCACCGCCCCCGGGCCAGGAGGGGTCTCCCCGTCTGTGGGCTGGGCCAACCCCACGCAGGGTCTCTGCCCGGTCAGCGGAGGGAGAAGGACACGCTGCCGTCAAGGCTGCACAGGAGACAGGATGAGAGCAGTTGGTGGTGCCAACCCCACGACCCCTTCCTCTCTGGGAACAGATGGTTCTCCAGGAAAGAAGAGAAGCCAAGACAGCCCTGAACCGGCCGCCACGCCAAGGAAACAGGGCAGGCCAAAGTGCTCCCTCAGCACCACAGACGAACACGCCTGGGTGGGGAAGTAAAGCTCCCCAACTTCCCTGCCCCTCCTGCTCCTTACCTGCACGGCTTGTCCTCACTTCTCGGTACGTTGAGGAAGAGTCCCCTCCGGCATCTCAAAGGGGGGAGCAGCATCTCCTCCCCCAGCACCTTGCTGACCTCACCCAGGAGGCCTGGAAGGAGGCGGGGAAGCAGGCGCCGGACCCTTTCCTCGGTTGGCAGCACGAACACCACCTCGGAGATGGCACGGAGGAGCTACAGGGAAATCCAGCCAAGAACCACCTGTTAAACAAGGGCTTTGCCCACCAGCGCAGTCCCTCTGCCTCCCCTGGGGGCTCTTGCTGCCTGCAGGTCTCATGCCAGGGACAGCGGCACCGCTGAGACGCCCTGGCACGTCGCCCCTGTGCAGTCCCCCCAGGCACTTGCTAGTTAGACAGCGGATGCAAAGCTGCGGGGATGCCTCTGCCTTCGAACATACCGTGAGGGACTCCAGAGCAGCCTGGCTGTGGTCCGGTTGGTGAGCGGAGGAGTGGGGCCCAGGGTTGTTCTCTCCCGCTGCCTCTAACTTCTGTGTTAAGTACTTCAGGACCTGAACCCCCAGGACGCTTCTCCCCAAGGTCCTCCACAGCTCCATCGCGTCCCTGCAGGGGAAGAGACGTTCACCCCTGAGCTCACATCCCTGGTACCTGCGGTGACCTCACTAGAGGCCAAACGCTCTCCTCATCAGCAGTGGGGCTTATGATGCCTGGTTCCTTCCCGAGACGGGAGCACACGGCCTTGCAGTGCTCAGACCTTTGGGAGGCAAGCGACCTTCTTCTCCACTGGATTCCCCCTCACCCAGGACCCAGGCAAGCCACAGGGTCTGTCTTTAACCACAGTGGGGCGAGGTGGGAGTGCACAGACCTGTCCACGGGCAGCCGCTTCTGGAGGAGGCTGTCCACCACGGGCTCATGGTGAAAGCGGGCCAGGAGACGCACCGCCTGGAGCAGGAGGGGCCTGTGGGTGCTCTGTCGCATGGTCTGCATGCAGCTGTGGAGGATGTGCAGGACTTCTGGCACCTGAAAGGAAGAAGGTGGGAAAGAACGCCGCAATGCCCCTGCCGCCACCAACTTGAAATAGGAGGGCAGCAGCATTTACAAAATCTTTACATTCCTGCAGAATTTAAAAACCCTTTAACTGCAAGCCTTTGGGAAGACCCACAAGTCCCTGGTGCTCTGCTGCTGTACATTTGAACTCCCATCATTCCCAGGGACTGCCCCTTGCAAAATCTGCAGAGCGAAGAGCCGGCAAGGACTGATGGGAACAGCCCCATGGGATGTCCTCTAGGAGATCACAGCTGCTGCAAGGCTGAACTATTGAAATGAAGGGTTGAAATCTTCCCCTTTGGAGGGGAACAGAATGTGCCATTGCTCAAAGGGCTCAATTCTTCTCAGGCTGCTGCCTTCTCCAGCTCGCTGAACTGCTGCAGCCCTCAGGGGGAACTGGGAAGAACCAATACCTGCTGTTTTTCCCCACCAACTCCCCTGACCCTCTTACAGATTCCAGGCCCTGCTCTGTTCCCAGATTAGGATTGGATGCTTACAATAGTGGAGCTCCCAGGTACTCTGTGGCAACCCGAACTAACCTTGAAGGAGACAAGAGCGTAACACCAGGGCCGGCAGACTACTGCGCAGGAAGGGCAAGGCAGCCTGCCATCTGCTCCTTCGCTGCTTCTCCAGGGCCAGGGCCACCCTGAAAAAGTGCCGGGGTTCAACACTCCCGGTGAAAGGGCACTTGGAGCCTTGGAACCGGCCAGCCATGACCACGGGGCTACGGCTCATCATTTCTGTGCCAGAGCCACAGGGCAGATGAATCCGTCCTCCCTGCGAGGCCCCTTGGGGCAGCCGTACCGAGCACGGGTGGCTGGGTACGGCCTTTGCTCTATGGGGAGGTGCTTCCTGGGAGCAGGATCTCTCACAGACACACTGGGAAAACCTCTTCAGGCCTGGATGCCGGAGAAACATCTCTGTGCTCCTCCAGATCTCACCAAAACCAGGGCTGGAGGAAGGCTGCTTTGGTGGGCCCAGGAAGAGCAGGTCACCAGGCGCCTTTGCCGTCAGGTGGGTCTCAGCGCTGCTCTGCAATCGGCCGTCACGTCCCTGAAGGACGCTGTCCTGTGCACGGTAGGTCTCCACTGGGTGTCCCTGGGGACAAAGATTGAAAGGAGCAATTTGGTTTGTTTTGTCCCCAATCCTGGAATGCCACGAGAGAGACCCACCACCCCCAAGTCAGCTGTGTGACATGGACCCCATGTACAAGCTGCAGACATGGGTCAGGACGGCTGTGGGAAGCAGGCAAGGCATTCTGTGGTCAGAAAGCAGAGCTGGAGACAATGGGGAGGGAAGCCCAGGGCAGCCGGCAGCTGGCAGTGGGGCCCAGCAGAGTGCAGCGCCCCCAGAAATGCCCGGCTCCCTGAGCCTCGGCCCTGGGACTGCAGCACGGGGCCGGCACCAGCTGGGGCTTTGCTGGGAAAATCCAGGCAGGGTGACCCTGACACCCTGCACTTGTTCCTCACCCCGGGATCTGACAACCTCTCTCCCTGCCCATTGCTGCCATGGGATGCAGAGAGCAGCGCTGCTGGCCCCTGGTGTGGTCCTGAGCCACCTCTCGATGGAGGAGTCTTTAACCAGCAGGCCTAAAAAGAGGGGAAACTCTCCAGAATTAAGCTGTGCTTAACATTTTGCAGGCAGTATGGCTGTAGAGCTGCACCATGGTGCTGCTCCTAGGGACTGTGCTAGAAACAGGGCGGCTGCCTGTATCTGCAGGCAGGCAGTGGAGTGTTGCAGCAGGAATGATTGATGGTTTGTGCGGCTGTTGAATGGGGTCAGCCTTTAAACGTGTCTGACCTGGTACGCCTGGTTCCTTTTTCCTTGCAGGTTCTATTTAGAGCTAAAATAGTACTTTTAAAAAAAAATAAAAGCAAAACCAACAAGGAAACAAACAAAAAAACCAGTCCTGGCCACTCTGCAAGGCGATGCTGGTCACCAATATTAGGACGCAGGATTGGGCCCAGGGCAGGGCTTTTACAGGCAGCACATTTCTTGAAGGCTCCCGGTAATGCAGTTCCTGGCCAGTGATCGAGAAATGGGGCAGCTGCCCAGAGTTGCTATTTTTGCTCTCTCCCCATCGCTCTCTGTCTGGCTCCCTGACCCCATTTTTCAGTTCCTCCCTCTCTATCTTTAGCCCATCACTGGTTATTTCTGTCTTTTCCTTCCTTCCTTCCTTCTTTCTTTCTCTTTCTCTTTCTTTCTCTCTGACTCCCAGCCTGTATTGTCTAACTCCGCCCTGTCTGTCCTGTAGCCTGTTACTCTGTTTTCCTTTCCCTACACCTCTCTCCCGCTCCCTGGCCTTCTCCTTTCTCTGTTGCCGTGTCCTCCCTCCTGGCTGCTGTTTTCCCCTGTGTCCTGCAGCCTGTGCCCTCTCTCCCGCCTGTATTCCCCACTCAGCTGGCCCTGCTGCTCTCGGGGCCTCCGTCCTGCTCCTGTCTGCTTTTCTTCTTCCTGCGTCTCCACCCTGGAGGCCGCGGCTGCTGTGCCCTTCTGCGCCTCCTTGTCCTGACCCACAGCCCTCTCTGCCTCAGTCTCTCGGGGTCGTTTCCCGCCCTCCCCTCGCCCTGTGTCCCGCTCTGCGCCCCGGCCTCCCCCTTTCTCTCTCCCCGCTGCCTTTTCCCTCCGCCCCTCTCCCCTCTGTCCCCCTGCCCCGCTCCCTCTGCCACGTCTCTGTCCCTGCGCTCTCCTGGTGCCTTTACCGTCTCTCTGACCCCCTGTCCCGCTCCCTCGCCCGGAGCCCCGCTGCCCCCTTGCCCTCCATCTGTTTCTCGCTCCGTCCCTCTGTCCCTCTGCCGGCTCCTTACCAGGATTTTTCCTTCCTCCACTCCCTGCCCAGCTGCGCCCTGTTCTCCTGCTCCCTCTGTGTGTCTGCCTGCTGCTGTCTCCCCCCTGCCCCCTCCCCGCCCAGCGGGTGTCCCGGAGCAGGGCCTGGGCAGCCCCGGGGAGGCGGCCGTGGGGCCTGCGGGGGGGCGGCGGGCTCGGGCTGGGGGGGCGGTGCCCGCGCAGGGTCGGGCGGCGGGAAGGCGCGCCCCGGGGCATGCTGGGAGCTGGAGCCCTGGGGCAGGGGCTGCCGGGCGGCCATGTTGCCCCGGCCCCAGCCCGTGGCCCGAGGCCTGTCCCGCAGCCCCAGGCCGCCCCCGGGCCTGTCCTGGCAGCAGCCAGCTGGGCCTGTGCCCCGCTCCGGCCTCCCTGAGCTGTGCCTCGGGGCGGCCTCCTGGGGTGCGAGCTGTGAGGCACCCGTGGGTTCCCTGAGGTGGAAGGCAGTCGGGTGAGCGGGGCTGCAGCAGAGGGAGGGAGGGACAGACCGACAGACAGAGACAGAAGTGCCTGAGCTGTGCCATGTGCCTGGCAGTGCAGAGAGCAGGAACTGCGGTGAGTCCTGGGCCCCTGGGGTCATGTCACCCCTCCTCCGCATCCCAGTCCCTCCCTGACACCCCCTCCCCTTTCCCTCTGTGTATTCTGTGGGGGGATACATAGGCACCTATAGAGATGTATGTATTTATAGGTATGTCTGTTATATTGTACATAGACATGTATGTAATACAAATTATATAAAAATATTTTCCTCTTTCTAAATATCAAAATATTTATTTCCAAATTAATCAACCTAGTATTTACCAAGATAAAATAATATTATCTTATAGAACAAAATATGTATGTAAGCCATCCCGATCCCAGCTCAGGCACCCGTGGGGTGGGCAGGGGCTGCATTAACCGCCCTGCCCTCCCTCCTGCTGAGCAAATGACGGCAGGCAGAGAGAGGTGCTGCAAAGGCAACACCCAACTCTTTTAATGAATTCAGCAAGATATGGGGATCTGGGGGAAGGCTGGGGCTGGAGCAGGTGGGTGCAGGTTTCTGCCTCCGGATCTCCTCTGCGCATGGGTGCTATGGGGGCCGGTGCTGGGCCGGTGGGTTATGGGTAGCTGTGCTCGTCGGCCATCTGCATGTCGATCTCCCTCTGCACAAAAACCTGCAGGTGGCCCAGTGACACCTGCAGGGCCGCCCACTCCTGCTGCTCCTGGGCCGGCGTCTTCACGCGCTCCCGCTGGGGCCGCTGCTCGGGTGTGATGGGCACCGGCTGCTCCTGCTCCTCCAGCAGGGTGGGTGCAGCCATGAGCCCCCCAAGGGCCCGAGGGATAGCAGGGAATCGACGGGAGGGTGCATCAGCCTGTCGTGGGGTAGCATGTCACGGGGATCCATGCTCTGTGCCTTCTTGATCAGCAGCAGTCGGAGTGGGCAGGAGGGCAGCGGGTGCAGGGCACTTTGTCCCCCAGCATCCCCAGAGCTGCTGCGTCACTCAAGCACCAAGGTGGGCACATTGGTGTCCTCAGATGCCCTGCGCTTGCTGCTGCCCACTTGTTGCCTGCTGCTGCCTGCCTGCTGCCCGTGTGGCGGGGGGCCGGGTGGAGCAGGGATGTGCAGCACATAGGAGCCCGTGGGATATGGGCACTCCTGCTGGACTATGCCCTCATCGCAGCCCCATCAGGTGGTGGGGCACCAGCGTCCCTGTCAGCGCCTGCTGTCCGCATCCATAGGCAGGGGGACAGGGAGCAGCCATGGTGGGGAGCTGCACCCCGTGAGGGAGCTGCAACACAAGGGGAAGCAGCACCCCACTGTGGAGCTGCACCAGCTGCGCCTGGCCCGATGGGCCCTGGCACCCCCTCCCAGACGGTGGGCTGTCCCAGACTGGTGGGTGATGGTGTGGAGCTGGGCAGGCTCACTGGACACTGCCAGCGCTGGGCAGCGTCAACCAGATGTACCTCTGTCTGCCTCAATTTCATGCCCTCCAGAGGAACTGGTGCAATAGTTAGGGCATGAGATTTTCCAAGCAGTCCATCCTTTTCAGTTGACTGTCAGGGTCACACAATGCTTTTCATTATTTAAGTCGTAAGTCGAGTTCGTAAGGTACTGCAACACTGTAAAAACACATCTGTCCTTAAAAAGCAACACAAGAGAGTGTATCCAACAGCCCAGATCCTTTTAGTTCACAGTCCTCTGCCTAAGCGTGGGAGCCAAGAGGTTAGCCACTCCGATTACATTGCCTTCTTCAATGTAATAAATTTTAAATGAGTCTTTATCTAGTTTCTAGCAGTTTAATTTCTTCTGCTCTTGATATACATAAAAACCCTATAAAACATAAAAATCCAGCAGCTGTTATTCAATAATGTACATACAGTGCACAGTATCCTGTGCTGCTAAAAGTTGGTCTAGGCGTGATTGATCCTGTATTACCACTTGTGATAATAATTTGAATTCCTCTGTAGGTCTGTGGCGTGTGGAGGTTCCCTGCGCTTCACGCTGAGGCCCCTCTCAGTTTGTGGCAGACTCCAGAATTGTGGGCACGGCTACAGGTGTGCTCACTGAGATGGGCCGGAGTTTGCTGGCGGATTGCAGCTCGCTTAGGGAACTGCAGAATGGCAGGGGCTTCAGTCACCTGCAGGAGCTCTGCATATGCAGCTTTGCCCTGGCACATCCTGAGCACAGAATTCCCGTGGCCACCGCAGGAACATCAGGCATGCTGAGCTCACAGCCGTGCCACGCCCTTTGGTCCAAAAGCTTCTGTTTCTTCGCACAGGCGTTAAGCAGGACTGGGGTCCCTCTGGTTGTACGTAATGGCCTCCCTGCTGGCAGCTGGGAGCGTCAGTATGTGTGGCATCTCCTTCAGCGGCCAGTCGTGCCTTCAGCTAGGAGGCTGTGGCTGTGCCACAAACAATTGCCTATGTATATGTATATACACGCATGTAGCTTAGCTCGTGGCAGGAGCTAAGGAGGCAGGACACGCGGGTGGTGCCGAGTGTCCCAGGAGGCACAGCATCTCCTGCTGACTCGCTGTGAATGGCCCTTGCCCCCCTCCTCTGGCATCATCCGGGGAGAGTGGTGGCACCTGGGCACAGCGCCTCGGCACAGCCGAGAATGCGGTCGTGCAGCTGCGGGAGGCTTGCTTGCTGCTCCGCCACGGTCTCTCTGATGGCCTCCCCTCTGCCGTCTGGCAGCTGTGGGGCCGCCTGCGCGTATGCCCCGGCCTCCCTTTCCGCTGGGAAACCCTGGCTGCCGTCAGGGGTGGGGGGCCTGGCTTCACGTGCCGGAGCTCTCACCCAGCCCAGGGAACGTGGCAGCTCAGGAGCTGCTGGCTCTGCCAGAGGCAGGCTGCTGTCCGTCGCAGGCGCTGTGCGGATGGAGGGAAGGGAGAGCTGGAGGGCTCCCGTGTCCGAGGTGGGACACCTCGGGGCTTGAGGAGGGAGTAAGGGAGCAAGAAAGGAGCCAGCCTACTGGGAAGATGGCGACAGGCTGCGTAGCTGCAGGGGAAAGGACCAGTGCTAGCAACGAGCTGTGCGTGCGGAGGCAGCTGGTCCTGGGGAAGGGGGGAAGCAGCTGCAAATTCAGCAACAGGTCGCTGAAGCGCCTCCCTTCGGCACTGTCCTCAGAGAAGTGGGGTGGCGCTGGCTGCCTGGGAGGCAGCGTGTGTCACTGTGGCTCAGCAGGCGATGACATAGGGAGGATGTCACTGTCAGGCGATTGTGACCACCGCTGTGGGTGCAGAGGGTCAGTCGTCCCGCGCAGAGGCTCCAGGCTCAGTGTGCAACTCGCACTGAGCGGCGAGGTCCTCATCCTCCTGAGGTACCCCGTGTGCCACAGGGTGCTGATGATGGCTTCTGCCTGGGAGAGGAAATACCACCACTCAGACCTGGAGAAAGCAGCAGCTTTCCTCCCCGGTCTCCTTGCTGAGGACTCCCTTCAGAGCAACTGTTACTCTCAGCCTATCGACGGAGTGCTGCTCTTTGCGGATATATCAGGTGGGGCGAGCAGGGAGGAGCAACCACGGCCGCGAGCCCTTTTGGGACACAGCAGGCCCTTTGGAGCCCTGCCCCTGCCCCTCATACAGAGGGGCCATCTTGTCACTGCTGCACTCTTCTGCTGAGATGCCCAAAGAGAGCGGGATGCCTTATCTTGGGTGGTCAACCACTGCTGCCAGCAGCACTGAGCTGGGGCATGGGAAGGTGTGACCTACAGGCTCTCAGGCCGGGCAGCGTGGAACTGGCTGGCAGGTCCTTTGGCCCACAAGGGCGTTTCCTGATTTCTGGGTGTTCCTGTTGCAGCTTTCACTACGTTGACAGAGAAATTCATACAGAGGAGCGGCACAGAGAGGGGCACTGATGAGCTGGTGCAAACCCTCAACTGCTACCTGTGTGACATTTTGGAGGGTAAGAGCCATGCTGCAGGACTGCCTGGCATCAGGTCATGAGGCCGCTGCCGGAGGGTGGAGGCAGGCAGGCTGGGCAGCCGGGTCCTGCCTCCTTGGAAGGCTCCGGGCTGTCTGTGGCCCAGAGGATCAGTGAGAGCAGCCAGGGTCTTGTGGAGGGTCAGGAGCAGCTCAGGTCCTCTGTGCTCCCCGCTGTGGCCGAGGAGGCACCTGCTTTCTCAGCAGCCCCCTCTGCGCCTGTGGCGTGAACGCCTGGCTCAGTGACGTGTTAGGGCCCAGAGCAGGCTGAGGGCATCCAGCAAGTGCCAGCGTGCGAGCGACTGGAGGATGCTGGCACTGGCGTCCGCGTTTGTGCGCGTGTCCGTGTGCGCGCACGAGCGTGTGGGGGTGTGTGAGAGACCCTCACAAGCCCCTTTCCGCAGGGGACATCTTGACCCTTCTGAGCTGACTGTGAGCACATTGCGGCCACCCCTTTGGCAGCACTTGTAGAGTAAAAGCAAGAGTGTGGTCAAAGATGCTGAAGGCTCTGGAGCATCTCTCCTACAAGGAAGGGCTGAGAGAGCTGGGACAGTTTAGCCTAGAGAAGAGAAGGCTCGGGGGGGATCTTGGGAATGTGTCTAAAACCTGAGGGAGGGTGCAAAGAGGACAGAGCCAGGCTCTTTCCAGTGGTGCCCAGTGTCAGGACCAGAGGGCACGCCACGGGCACGCCCTGAAACACAGGAGGTTTCCCTCTGTACATCAGGAAACACTTTTTGACTGTGAGGGTGAGTGGGCGCTGGCACAGGTTGCCCAGGGAGGCTGTGGAGTCTCCCTGCTCAGAGCTATTCAGAAGCGATCTAGCCGCTGTCCTGGGCAGCTGGCTCTGTGCAGCCCTGCTTGAGCAGCGGGGTTGGACCAGGTGGACCGCAGAGGCTCCTTCTGGCCTCCAGCCTTCCCAGCTTTGGAGGCGTCCCGAGGCCCTGCCTCCCTGCGTGCTGCGCGGGTACCAGGGCTGTGGCCACTGTGAGGCGGGGAGGCAGGCCGGAGTGGTGCTTTCCTGAGCTGTGCCCCACGGGGCGCCCGCGCCCAGGTGCTCCTGTCCCGGCAGAGGGGCTTGCTCTGTGCCTTCTGCAAGAAGGTGGCCACATGACTCCTCCTTTCCTTCCCTCTGTCCACAGAGGTGCTGACTTTTGGTGGAGACATCTTGAAGTTTGCCGGTATGTACTTTGGACAACGATGCCCACGTGTACGGGTCTGCAGCATTTAGCTGTTGTGGCGGCCGTTTGCCGTGCTCTCCTTCGCAAGAGGCTCTGTGCAGCACCTTGAGCCAGCTTTCTGGCCATGCACGCACGCCCCCCGCAGTGCCCTTTCTCCAGGCTCCTCTTTCTTTCCCCCCGGGGCTGCCTTGGCTTTGGCCAAGGGCTGTGGCTCCCCTCACTCGGTCCCCTCTTGCGGGGCCCTGTGCTGCGGGCGGGGGCAAGGAAGCACGCACATATAAAGCACATATATAAAGCTATAAAGCAGAGCCAAAGGTGTGTGTCGGGGTGCTGGTGAGGGGCAGGGAGGCCCTGGTGATGGCAGAGCTTGGGCTGCCGGGCTGCGAGGGGAGGAGGAGTCCCTGACGTGCTGCAGCTGCAGAGGAGCGCTCGGGGCAGGGGGTGCTGCTGCTGCCGTCTGGCTGCTGCTGTGGCTGGCCCGGGAGAGGAGAGGTGTCCCGGTGCCCAGGGTGTGGTCCTCCCGGGCAACGCCCTGCCACGAGCCCATCTTCCTCAGCACGTCGGCCCGCTTATGCCACCGAGTGGAGTGTGGGGAGAGGCAGGTCTCGGCAGAGCCTTCACTTCCCCTCGCTTTCCCCAGGGGATGCTGTGCTGGTGCTGTGGAGAACATCGCACCGGGAGCTGGCTAAGACCATCAGCCTGGTGCTGCAATGTAGCCGGCAGATCCAGAAGAAGTATGGGAGTCGTGACACGCCCGTGGGTCAGAAGGTCCGACTGAAGATAGGTACGGGCGCTGTGCCAGGCGCAGATGCGTGGCACTCTCACGCGCCACAGGGTGCTTCTCCCGGGCAGGGAATGCGGGGATCCCTGCTGGGGCCAGTGCCAAAGGAAAGCATCTCCTGTGAGCATTCAAGGGGCCAGCGGTAGTCGGAGCAGGGACGGGAGACCAGGACTGCTGGTCTTGCATGCGTTTCCAGACGCAGAGGAAGCTTAAGCCTAAGGCAGAGCGGGTGTCAGATCAAGTATTAGGGTCTTTGCATGTCTGCTTTAGCGCGGGTGTCTGCGGGAGGTAGTTACCCTTTCCTTTTTTCAGGCGGGGGCAGCTTTGCATCCTTTCCCCTGCTGGATTCTCCCCTGCCTTTCACAAAGAGCAAAAGGGAACTGCTTTGCTCACGGCTGGGAGAAGGGCTTTTGCAGGCTGTTAGGTTTTCTCCAGCAGACAGCTACAACCTACCTGCGTGTAAACGCAGCAGGTGGTGATCAAGCCCGCTGGTTTGCTGGGCTTCTGGGGCAGGCAGGCAGCTGGGTAAGATGCCCGGCACTCTCAACGCCTTGCCAATGCCAAATTTGTTTGTCTATTTCTGGACACCTGTTTCATGGAGCCGTGTCAGTATCCCCCGAGGAGGACGGAGGATGTCCTCCCCCTCCATAATGGCCGCCTCCCCGCTGGGCTTCAGATTAGGTTCTGAACAGCTGAGATGCTGGGGAGCGCAGAGCTCAAAATGTTCTCCGTGTCAGTTTGCTTCTCCCGCTCTCTCTCCCCAGGGATCTCTGCAGCGCCCATGAGCCTTGTGGTTTTTGGAGACAGGGATTGGCGGTACTTCTGTATCTGTGGCCAGGCCCTGCATGAAGTTTGTGAGGCTCATGAGCTTGCAAACCCAGGTGATGTTGTCCTCTCGGCCACCTCCTGGGAGCTCTGTGAGCAGCACCGGCTCAGGACCAAGCATCTTGCAGGCAAAAGAGCTGTGAAGGTAGGTGGATGGGACGGCGTCTCGAGCCATTGTGAGGACCTGGGGCCTGGACATGAAGGAGGGAGGTGTCAGAAGGCTGAGGCGCCGAGCGTGGGGAGAATAGTAGCAGTGAACATGGGCAGGCAGCTGAAGGTGTTGTCCCTCCATCTCAGGGGTAACTGTGTGCTGGGCTTGCTTGGTTTGAGGGGTCGGGAGGCACTGGCAGGCTTTTGGCCCCACCAGCAATGTCCTGTGTGGGTCACGGAGCTGTTGCTGACAGCTGGGGGATGCTTGGGTGATGCCTGCCCAGCTCCGGTGCTTCTGAGGAAGCACTGCTGTCCCATCCAGCCAGGTGGGCTTGTTCTCCCCTTTTCTGGGCAGTGACGGTGAGGGCAGGCTCTGTCCCCTGGAGTCCTGGGGCGGCCAGTGGCAGTTCTCTGATTCTGTGTGTCTTCAGGTTACGGGCATGGATCAGATGTCTCGGTCAGAACGCCAAGAAGCGTTGCGCAAGCTTGTACGACACCCATTGAGCCACCGCTTGGAAGGGGAAGGTGCGTGCCAACTTCACCTTGTTCTGTGATTGCCTGCAAAGGTGGGGCCTGGCTGCTTCAGGGGCCAGAGGGGAACCACCCCAGCCCTCTTCCCCCTTTCAGTTAGCGCCCCTGCTTTTGTCCCTCCTGTGCATCAGCTGGGGCAGTCACTGCTGCCGCTGCCGCCTCCTCCTTCCAGGGGACAGCTCTGCCCTGAGTGTCAGCAGGTGGCAACATGAGCAAAGGCAGAAGACTCTTTCTCCCCCGTTTCCAGTGCCAGCCCCTGCTTTCCAACACCTCCTAGTGCCATCCTTCGAGCGACCACCTGCGTTTTCTCTCCTCAGGTGCCATGAGGCCTACTCGTGTCTTGTCCAACCGTCCTAAATTGGTGGAGATGTTTCGGAAGTACATACCAGAAGCTGCTCTCAGGAAGGTACGTCCAGGCCACCACTGCTGGGGCTGCATTTTTGGCGGGCAGAAAAGAGGTGCATTGCACAGATGGAGTTCTCAGGAGAAGAGAAAACCAAAGAAAATGCACCCTGAGACAAGAACATGGGCAAACTGAGCCAAGGGGCACCCGGGCTGCACCAGTGCGTGCCTTGTCCTCCTTTGTGTGCCTTGTCCTCCTTTGTCATTTGTGTTATGGTTCGGTACCTGCCTGCCGCAGGCTGGTGAAGCCTGCCCGCCATGTGCACGGAGAGGAGGATTTCCCCCCTTCCTCCAGTAGTACCGGCAGGCTATTGCCGGTACGCCTGCTCTCCCTCGGCATCTGGTGTGGGCAGTAAGCCCGTGGGAGAGCAGGCTGGTGAAGCCCGTGTGCTCTTGTCTTCCAGCTTGACGACAGACTGCCGCTGGACCTCTTCTCTGAGCTACGGCCAGTCACCAGCCTCTTTGTCCACCTGCAGTTGTCTGCAGATATCATCAGCACAGCAGAAGTCTTTGAGTTCCTCCACAGTGCCAGCAGGATGTTGCTAGAAATCCTCTCTCCTCACAAGGGCGAAGTCAACAAAGTCCTCCTGTGCGATAAAGTGAGTGTGTGCGTGAGCAATCGCCTCCCCGCAGCCCGAGAGGGTGGTCGGTGAGCAAGAGGGGGTGATTCCCTCTGAGGCATTGTAGCAAGATGTGCCGCTTCTGTCCTTGGCAGGGCTGCACGTTCCTCTGTGTGTTTGGACTCATTGGAGAAAAGCTGCCCTACAAGAGCCTGCACGCCTTGCAGAGCGCTGTTCAGATCTTCAACTCCTTCTCGACGATGTTTGGGGGAAAAAAGTGAGCATGTGGCAGGGGGCGTGGGTGTGCCGGGTGCCTAGGACAGTGCAAGGGGGCTTACCCGAAAGAGATGTGCCTTCTAGCTTGCCCTCCCTCGTCCCTGGCAGGAAGGAAGCAGTGCCCTGAGAGGTGGCAGGCGAGCCATGGCTGAGGCCCATGGCAGCCAGGCAGAGCCCCTCCAAGCACACCGTGCTAGCCCTCGCACCGGAACGAGCCCTCACGAGGGCGAGAGGCTCTTCAGTGCCAGAGACAGGCCCTTCCGAGCAACTGGCCCATGAACAGGGCTGGGGCCCAACCACCTGATCTCAAGTTTCTGTCACCGCAGGTGGTGACGCTGTGGGCGCCTTCTTCCCTCCCTCTTTGCTCACGAGAGGGCCGTGGCCTTCTGCCGGTCGCATCTCAGGGAAAGAGGCCTCAGGGGAAGTGTCCAAAACTCTGCCCATGTCCCTTGTCCCTTGCAACGCACGTATATTGCGTCCCTGAGCTCTCCAGGCCCCCAAGGCCCGCGCTGGCAGGGCAGGATGGCAGGTGGCCCAGGCTAGGGCCGAGGGGAGGTGCGGGAGGGGATGAAGCTGGGCGGGCAGGACTGTGCGTGGGGCGCTGCTGAAGCTGCGCTGTTTCCCTGTGTGCCAGGGCAGTGTCCGTTGCCGTTACCAGCGGGATGGTGTTCTGCGGCATCACCGGCCACCCTCTGAGGAATGAATACACAGGTAGGAGGCGTGTGCCTGAGGCGCGGAAGGTTGGCCTGGGCCTGCTTAAGCACAGCAGTCTGGAAGAGGAAGGCGGGCTGGGAGAGGGCTTGCCCAGCAGCCACTCAGGAACGGCCCAGGCGGTGCTGGTCCTGGCCCGGGGTGGGAGAACGGGCTCCATGGCCGATTGTTCCCCTGGGTTCTGCTGACCCCGCTGTGGCGTTGGCCTGTGCCAGAGGGGAGGCAGCCCTTGGCGTGGCAGGGCGCCGCGGGGCTGGTGGCACAGGTACATCAACGCGTGCTCTCTCTCTGTCTCTCTCCCTGGCAGTCCTTGGCCAGAAGGTGAATTTGGCAGCCCGGATGATGGTGCGCTACCCTGGGCTGGTGTCCTGTGATGCAGCGACTTATGCCGCCTCTCGGCTGCCCCCTTACTACTTCAAGGAGCTGCCAGAGAGAAAAATGAAAGGCATTATCCGTCCTGGCACTATCTATCAATATGTGGGAGTCACCAAGGCGAGGTGAGTGTCCTCTGAGAGGGCTGGATGAAGGGACGGTGGCACCAAGGGTGCAGCCTCGGCGAGAAAGAGGAGTTGTGCAGCGAGAGACCAAGCTGGTCTGCCTTCCCAGTTGCTGAGATGGTCAGAAGCCCTGGCGTGGGAGGCTTTTTGCCCCTCTCCCGTGCTGCCTCCTGCTGCTGAGAGAGCGGGAGTGAAGCCACAGGGATTGGGAAGATTCTTCTGTCTGGGTAGATGCAAGGTGGCCTTGCAGGCTCTGCCCAAATGGCTTTCGACTGTGCTTTCCGTGCTGTGCTTGCTCCACCATGTGCCCTGGTAATGCTGACCCAAGGAGTTTTTTGTCCCAGCTGCTTCCGAGCAGGAAGCTTTGGGCCAGTCTGGTTCCCATGGGGAAAGGTGGACCATTGGGACACTCTTCCTCATGTCTTCCTGCTGAAATCTCAGCTCTTCCTCTGGGCCAGGATTTGCCCTTCTCTTTGGGTGACGGTTTGAATGTTAACATTGCCATCTCTTTGAACTACAGGAAGACTTGAGGCAAAGGTGCCAGGTACTTGGCATCCCAACCCGTTCAGGGACACAAGTCCTCCTTTCCAAGACACTTGTTTTTCTTGGCCAACGTGGTAAAGCTGTCTGCTAGGCAACAGCACACCCTGGCTTCTTTCACGTGTCTCCGAGTTCTCTGGGTTTGGCCCATGGTGATGAACTCTCGATACGTTCTCCCACCCTGCTGCGGTCGTTGGGCTTCTTTATGCTTGAAGCTGTCCTAGCGTGCAGCTTGAACTTTGGCTGGGGGAGCGTGCAGGGGGTGACACGCTGCTCAAAAGAAAAGCCGGTACCCGAGGAACACGTCCTGCCCCTCCACGCCAGGCTGCTTCTCTATGTCCCCTGGCTTCTCCCCACCTCATTGACTTGTGTTTTCTTTTCCCCTGCTTCTAGCATACTTGACATGAGTCTCACCAAGGAGAGGTCAGAGTACGCTCCCTTGCTGGGTAGGTGGAGAACGCCGTGCTCTTCTGAACGCCACTTTCTTCCCCTTGGTAGCGCTTAGTGCCACGCTGGGTAGGGAGAAGCTTTTGCCAGGGATGGTGCTGCCTGCAGCGACCCTAAGGCAGTGCTGCCTGGTTCGTCCCTATTTGTTTGATATCTCTGGGGTGGAAAGCAGGGTGAGGTGCCTGGTGCTCCCCGCCGTGCTCCAGACCTGGTAGGAAGGTTCCTTTCTACTATGGAGCTGCTCAAGCCCGGGGGCTAAGCTGATCCTTGTCTTTGGGTTCAGGAGAGAGGT
Source organism: Phalacrocorax aristotelis (assembly GCF_949628215.1). Taxonomy (NCBI): domain Eukaryota; kingdom Metazoa; phylum Chordata; class Aves; order Suliformes; family Phalacrocoracidae; genus Phalacrocorax; species Phalacrocorax aristotelis. Next base: position 155,892 of record NW_027441295.1, on the reverse strand, counting down.
TTCCTTCTGCCAGACTGACGGAGAGTGTTTGTGGGTTCTCGCCCTTGTACTCCTCAGAGTTCCTTTCCTGGCAGCATCTGGGTGTAGATACGGAAACATCAGGACGCTCGGGATGCCTTTAATCGCTTGGTGCCTTGATGGAAGGAGGCCTGGGTGTAGGCAGGCTGTCATGTTATATGTGGTGGTGGGGAGGGAAACTGCGGTGGAGGGTGGCAGCAAAAGGGACGTCTCTTTGCTTTTCAGCACCCCCAGCAGCTCGTTTCCTTGTGTGTCTTCACAGGTCGGGAGAAGGAGATTGACCTTTTTGTCAGCTGCTTGAAAGCCTATAAGGATTTTGGGCAAAGCCACATCCTGGCATTTGAGGGCACGATGGGCTCCGGAAAGAGCCACTTACTTGCTGAACTGGCCTCTTTAGGCCAGGCTGCTGGCCACAGGTACAGGTTTTTGACCTGTAGCTTTGGGACACTGCCCCTGCCCATCCCCTGACAACCGTGGAACACTCCAGCCCCTCTGCCAGTGCGTTTGGCTCTTGGACTGCAGAGGCCTGAAAAAGCCTCCTGGAGACACTCCTTAGGAGCTCCTGCGTGCCCTGCTCCCACCTCTGCCTCTTTGGGGAGTTGGAGGCGGCTTCTTGAGCCACAGCCTTTCCTCCTTCACCTCTGGGCCAGGCACGGATAGTCGGGAAGAGCCCAGGCTCAGTGCTTTGCATCTGGCTCCAGACGCAACAGACAGCAGGGTGGCCAGCTCAGAAGCTCTGCTTGCCCTCTACCTGTTTCCCAGAAGGAGCACTGGGGCAGAAAAGCCTTCCTGTGCTCTGGGAGGCAGAGTACTAAGGTCTGGAGCCCAAAGGCAAACTCACCACTTGCTCCATCCTTGCCTCTGAGCCCTGTGAGTTCCTGTGCAGGGGGGAAGTAGCGAGACCTGGGCTGGCGCTGCCGAGACACAGGGTCCGGACCTGGCTCTGCCAGTGGCTTGGCACCAGCTGCCCCTGTGTGCCCTTTCTCGTACGAGGAGTGAAAAGCGCGGGCTTCTCTGGGAAGCACTTTGAGATGGGTGGCTGAAGAGCCCCCTGCAAGGGCATCTCCACCCCTTTGGTCTTAGAAGGCTCGGGCTGTTGGGGATCTCAGTCCCTTTTGCTTTTGCACGGCAGGGTAGTTGCGATGGAACTGCTAGAGGTCAACGTGAGGCAGTCCTTCTCTGCCCTCCGTAAGCTGATGGCCAAAGCCCTGGGCCTCCAGGACTGTGAACTGCGCAGTGACAAGGAGCGCGTGTTGCAGGCAAAGCTCGAAGGGATAATCGAAGAGAGCAGCTATTGCCTCCTCAACGGCATTTTCTTTGTCGAGGTGAGAGCGAGAGGCCTGCCAGAGACCCTGGGCAGAGGGCCTCTGCTTTAGGCTCCAGGTGAAGCCCCACTGTGGCTTCTTGGCCCTGTGCTGGGGAGAGGGAGGGTGCTGAGGCCAGCAGAGGTGGTTTGCTCTGCGGTCTTGCTTGGTGGGGAGGTGTGCCTAGCCCCGGAGTGACCTTTCTCCCTGACTCTGCTTTTCCTGGCCAGTTTCCCGTTTCGGACAAGGTTCGCAAGATGTGTGAACCTCAAAGGCTAATGGAATTGCACTCGACGTGGGCAAAAGTGCTAGAGAAGGTGAGCATTTCTCCTTCCGTCCTCCTGGTCAGAGAAGGAAAACAACCCCGCCCTCCCATAAAGCAATGTTCCCTGGAGGAAGAACGACGTCTTCCGCATTCCCTTGCCCAAGCTCCCTCCTTCTGCGGAGCAAGCAACATTAGGCGTGACCTTAAAGTCTCAACGGAATTACGAGCCAGTCAGCATCTGAGCAGGGAACGGGTTGGGGAGAGACTTCCGAGAATCCTCTCAAGAGACAGAGGGTAAATCTCCTCCCCTGGAAGGCACTTGAAAATGCACCGGATTCCCCTCAGAACAACCTGGCTTTTTTTCAGGTCATGGGAGGAGAATTTGGCATATTTGTCATCGACAATGCCCATTTCATCGACCCTGCCTCCTGGAGTATCGTGTCACCCGTGCTCCAAAACGTCTCCAGCTTCATGGTCATGAGCTTAGCCCCGGGCTATGTGAGAACAGAGGCCTTCTGCAAAGCCGCAGGAGACAGCGCAATGTCCCAGAACATCACCTATTGTCATCTGGACAAGCTGAAATCTTCAGCTGTGGTGCAGAAAGTCTGCCAGGACCTCGGAGTGGTCAGCATCTCCAGGGATCTAGCGAGGTAAGTGGGAGGCAGGGGAGCTCTTCCTGAGGGCTTGAACCGATGCAGAGCATGGGAGGGCATCAACGCCCCAGGAAAGGCAGCGCAGGGCGGCTAGAAGCATCACTGGCTCCCGTGAGTACTGGGCCCACGGGGGTTGCATGTTATGCCTCGCCCTGGCAGGTGTGAGCTGAGAGCGGGCAACTCCCCAGACACAGAGCGTGGGAGGTGTCATCCCTTCGCTGTTGCGCAGGGAGGAAGGGAGGAAGAGTGCCGAGGCCAAGCGTGTCTGGGGTGCGAAACGGCCTTGGTCTAGGTGGCCGGGCTGTGGGGGAGATTCCCTGGGGCAGAGGTCCGTCCTGCTGCCAGGGAGGATCTAGGCTCCCGAGGAGAGGAAAGGCAGGGCTCGCTGCTCCGTGCTTTGGGCATTGTCCGCCTCTCTTTTGGCGTGGACTTCAGCCAAGGCTGGAGGTTCAGGGGGGCCCAAAAGGCCAAGCCAGCGCCCCTTTCAAAAGTGAGGTGTGGCTGTGACGGAGATGCTGGCTACTCTGTTATGCCCGAGGGAGTCGCGGCCCCCCTGAACGGTGTTCCACCTTACTTTCCTTGTGCTGCTCATTGCTGGGTCTGCCCCTGTCCAGGTTCCTGATCCAAAGAAGCTTGGGGATCCCGTATTACTGCGAGGAGCTGCTGCGCTGCCTTCGTCGCAACGACATGCTCTTGTTCCACACCCGGAGGCGGGGTGAAAAAGCAGAGGGCAGCTGGGAGAGCCTGATCGGTAAGCACCTTTGCTGCCGACTAGCGCGTTGCTGTGGCGCATTCTCTGCGGCACGGTCTTGCCCCGTCATTCCCCCGTGGATCTGGGCAGAGTCACATCTTGCAGCAGTGCAGAACTTGGCCTGGCAGAGGCGTGGGCTCCTGCGTGCCTTACCGTTGTGAGCCAAAGCAGGGGCTAGCGACTTCTGGTGGCTTGGAGGGGCCTAAATTCCTGGGGCAGGAGTTGGGTGCTAAAATGCGGGGGAAATTGTTCCGGAGCACATTTGATCCTGGTGTTTCTTAGGCATTCTAATGGGCCTGTAATTTACCTTGGCCATAGGGCAGCTCCCTTGAGAACAAATCCCAGCTTGAGGTGAGGGACAGGCCCAGGAATCTTGAATCCAAAACCATAAAATCCCCACAAGGGTGCCGGTCACAGAAGAAAAGGATGGTAATAGAAGTTTCCCAATTTCCCTGGCTGTGGAGACTGTTTGGGAAAGCTGGTGTGAAGGCAGAACATCTTTGGGAGGGCTCTACATTCACAGAATCATTATAGAATCAGTAAGGTTGAAAAACACCTCTAAGATCGTCAAGTCCAACTGTCAGCCCAACACCTCCTAAACCATGTCCCGAAAGACGCGCTTGCAGTGGAAACTGTCTTGCAGCAACGTCGAGCTCCAGCGCAGGGAGTGATGGCAGGGTCTGCACCATCAGACCGGACGTGAACCTGGAGAACACCGTGCTGCCCGTCACCTTGAAAGGTGAGGGTCCGAGCGCCGCTCTGGCGGCTCGCAGCTGTGCTGGGGCCCCTTCGCGGGGCATCAGCTAGAGGGAGGCTAGGCATCTGTGTGCTGCAGAGTCACCCTCTCAGCTTGGGAACTGTCGATGAGTGTCCCTCCTCTCTAGCCACCCCCATTTGTATGATCCTGGAAGAAATGTCACGCTAAAGCATTCCTGCTGTAAAGCGGTTTTGTCCAAAAAGAACAGGAAGAAATGGAAAAGAAAGGAGTAGTATCGTCTGGCCACGTTCAGACAATCGTTGTGTGGAGCTCCGAGTCCACCTCTGGGCTGGGGAAAGTTCTCTGTTCTCTGTGCGCACTGTAGGGCAAAAACCTACTCCAGACCTGGTAGGGCGCATCATGGGCTGCATGGACCTGCTGGGTCCTGCCCTCCTCACCCTTGGTGGGGGAGCGTGCGTTTGAGCGTCTCGCTTTTCCCCAGGCCTTGTGGCCGGTGGCTGCAGCAGGAGCGGAGCCATTTTGAAGACGCCTGCCCTGGGTTGCGATTGCCCAGCAGGTGCAGTCCCGAGGAGAGGAGGCCAACATCTACCCCGTTTCCTGTGTTGAAACTCTCCAGCCTGAGCATGGGGAAGAGGCGAGAGAGAGATGTGTTGCTTCTTTCTGGCAGAGATTGCGCTGTCTCAGCTGGACCAGCTAAAGCCGCTGAAGCAGACCGTTTTGAAGTATGCGGCTGTCATCGGGCCCGTGTTTACCACCCAGCTGCTCTTGCACGTCCTTCCGGCTGACATGAGGCACAAGGTGAATTGTGTGTTGACCATGCTGGTGAAGGACAACATCCTTAAGTGGCTGAAAAACACAGAGGTGCCAGAAGATGTCCAAGATCCTACCAAGAGGCCAGGCACCTCTGTGCAGGCGGAGAGCGGTAAGTGGTAGCAGTGAGGTGGACAAGGGAGCTCCCAGCTGTGTCCTGATGGGCTCCCCCGGGCATGGTGCGCTCCCCCCCTGCCCCCGCCCCCGGTGATGGCTGGGTGGAGCTCAGGCAGGCATGGCTGTTCAGGAGGGGTTGTGCAAAGATCTTACGAGCCGATCTCAAAGCACACGAGCTTTGTGGTGGAGGGGAGTTCCCACCAGCCGTCCCAAGTGCCTCTGCTCCGCGGCCTCCAGGCGCTGCTTATAGCGCAGGCATAGGAGGGCTTGTGGAACCCCTGACATCCTCTGCGGGCCGCCTGCAGCGTCCAGACCAAAGATGGCCTCCAGAGAGCCCCGGGCCCTTTGACAGGCTTTCACTCAGCTTTGATTCCCCTGTGGAGCAGGGCGGGAAGCTCAGGAGGCTGGGGACTGCCTTGCCAAGAGCAGGGAGAAAGCGCGGGCCAGGGCTCGCTTTGGCTGGCAGCAACATCCCCAGCTGCTGCCTGGAGCGCAGCTGAGCACTGTGTCCCCAGGGCCGTGCTAGCGTCAAGCAAGGCAAGCTGGGCCCTTCCACCCCGTGCTGCAAGGCTCGGTGTGCAGCAGTGCAGGTTTGCTGCCGAGGGTGCGCCCCAAGGCGTGACTTTGGTGTCCCGGCTGGGATGGCCCTGAGCCTTGGCCCCAGCTGGGGCTGATGCAAAGGCCCTTTGCCTTGCAGATGTGGAGACGCCCGCTCTGAGGATGACCGTGGTGCAGCAGTCTGGCGCTCTGGCCTTCCGTGTCGTGCTGCTGCAGGAGGCTGCCTACCAGCTGTGGCCCAAGAGACAGCGGGTCGCCTTGCACCGCACGTGTGCCGCCTTCCTGGAGCGGCACGCGCACAAATGCAAGAGCTGCGGCCAAGGAGAGTTTGTTGCCTTCCACCGCTTCGCCGTCACCAGCACCCAGGATGGAGGGAGGTGCCAGGGCTCTGCTGACCAGGGCGACTCACGCAGCTGGGAGACCTTGGTGCTTGCAGGAGAGCAGCTGAAGAGGGATAGGACCCACGCCACTGAGGGTATGCTGTGCGCCGTGCTCCACAGCCCGGGCCCTCCAGGAGCCCAGGGGTGTGTGCTGGGGATCGGGTGGGAGTAGATCTGCTAGGGACAAGCCCAGGAGGTGAGGATGACCACTGCAGGCTTTCCTCAGTGTGTTGGGACCCTTGCAAGGATCCTTGCAAGCCCCGCTGGGAGAGGGAGAGCAGCTCCTACCCCGGCGTACGCGAGGAGGTGTCTAACCCCCTGTGTTCTCGCCAGATGCTGAAGATGCACTGCGGCGGCAGCAGCAGGCTTTCATGGGGGAGGATTTTGGGTGAGCAGACCAGGTTTTGGTTATTTTTGAAGCCAGTGAGCACAGGGTCTCCACAGGAGGCAAAGGAAACTCGGGAATCTGGCTGCCGGTTGTGACTGTAGCTTAGGGAAGAGGCTGTCTGTGGGGTGGGAGCTGGGAGGAGATGGCCATGGAGATGAGAGAGTGCTTGAGGAAGCCCATGGGCTCAGGGCAATGGTCACACGTCACCGGAGCAGCCCTTGCTTTCCAGTTCCTACCGAGCAGCGCTGGCAAAATCTGCAGGGGAGGAGCACCTGCATGAGTCACGCCTGCCCGTGGCCTCACGCTCTGCTTTGAACAAAGGGCTTTTTCTGTCGTCTGTGTGGGGAGAAAGACCACTCTAAGTGATGCCTGTGTATTCTTTGCTCTCTTCTTCCCCTGGGAACCGTCCTCTGACTAGTGTGGCAGGGCGGCCTGTGGCAAAGAGCGAACAGACAACTGAGGTGCCCAGCAAGGCCGATGGGAAGGACAGCGGCGCATGCTCCTGTGAGTGCAAAGCCATCGTGGAATCGGTGCTGGTGCCTTTGGCTCGCCACTACATGGCAATGGGCGATGCTGCCAGAGCCTTCTACTACCTTCTGGAGTGTGCGGCTGCCTACCTGCATGTCTCCAACAGCGACATGGTGAGTTGCCCTGCTTGCCAGCACCCTCTGTGCACGGAGTCCTCTCAGTCGCCTGGCTCTGGGCAGGACAACTTCCCCGTTGCAACAGGGCATGCCTCTGTGGGGCCTCAGAAGGGAAACGCTGGGCTCAGACCCTGACTTCTTCCCCTGCTTTGCCTCTTCTGCGGCAAGAGGCACAGGGCACTGTGCCCTTAGGACAAGGGGCGTTAGCAGGGAGGCGGTCTGAAGGATCAGTGGTGCCTGCGCTCTGAGCCAGTGTGACTGTGTTTGAGCGGGCATCACCGAGGGGGAGGAACAGGCCCTCTTAAGACAGACGCCAGAGGCAAGGGGGAAGGGCAAGGCTGGCTGTGGGCTCTGCACCCACGCTCACCTGCTGCTCTCTGTGTGCTTGCACAAAGGCCCTCGTGAAGCTGAATGAAGCGGAGGTCCTGAGGAACTCCGTAGACAAGAAAGCGAATGTGATAGCCCGCTTTGAAGAGGCCACCTTCTTCAGCCTCAAAGGGGAGGTAAAGAGACGGAGAGGTCCGGCGGGATCTCCGGGGGGACAGAGCTGGACGCCTTCCCCAGTTGCAGGGGATGTCCCTGGGGCATCTGCAGCCACTGGCAGATTCCTGCAGTCTCTTGGGCCACTGGTCCCCATCGGGACGTTTCCCTTTTCCCTTGCAGGTCTGCTATCGTATGGGACGCATGGAGCTGGCAAAGAAAATGATCCTGGAGGCTTTGAGCCTGCTCAAAAGGAAGTTCCCCCGGACCACCGTTGGAGCCTTGGTCAAGTCTCAGGTGGAAAAGTTGCAGTGTGCCGCTTACGTTGCCAGAAGAGCAGCCTCCCTTCCGCAGGAGGCCCGGTAAGAAGCAGAAGTGAGAAGCCAGGGGAGGAAGAGCCATTTCCCACCTGGTCCCAAGCATCCAGGCCCAGAGCTGCTTGAGCCCAGTCTTGAGGCCACACCTAACCTGAGGCCGTAGTGCCAACACGCCCTCTCAAGCGGTCAGCTTCCCCCGGCGGCACATCTTTGTTTGCTGCCTTCTGCTCCAGCAGCCCTCCTTCCATCAGCCCCCTTTCCTCCGAGGAGGTGTAACCGGCTTGTCCACCGCCCTGCTCTCCCCCCGCCCTGGTCGCTTTAGCACTGTACAGCTAGAGCCTCTGGGCCCATCACTTTCTCTTGTGTGGCAGGAGGAAGAGGCTAGCCTGGCTGCTGCAGCAGAGCTGCTGCCTTTCCTTACTGGAGCAGCTCTTCAGCCTGGAGGGCACTTCCAGCAGGCAGACGTTCTCCCGCCTGGCAGCGCGCATGAAGGCCAACACGGACAGGGCAGCGGACTCCTGTCGGGCAGCAGATGCCCACCGCAGGGGTGGAGATGAACTAATCTAATTAAATACCTCTTTTATCATGACCTTTGCTGTCGGGCCTTTCTTTCCTAGGCACTGGGGAAAAATGTGGGGACATAGCACGCAGGTAGGTCATATGTCCCCTCCGCCGTCCCTTCCAGCTGGCAGCACTCCTTCTAGTGGCAGAATTCCTTTGGCTTGTCCCCTCCGGCTGCCTGCCAATGGCTTTGGCGTGAGAAGGGTTTGCATCTGGAGGTTCCCTGCGCTTCACGCTGAGGCCCCTCTCGGTTTGTGGCAGACTTCAGAATTGTGGGCACGGCTACAGGTGTGCTCACTGAGATGGGCCGGAGTTTGCTGGCGGATTGCAGCTCGCTTAGGGAACTGCAGAATGGCAGGGGCTTCAGTCACCTGCAGGAGCTCTGCATATGCAGCTTTGCCCCTGGCACATCCTGAGCACAGAATTCCCGTGGCCACCACAGGAACGAGGACTCTTCATAACCTTTACCACACAACAACCAAATTTCCCCACCAAAGGTTCTTCATGTTCTTCACGTTCAAAAGTGAACCACTTCTTTGTGGTGTAGAAAAACTCCCTGAGGCAACGGAGAGTTACAACTACATTCGATTGCAAATCACTTTGGTAGACACAGATTCAAGGTGTGACATGATCCTTCTGAACCTTTACTTTCCCTGTTCCCAGCTTACTTAGATTTAAGAAATAAGACTTACAAAACGATGTCATTTTTTCACAAACATAAGTAACTCACAGGCTATACGCTTACGTCAGCACACAGCTTGCCTTTCCACCTCAAACTCTGAGATTTATCAGGTTGATCGGCAAACTAACACAGTGGAGCACCAACCCAACTCGTCTCTTTAGGCATCACCACCACACAAACGCTCGCTGCCAGTAATCCCACTGCAGCACTACAGACAAGCAAATCCCCACCTGGATTCTAGCAAGTCAAACCAAATCACGTTCTGGAAAGCTGAGTAATAAGGAAGTATTTATTTGTTGCATATTCTAAGGTGATAAAAATAGAGTGAATCTTGACGTTCCATTAAGTTAAGGTGACTCTTGTCTACGCTCAGATAAGGAGCCGAGGGGACAGGACTTCGTTTGAGTTTTGGGTTAGAGACGACAGGAAAAATTAGTGACATTGCACAGTGTATCCCATCTGCACAGGCACCATATTCAATTAGCAGAGATTGAAGGACTTCAGGCTGAAAGTCAATCTGTTAACCACCTCCCAGACCACTCAGTGAAGGCTGTTTTTTCCTACCCAAAGTCCAGAGAAAAGTGTGTTCTGCTCTAAAGTCACCGGCTTGCTAGTCCGAGACCGACGCCAGACTCTGCCTCCTCCCAGCGCTGCTCCACGCCAGCACAGCTCCGTCCTGCCGGCACTGGTGGCGGTTGGCTCCAACGGTCCGACCCCAACGGAAACTGGGCGGGGAGTCTCTCCAGTATGGCTCTGTGAGTCTTGCACTGGGGAGCCCAGAGCTGGACACAGCACAGGGGAAGGGTCACCTCCCTCCATCTCCTGCTGATGCCTTGCCTACTGCAGCCCAGGACTCAGTTAGCCGCCTGTGCCCCAGGAGCACTTTGCCGGCTCCAAACTGGTCAGCTGGGGGTCCACCATGTCCCCAGGAGTCTGCACAGCTGCTTTCCAGCTGGGTGTCCCCCAGCGTGTACTGGTGCAAGGGCTTGTTCCTTCCCAGGTGCGGGACTTTGCCCTTCCCCGGGGTGAGCTGCATGAGGGTCCTGTCAGCCCCTTTCTCCAGCCTCTCAGGGCCCCTCTGGTCGGCAGCACGACCCGCCGGCGCATGGGCCTCTCCTCCCACTTCTGTGCCACCTGCAAGCTGTCCGAGGGTACACTCTGCCCCATCAGCCAGATCACTGCATGTGAGCAGGGCTCACATAGTGCAGCGCAGGGCTTGCAGACGTGCACTTCGATATGGCATAACTTCTCACAGCAGGTTCAGAAATTTATTCAGTCTATTTTTTTGTTCTATATACAGCGCTTCCCCTTTTGCTTCCTGCAGGCTACTAAAAGCTGTTCAAACTGTCCCATTTTTCATTTGAACGTCACATCTCTTCACAGCGCTGGTGTTATGTGTCACACCGGGTCAGGTTGTACTCTCACATAGACGGTTAGACAGGGGGTAGCCTAGATTTAAAACCACCCTCCTGGGCACTGTCTCGCACACACTGGGGACCCCGGCAGGCTCTCTGGGGTGCCGCCTTTCCCGCAGTGCCGACTCTTGTGGCCGCTGCCTGTCCTTCCCTGCAGTGCTGCCTGCACCCACCTGCTGCGGCTGTCCTTGGGAAGGGCACTGGAGCTGAGAGAGGCCTTGGGAGAGGCAGAGGGGGAAGCTCTTCTCCAGAGACTTGCCAGCAACTCTGCAGAGCATCCCTTTTCCAGCCCATGAGACGCTCTGTGTGACAATGGAAGGTGCCCGTTGGTCCAAGGGATGAGGCTCTGCAGGGCTCCCATCAGGGTCCTTTGACGTGCCCATCCTCCAGCCCCCCCTCCAGGGGCTGGGGGCTCTCATCTACGTCCGCAGGCAATGTCTCAGCTGCCCAGGGATGTTGAAAACAGGGAAAGACATCGGCTGTTTATGTGAATAGCATGTCCCTTCTCCCCAGGGAAGGCGGTCTGCACCTGGAGATTGTGTGTAAATATTCACGATGCTGTTAATGCTCTTTTAAATATACTCTTTTAATGCTCTTTTGAAACAGCAGTGTTGTGTTGCGCACCAGGTTTTCGAAAGCATGCCAGATTTCCCTATTTACAGTCGATGGGCATTCTCCTCAAGAGCACCAGCTCGGCTTTTGGCAGCCTGACCTCACGGTGCTCTTCAGTTTGCCAGCCAGGAACAAGTCAACCCGCTACTGAACGAGCAACGTTTTCAAGGAGTGCCATATTTCAAAGTCCTACATTCTACCTAGAAAGGCCCAAGGTTTGCACCCATGACTGGGTGAGGAGCTTGACAGCCAGCCACGGATATTGCAGGGACTTGATTTCCACGCTGTTATTGGAGGAATCTATGAACACGCTGCGCTTATGAATCTAGGGAGTGAAGGTGTGTTTATGTTTCACCAGTAAACATCCAGCCCTGCTCATCTGGAAAGGCAGAAAAGGACCGGGCTGTGTTCGTGTTTATCTAAGCAGTGGTTGCGTATACATGGGTGCTGGCAAAGGCATTGCTCCGACTGTGCCCATCTCTTTTGCCGGTCACATTAATTGTGTAAGTCTGCGCGTGTGTTGGTGTGTCTGGCTCTTTGGAAAGCAGCGCAAGTCTCTCGGACACACACACGGCAACAGCAGCGGCCACATCCATCAGGCTGGGATAGGACGAGCCTCCTGGGTGCGATAGTCCACCTGATTGGGCTCTAGCAGACCTGGAAGGAGAAATCCCTTGTGTTCACAAGTCTGCTGCATCTGGCTGCTCCATCACAGAGTGGGGAAGGAAACGCAAAGAAACTCTGCAGCAGAGATCACAGGGGTGGACAGAGGGGCAGCGCTGGCCAGGCTGTGAAAGTCCCCCTCCCGAGGTGACAAGTGGGGTGGGGTGTTCCAGGGGAGCAGTGCTTAGGGGCGGGGTGGCACCCCATGGGCGTGGCTGGGTGGGTGGGGAGGGCGCACTGTGAGGTCACAGACCCCGCTGTGCCGTGCCATGATATATTGTGCTGTGCCGCGGGTACAGCTTGGCCAGTGCCGGCAGCAGCAGCGGTAGCAGCAGCAGCAGCGGTAGCAGCAGCAGCCGCAGCAGCAGCAGCACGGTGCAGGCACGGGGGACCATGGCCCCCACGTGCCTCCTTATTATTCTCCTATTGGTGGCCCTGCAAGCCGGGGACACCCAGGCTGCTCCATGGCAAGCATGGGGATTAGGTAGGTGGGCAGGCGAGGGCTGGCATGCAGCCCTGGGCAGCGTGGAGCAGCGCCCAGCGCACATTGGGGTGGTAGCGGGGCCGGGACCATGGTGGGGCAAGGCTGGGAGAGCAGCAGGGCTGGGCTGAGCCAGGGGAGCCATGGCCGGCTCCAGGGGCAAGTGGGAGGCAGTTGTGCTGCGGGGAGGCGCAGGGGGCCGCGGCCACTGCAGGGGGATTTTCCAGGTGAATGGTGGGGCCGGGAGCAGTGCCGTGGGGTGAGAAAGCATCCCTAGAGCTGGCCCTGTGCCACCCAGTCCCGCTGCAGCCTTCCCGCAGCCTGCACGTCGGCACCAGCGCTGCACAGCAGAGCAAGGCAGTAGCCTTCGGGAGCGCTTCTATGCCGGGCTGGTGACAGCTGTGCCCGGGGCCGTGGCTCTGCCGCTCCCCAGCTGGGTCCAGCTTTCAGCCTCGGGGATGTCTGTCCTGGGGAGACGTCCGCTCAGGAAGACGGGAGCATTCCTGCTCTAGCCCTGCAGTGCTCTCCTTGGCAAACCCAGGTCCCCGACACACAGCCCCAGCCCTCAGCCCGGGGGAACAGATGGGGCAGTGGTGGGGCACTCCCACTGCCCAGCAGGCCCTTCTCCACGAGATGTGCAAATGACCATTTTTTCCCTCCAGTGCTCCCACGTGGGCCTTTTTTGTGCACAGTAGAGATCTCCCAGTAAGAAATCCCCAAGGGGCCGTATGTCCATCCGGTGCTTGAGGCGTGTGGCACGCGGCCTGGAAACAGTATTTTGAGAGCTTCCAGGTGCCAGCCAACAGGCCACTCAGGCCCCTCTGCGGCTTTGGAAATCTCCACCCGTGTCATTACCTGACCCCCCTCCAGTCACTGCAGGTCACTGGGAAAGAAGTCGATCACAACAGCTAATGGAAATGTGCTTGATTACAGCCGTGCCTCCAGGCCATGGTCTCCAGGCGCCTCAGGCAGATGTTCTCTGGGAGCCTCAGGATGATCCCACAGGTATGTCACTTCAAGGAATGTGCATTTAGGGTTGAAGATGCTGTTCATGTGAAATTTTACTCAACAATTTCTTGGCCAATGCTCAGACACGCAGAAGAGCAGAGAGGGCACGGCTCGGGCTCGGTGATGTGCCCTGGGATACTCTGCCCTGCGAAGGTGTCTTTGACAGCCCCTCCGAGCCTCTGCTGCTCCCAGTGGCTGCTGCAAAGCCCGCGGGCTCTCTGGGCTTGAGTTCAGAGCTGGTGTGAGCTACAAGGAATCCTTTCTCCCGAAAGCTCCATGCATGGTGTGCATGAGGATGCGCAGGCACTTTGGGGTCGCTGAGACCGGCAGACCCTGCCGGGGCTGCAGGAATGCCTGGCAAGGATGGGAGCCTGCTCCAGCCGGCTCCGTTGTCCTCCTTGATGTCTGAGGTCTCTCAGTGACACCTCACGGTCAGGGGCAGGTGAGAGCTGCACACCCAGCTTGAGGCCGGACAGCTAACTTGAAGGCAGCTAAAATGAGGGGCTGTGACTTCAGCCTTGGGTGGTTTAGCTGTCTGTTTCCAGCTGTGTTTTAGAAAACTTGGCTCTGGTTTTCCTCTTGTTTTGGGGGACCGTGGGCTCTTTGCTGCCACTTGTGAAAGTGCCCAGAACATGGTTGCAAGAGCTTGGGGTTCAGCCCGCCGTCTGTGTCTGTTGCCCTTACCGTGTGATGGAGTTGGCATGATGGGACGTGCTTCTCCAAAGGGCTCTTTCCCCAGCGGAACTGGGTGCAGCATCTTCCTGTCCTCTCTGAACAAAGTCATTTACCATCATCTTGAAGTCTGCCGAAAACGAACTAAGTGCAAACAAGAAGATGCCATGCAATCTCCTAGGCTCTCAGTAGGTCAGCTTTTGCTGTCTACTGGTAAACTGGAAAGTGCCTAGTGCTTAAATTTTTCTCTGCGAATGACACATAGTTCGGACTAGAGACGAGGTGCACCCCCAAATGCCCAGGCTTTGTTTCTAAGTGTTATTAATGTATTTTGCCTCCTGAAAACACCACGCTCCTGATGAGGAACGGTTGCTTCTCATTAAAGTGACCCTCTTTCTAAAGAGATGGACCGTGAGACTGTGGGGAAGGAGGCGCTTCAGGAAGGAGGCGGTCACGCGGTGCCAGTCTCTGATGAAAAAACAGCAGCAATTCAATCAACAGGCATGCCAAGTACTTGCTGCCCCCCAGTCATCCAGGGTCACATATCAAAAGCGCTGGGCGTCTGCAGGCTCCTCCCCTGGTGCCGCTACTGCACATTGGGTCGGCAGCCAAACCCTTAGTACAGAGCTAGTGTTCTCAAAGAAGCCAGGAGCGGCTCTCTGAGGATGACGGTCGTCTCGGGGCTGCGGTGGTTATTGCCATCAGCGGGCCAGAGAGATGCTGGTAACCCTCTGCGGATGTGGTGGAATGCTCACCTCCCACCGCAGCCCATTCACAGGATTTTCAGACCTCTGCCATTTTGGGAGCAGGGCCACCTGAGCCACGTTCAGTAGATGATGGGAAAGACGACTCTTAATCAAATGTCCCTCCCTGAGTACCCCGAGCTTGCTGTGAGTCCCCAGAGGCCCTGGGCACAACAGAGGGGGATCCCTCCTGTGAACTGGGGTCCAAAGGGATTCGCTGCTGGGGCAGAGGGATCCTGCACCATCCTTCTGCATCCTGTGGGCCTGAGCCATGCTGAGGCTTTTCCTTTCTCTCCTTCTTGGCAGTGCTGTCCAACCCCGGGGAAGCCCACCGCACCAGGACGTATGAATTTTTTCAGAAGAGTGCAGGTACTGAGCAGTCTTGCAGGGGCCATAGGTGGGAGACAACTCCTGAGAACTGGAGGCGTGCAAGCGTGCCCACGCTGGAGAAAAGGCAAAGGGGGAGAACAAGGGTCAGGTGTCTCCTGAGAGGGCCTGACTCCATGCCCTCGGGGTGTGGGCACTGGGCTGGGGAGGGAGAGCTGGGGGTGGCGCTCCCCGATGCAGGGATGGGTTTTGTCCGTGCTGCTCAAAGGGGCGGTTGGTCAAAGAGCTGCGCTCCCCCATGTGCTCTCCATCTGGCCTCATGAGTTCTGTTCCGTGGGACAGCTTGTCCCAACGGGTCAGAGAGAGTCTCCGTGCAGCGGCACCAGCAAGCCTCGGAGAGCGAGGGTGGGCGAGCGCCAAAGAAATTGTGTGCAAATGGGAAGGGTAGCCAAGAAGGGGGAGCAAACCCATGGCACGGGGAAAACTGGGTTATGGCCATCCCGGAGTGTAGGCAGAGGTGAGAGGAGAAAGAGATGCTCCAGAGTGCATTGATTTGCAAGGGCTTTGGGACTTTCCTTGGTTTCTACTGAAACCAAGGAAACGTTGCAGCCCCAGGATGTTCACTGGTTCAGAGAAGCTAACAAAGTGAGGACAAACATCTCCTGGCAACGTCAGGCCTCCTGTGAGATTACCAGTAGCACGCAGGACACAGTAACGTGCAGAACTGTTCCTCCAGGTGTGGATGGCAAGAGAAGCTCAAGCGACACGGATCCTAAGGATTTCCAGAAGTTCTGCATAGAAGGTGCCGTGGCGGTCTTGGGGTCCATACTGCTTGGGATGTTTTTTTGTTGTCTGATCCACCTGTGGAGGAAGAGAAGACGGTGAGTCGTTGGGAGGTCTTTTGCCAAACTTCTGCATGAGATGGCTGCTATTTGCTGAGACTCATTTAGAGGCAGGGTATTCTGGAGAGCTGAGTTTTAACTGGCCTCTCAATTCGTGGGCATTCTTTTCTGTAACCCCTTCTTACTGAGACAAATGTGGGTTAAAAGGGACCCTGCTTGGACAAGAGCAGAGCCAGTGACCGACATAGGCAGAGGAAGGTCAGGAAGTAACAACAAGGCATGACGTTGCCGTAGAAAGAGAGAATTGCAATAGTGACATCTCCCCGCCAGTGAGCCTAGCGGCAGAAATCACCCTGCTAGGTGATGCTGTAAATCCCAGAGCTTGCCCTTGGCCAAGGTGTCCCAGCAGCTCAGGCTGTGGTGACAAACCTTCCCAGCTCTCAGCTTCTGGGAGCAGAGCCCCACCCGAGGGGTGCGGGGCGCCCCATTTTCTGCACAGAGCTCTCCGTGCCCACAGCTCCCACATGCAGCCGGGTTCCCAGACCCCGTGGGGCGCGCAGCTCTGCCCCACACCCTCCGGGCACCGCAGGCGTGGCAGGGCCTCAGCAGCCTCCTCTCTCCGCAGGCGCCTCGCCGCAGCTTCGAGAGCCCGGTCCGACACCAGCAGCTGCCCCTCACGCCCGGACAGCTGGACTGACCCCCCCAGCCCCTCCGAGAGCTGGACCCGATACCAGCAGCCATCACGTGTGCCTGGGAAAGCGGCCCGCCAGCCATGGGGCACCAGGGGGGAACCAGCCCCCACTGGCCCGGACAGCCGCCCGGCCTGCCTGCCTCCGCCCCCGCCGCCTCCGCCCCTGCCCGCGTGGCTGTCCAACTCGGCCAGCAAGGTGTTGCAGGAACGGCCCAGCACCCTCCAGGCCTCGCAGAAACGGAAACCACCCCGTCGCCCCCCAAGGCCATTGCTCCAGCCCTCCTGCCAGGGCCTGAGGCAGGCCCGCCAGGGTATGGATTTGGGGGGAGAGGATGAATTGGAGCGACAAATGGGCAACGACGACAAATCTGAGTTCCTTCGATGACGAGGTCACGCACCTAGCTGAACAAGGGAAGTCGGCCAATGTGATCTTTTTGGATTTCAGTAAAGCTTTCGCTACTGTCTCTCACAGTCTTCTCCTGGACAAACTGTCCAGCACAGAGCTGGATAAACACGTCATGCAGTGGGTGAGCAATGGGCTGATGGGTCGGGCTCAAAGGGTCATAGTCAATGGCTTACATCGGGCTGGCGGCCAGTCACTAGTGGGGTTGCACAGGGCTCCATCTTGGCTCTGGTACTCTTTAATCTCTTGGTAAATGCCTTGGGTGCAGGGCTTGAAGGAATACTAACTAAACTTGCTGACGACACAAAACTGGGAGGAGCTGTTGGCACTCAAGGGCAGAGAGGCCCTGTAGAGAGACCATAGAATCACAGAATCATTAGGGTTGGAAAAGACCTCTAAGATCACCAAGACTACCATATCTCCTAACACTACCATGTCTCCTGGACAGGCTGGAGAGCTGGGCAATCACCAACTGCATAAAGTTTAATGAGGGCAAGTGCCTGATTTTGCCCCTGGGGCATGGCAACCTGGGATATACAGACAGCCTGGGGAACGAGGGGCTGGGGAGCAGCTCTGCAGAGGGACCTGGGGGTTCTGGTCGACGGCAAGTTGAACACGAGCCAGCAGCGTGCCCTGGCAGCCCAGAGGCCCAGCCGTGCCCTGGGGGGCATCGAGCCCTGCATGGCAGCCAGTCGAGGGAGGGGATTGTCCCGCTCTGCTCCACGCTGGGGCGGCCTCACCTTAAGTGCTGTGGGCAATTTTGGGTGCCACAGTACATTACAGATACAAAGCTACTAGAGAATGCCCAGAGGAGGGCCACAAGTTGGTGAAGGGTTTAGAGGAGAAACCACACAAGGAGCAGCTAAAGTCACTTGGTTTCTTCAGCCTGGAGAAAAGGAGACGGTCACAATCCACTGTTGGGTTGAATAATTTGGCAGAGGTTAAACCCCCTTGCTTTCCAAGCGACCTCAGCTAATTCTGGGTGGCTGGGGGCGGCTGGGCTTAACTTCTGGTTAACTCAAACGGGTCCATACAGCTCCCAGCATGGCCTGGGGCCCCACACACACCCACAGCCACTAGAAGTGGTGCCCTGGCCTGCTGTGGGGCATGGCACTACAGCTCCCAGCATGGCCTGGGGCCCCACACACACCCACAGCCACTGGGGTGGTGCCCTGGCCTGCTGTGGGGCATGGCACTACAGCTCCCAGCATGGCCTGGGGCCCCACACACACCCACAGCCACTAGAAGTGGTGCCCTGGCCTGCTGTGGGGCATGGCACTACAGCTCCCAGCATGGCCTGGGGCCCCACACACACCCACAGCCGCTGGGGTGGTGCCCTGGCCTGCTGTGGGGCATGGCACTACAGCTCCCAGCATGCCGTGTGGTGCCGCACAAGCGCGCTGCCTTCATCCGCCGCCATTTTCTCCCTTGTCAGAGCAGCCCCCCAGAGGGGTGGTAGTGGCCTCCCCAGAGAACATTGTTAGTGCTTATGTTGTCCCTACATCAGGGTTCTTCCCTGGTGTGCAAAATCCAATCAACACACTGAGTCGAGAGATATTTGTCTCTCTCCCCAGTCTGCAGAGTGGGGTGCCGAGCATTTACCATCAGCCAGCAGACCATTTAGAAACACGGGGGGGGTCTTTTATACAAAACAATAACAAGAGATGTTCCATTAAAATATCTGCTTGGTTACTTGTACAATAGTTCATCCGCACACATCTTCCTTTTAGCTGGGCTCATTATGTTAAGGTGGGCTCACATTTCCATCTCAGGTCTCCTCCTAGGGGTGTGCTTTTTAGCAGCATAATTGCCTAAGGTAACCGGAGGTCATCCCTTCATCCTGCCAGTTATCACTGAGTTAGGGTGTTACTTCACCTCCTGCCATGGCTTCTGCCTGAGCAATGGTGAGCCCCAGGGCAGCTATTCCCATCTCTCTGCTTTAGGGGCTTTCTGTTCTCTCTAGGCAAGGTTTCAAGGCTGACCGTCCTGGTTCTTTCAACCCTTCGATCTCACTTATGATTTTTCGGTGTCTTATTTCCTGAGGTTTGGGGTCTTTGTCTCTCTCTAGACCTCGGAGTGTCGTAGGGTGCAGCCGGGTGTCCGTCACGTCCCTGGCTTCCCTAGGAGAGACGCTTGCAAGTGAGGGTATGGGCAGAGTGATGAGCTGCTACTGCTTCATTAACAGTAAGGCGATGAAAAGGGAAACCGCGGGCCTGCTGCCGAATCGAGCAGATGAAATAGGAAGAGGAGGTGCAGGTAGGTCAGAGCTGCATCCTCAGAAATCTTCCTTTCCTCAGTCTCCACGAGAAGGGTCTCCCAGGCCTGTGTGCATCAAGGCAGGGTGTGAGGAGAAGAAGCAGAAGCAGCAGTGGGCAAGGAGCAATTCAGGGGTGGTTTATTTAACGGAAGCTCTTAGAGTCTGGGGGACTAGAGGGGCTGCAGCCAAAGGGGCTAAGAGAGCAGGCCAAAGTCATAGTGGGGCTGCTCCGTATCATCTCTGAAAGGTCATGGAGAGGAAGTGAAAAGGCATCTTTGACTTTGACTTCAGCAAGCCTTTCAATAGCATCCCCAACAATAGCCGTGCATCCAGGTGAGCAAGTTCTGGTCACCATGCCTGGGTAACCAGTCGGGTCAAATGCCGGAGGGGCGGTTGGGCTCAGAGGCTTGTGACTAAGTGGTTCATACTCTAACTAGAAAGCAGTACCGACAGGAGCATTTCATGCGTCCATCTGGAGACCTGTCCTGTATAACTTCTTTATCAGTGACCTTGAAGAGGTGATGGAAGGCACGCTCGTCAGGTTTGCAGATGATAGCCTTCTGGGGGAAAGCGGCCAGCCCCGGGGAGCTCAACCGGCGAGAGGCATGGGCTGGCATGAACCTTAGGAATTTCAGCAGGGAGAAAAGCAAAGCCCTGCCCCTGCAGCAGCCTAACAAATCACAGCCACAGAGGCTGGGCACTGCCTGGCTCTGGAGCTGCTCTGTGGAAGCAGCCCTGGGGACCTGGTGGACGGTGAATGGCACATGGGCCACCAGCACGCCCTGGAGTCAAAGGTGGCCAAGGCCATCCTGGGCTGTGTGAACGGAAGCAGAGCCAGGAGACCGAGGGAAAGGCTTAGCCCCTTTGAGGCAATCCTTGCTAGTGCAGTTCTAGAAGACTGCCTCCAGGCTGGGTTTGTAAAGCGTGGGTATTGCACCGCCTAGAGGGACCCCACGGCAGCCTACCCGTTCCTATGGGGGGTTCTTTAGACGATGGTCCCAGGCTCTTTGCTGTTGTGCGTCACACGAGGATGGGAGACAAGAAGGAGAATTTGATACAAAAGAGGCTCAGGTGGGAGATCCAAAGAAACTTTGCCCCTAATTTTGGTGTAGGTAAATGACTCGCTCCCTCTGTATGCAGAACTGTTTGTATTTGATTCGAACAGTGTAAAACCTTTTCTTCTAAAGAGGCAATTACTTTGCCAGAACAAGTCGTTCACGGCCAGGGCTTCCCCAGCTCTGTTACGCCTGGCTGTTGTGGTGGCTGCTCCTTCGGCTCCTATGTGACTGACCAAAACAAACCCCACACTGGAGAAGCTCGGCAAGGATGATGGGCTCACGGAGCTCAGAAAATAATGTTAGGAGGTGACTATGGCTGTTGTAAAGCAAGCAGAACTTGCCTCAACACCAAGGGGACTGGATGGCGCCTTTTGTTGTCGATTCATGGACGTATCAATTGAGTGGGTAAAGTAATGGTCTTGCCTAAAATAATCATTAGAAAGTATTATTGCCCTGAGCCAGCTAGACCAGCATGGGAGAAGCGTATATGTGGTGGTAGGTGGCCCAAGCCAGCATAGAGTGTAAAAGTCAAAAAGCCGGCAAAATATACTTGGAAGAGAGAAATGGGCTTCAGCTGCCTTAAACCCATGTACTCCTTCCTGGCGACTGGGGACACCCAGCATCCTGACAGTGAGCATATGGAGATAGGTAATGGGAATCCTATTTGCCATCTGATTCCGCTGTAGAGTGCAATTGCTCTCTTCTGCTTCTGTTGGGATTTCACTATCATGTGATTTCGGTATATTCAGTAGAGAGCGCTTCTCTTAGTAAAAATTCCCTACAACATCAAATATCCTCAAATAAGTAAACTTGATATTAAAACCTTAAACCCTCCTCATGTGGAGTCTCCCAACGACCCTAGTCAGGGGGTTTAGCACTGTGGCACCCTGTCACCTGCCAACTAGCTGAGAGCGTGCTCTGCCACGGTGTCTTCATCACTTGTGAGGAGTGGACGTTGCATCAGCACCGCTGCCCAAACTTGGCACACCGCTAGTGAGCGATCCTCTCACGGGGTTTTGTGCCACAAATTGCAGCCCTCTGGGCATCCATGGGAACGTTTTCAGTCTCCCTCCACAGCCTCTTATCGGACTCGACCTTTGCCACCTCCTCAGTGAGGGTGTTATGGGAGATGGTGTCACAACACTACCTAAACCCAAAGTGAACAAACCCCTGTGGTCCCCCATGTCCCAAAGGACTGAAGTGAGGCCAACCAGCTTGTGCCACCCTGGATCTTCTTTCTGGCCCTTCCTGAAGACAGGAGCCACATTTGCTTTCTCCCAGTCCTCAGGAGCCTTCCCCCGTTGCTGCAACATTTCAAGGGTCACTGAGAGCAGCCTTGTGGTCACATCAGCCAGCTCCCTCAGCACCTGTGGGTGCATCCCCTCAGGCCTTGGCACAGCCCTGGCACGGCCACCCTGCCTCTAGGAAAGAAAGATCACTCTCCATCGGCGTGGCGGTCAAAGGAGGTTTATTGCCATAAGTACCCCCGGCTCGCAGTGGTCACTGTCACAGTCGCAGAAGATCTTGTCTGCCTCTGGCCGCGGGCAATAGGAAGCTGCAGTGACACGGGAGGGGCGATGAGGAGCTGCCCTTGCTGGGTGCTCCTCTCCTGCTCCGAGCCAGGCCTTTTGCTGCCAGGCCTCCAAGCTCCTCCCTGACCAGCAGAGCCAGAGCTCGGCTCTGCTCAAACCTACCTGAGAATAGGAGCCTCACTCCTGCTGCCGGCAAGAGCCGCTAAGGCCTCTTGCTTTTTCCAGGATGTCTCCTAAGGCATGGGACAAAGAGGTGAGTGTCAAGGCACTGCCCCACAGCCCTGGCTTGTGGCCCTCCCCTACACCTGGGACGTGCTTGGGGAGCTGGAGGGGAAGGCTAGAAAGATCAGAACTTTACAGTCGCGACATAGCAGCCGCCAGAGCTGAGCGTCGCCTCGTGCGGGGTCCAGCCTCCCCACCGGCACCTGCTCTGCAGCCCTTCTCCTACGCTCGCACTGAGCCCTCGGCAAACCCCTCTGTGGCAGCCCTCCTAAGGCCGGCCCCAGCCCTGGCCTCCCTGGGCAGATGGGGAAAGCGCAGGCCACCGTGGCCATCTTGGCAGGGAGGAGCACAGCATCGGGCCCCAGCCCTGACTCTCACCTAGGACTGCAATGGTGGCAGAGTGCAGCGCCTGCCCGTTCTCGAGGTGGCGGCTCCTGGCGATGCTGCGGAGCCTCTCCAGCACAGCAGGGGCATCTCTGACCTAGGGGCAAGCAGAGAGGCACAATTTCTTCTCTGGCCAAAAAGACCCCTCTGCTGACCCACGGCCGGTTGGCTGGGTGGGCCACAAGGGGAAAGGGAGAGAAAAGAGGGAGCGAGAGAGAGAGCGCAGGTGTCCAGAAGGGGTGGCCGTGCCTCTGCACCAGCTACCCGGCTCGCACCCTGCCCACCCGTGGCATGTCACCTCATGCTCCCCTCTCGGTTCTGGGGAAGGGCCCTGCGGCCGCAACCTCTCCCCAGGGCACAGCTCACTCACCAGGCAATGGCAAACCTCGTACTGCAGCTCGGCTGCGCTCAGACCGATGGAGGTGATGATGGTCTCCTGCACCCGCTCTGGCCCCAAAAACGGAGCGCAGAGATAGAGAGCGGTCCTGCACACCTGAAAAAGAGAGTCGAGCCACGTCGTTCCTCCCCTGTGGGAGCGGGTGGGGTCCTTGCCAGGAAGCTCGTCCAGCTGAGCTCTGCTCAGCTCACCCCCCCAGCAGAGGGGGCTGCCCCAGACGCAGTCTCCGGGCAGGGAGGGCACTGGCTGCAGCAGTTCGCCAGGCAGCTTTCTATGCCTTTCTACGGCTTGCTACGGCTTTGCAAATGAGATGTGGGGGCTCTTACATTGGAGACTTCAGGGTCAGGATCCCGGAGGTGCAAGAGAAGGCTGACCCAGGTTTCCGCCACTTCCCTGGCGAAGAATGATCTCTTCCCTGAGGCGGAGGAGGCCAGGGCGGCGTAGAGGCTGAAGGCCGAGTAGCGAAGGACCTCTGGCTCCTGCAACTCACAGACCCCATCTGTCAGCTGGGTAATGAGGGCACCTCCTACCAACGCCACTTCAACAATCGCGCGCTGCCCGTGGAGAAGAGCAGCCCAAGAAACAGCTCTCGTCCACTCATTTCCACCCTCAAGAAACCAGTACGTAAACAACCAGAACAAGAATCAGGGATCGGTAAATCAGTGTGCTTGAATACAGTGCTTTGGAAAACAATGGTTTGGAAAGAAGGTCACCTCATCCAGATTCCTTCCCTGCCACCTAGGTCGTGAGTCCCGGAGTGACTCCCAATACACAGGGAGCCTCCGGGCACCTAAGCAGCCTTTCTGGCAGGGGAGCCATGTAATGCCTGGGAAACCACAGGAGCGCACGAGAAACCCTGCCGTCCTGGGGCAGACACAGGCACTTGACAGCACAGCCCACCCTACCCGCAGAAGAGTGGGGGGAAAGGGTCCAAGCAGATGTTCAGCCAGCAGAGAGCCTCCACGCAGCACGGGGAGGCCCTGGGCACACACCGTCCCGCCTCCCTCCCCGCCCCCACCTCTCAGACAAGCAGAAGAAAGAGTTGGTTCACTCACAGCCTCAAAGAACATCTTGGTGGACCTGGCGACGTCTTTGAAGGCAGACCCCAAGCCCTCTGCCTTCAGCTTCCTCACCACCTCAGCCAGCGCCAGCATGCTCTCAGCAGCCACCTCGGGACAGGTGGTGTCCCTCAGGCCCCTCTGCAGCGCCTCCAGAATGGCCTCCTTGTGCCTTCGCACCTGCAAAGCCAAAGACCCCACAAGCTTCTCACGAGTCCTGGCCCAAACAGCGCCTCTTTACCATTGCTTATGTTTTGCACCAGGAGGCGCTGGCCTGTTCTGATCCCCTCAGGAAAGGGGCTCGAGACTCTCTAAGATCTCTTCTGACATGCTCTTTGTCAGAGCCAGCACTTCAGAGAAAGAGAGGCTAATAAAGGCAGTCCCTTCAGGTGCTGGGAGCCCTGACTCGTGCAGCCCTGCCTGCGCCTCTGATCCCCACGCAGGGTGCTGTGCAGACCCCACCCGTGGGAAGGGTTAGGCCGGTTTGGCCATTTGAGCTCTTACGGGATTGTCCTACAAGGCCTCAAGCCCTGGTACATGGGGGAGCTACCTGCAGGCTCCTTGGTCGCAGTGAGCCGGCCAAGCTCCTCCTGAGGCCAAGGGAGATGCACAGGGCAGCACAGGCTTGGGCCCCCTCGGGGGAACTGTTAGGGGGCTCTAACTCCTTGACGGGCAAGAGTGTTTGGTCAGGAACCCTTCATCTGCCAGGGGCTGAAGTTGCTAGAAACCGGCTCAGAGGGGATCTCAGCCCAGGAAGCCTTGTTTGGCGCCAGGTCCCCCTTTGCCACCCTGCTGACATCAGAGAAAGGAGCGTGGCCTTAGGAAAGAGCCCCGTTTGCCTTTGCTAGCCTGGCCAAGCTCTCAAAGCCCCGTGCAGCTCTCCACCAGGTTCCTGCCAGTGAGTGGCTGCAGTCAGAGAAGGGAAAAGCTGGTCTCACCTCCTCGGGTGCTCTCCTGACTGCATTGCCCAGGCCTCTCGCTGCCATCTGCCGCACAGCGCTGATTCCGTGCTGTGATCTCTCCACCAAGACGCCTAGGACACTCTCCAGGAACTTCTTCTCCATCATCGGGGGGTCCTTCATCAGCTACAATAAAGCAACATGCCCGTGAGTGCCAGGGTGCCAGCCAAGCCCAGGCACAGCACGCGAATGGGCTTCAAAGAAATGAGGATCCATTGGATCCACTGGACGGTGACTCTCTCCTGGCACCTTCTTCCCTCAGAAAGAGACATCCCAAGCAGCACTTTCCTAAGAGAAGCCCTCTGAAGCCTTCCTCCCCGCCCTGTTGCCTCACCTCAGCAAAGAAAGCCGTTGCCGTGAGCTGCAGGTTTTCCGAGCGGGAGTTCAGCCACTGGGAAAGGGCCCATATCACTCCCCTTGAGACGAGCTGGTTGCGAAGCAGGACGCTGCACATAGAGCACAAGAAGGCGACACACAGTCATGCGGCAAGGGCACAGGCCACGACTCAAAACTTCCCCTGCTCCGACGCGGGCGCTGTTCAGCCCTGCAAGGCAGCTCCCTGGGCACACGGGAATGGTCCTGGCAGCCATTTCCCTGGGCACAGCCACCCACAGGACGGTGAGGCGCAGCCCCGGGGTCTCACCTCGTCAGGAGGCACACACCATCGGCATGAGCCCGCGGGTTTTCGAGAAATGCCCACGCTCCCTGCCTCCGTAGCAGCAGCAGCCACCTCTTCTCCATGCATCTGCTCAGCACCAGCTCTAGAGCCTCACGGTAAGGGCTGGCAAAAAGAAAGCCCAAAGACATCGCAAATCGCAGCACTTCTGGGGAAGATTTGCTGTGGTGGAGCTAAAAAGCTCTGCCGCCGTGGGAGGTGTTGCTCCGGAGGCTCATCCCACACGGCCCCGTGCTGGAGGCCAGGTACCCCTGAAATGACGCTTGGTAGCATTCAAGTCCATAAAGCTCTCAGAAAATGGACATTTTCATCCTTTGCCATGCCTCAAGCCACTGGCAGCGCAGGGTCCCTGGGCTCACTCGATGCCAGATGCCCAAGGTGCTCCCTGAGGGCTCGTCTCGCCAGCATTTTATGCAGCAGGACTTGCAGGTCACAGATAGCTCCAATTTCCCCCAGCTCTTGAGGACCAGGAGCGGGGGCAGAGTCCAGTGCTGTGAGGAGGTGACCCAATGGGTCCGCCCACCGACAGATTTTACAGGCAGGATCTCTGCTGCTACAGCCAAGCCCGCTGGTCATGCCCTGCCAGGCCGCAGATTAGACGAGCTGAGTCTCTAGGACACCAGACCACAGATGGCCATGGCCGGAGCTGGGCCACCGCCCCCGGGCCAGGAGGGGTCTCCCCGTCTGTGGGCTGGGCCAACCCCACGCAGGGTCTCTGCCCGGTCAGCAGAGGGAGAAGAAGGACACGCTGCCGTCAAGGCTGCACAGGAGGCAGGATGAGAGCAGTTGGTGGTGCCAACCCCACGACCCCTTCCTCTCTGGGAACAGATGGTTCTCCAGGAAAGAAGAGAAGCCAAGACAGCCCTGAACCGGCCGCCACGCCAAGGAAACAGGGCAGGCCAAAGTGCTCCCTCAGCACCACAGACGAACACGCCTGGGTGGGGAAGTAAAGCTCCCCAACTTTCCTGCCCCTGCTGCTCCTTACCTGCACGGCTTGTCCTCACTTCTCGGTACATTGAGGAAGAGTCCCCTCCGGCATCTCAAAGGGGGGAGCAGCATCTCCTCCCCCAGCACCTTGCTGACCTCACCCAGGAGGCCTGGAAGGAGGCAGGGAAGCAGGCGCCGGACCCTTTCCTCGGTTGGCAGCACGAACACCACCTCGGAGATGGCACGGGGGAGCTACAGGGAAATCCAGCCAAGAACCACCTGTTAAACAAGGGCTTTGCCCACCAGCGCAGTCTCTCTGCCTCCCCTGGGGGCTCTTGCTGCCTGCAGGTCTCATGCCAGGGACAGCAGCGAAGCACCCCGGCCCCTCTACAGCGGCAATGCTGAGACGCCCTGGCACGTCGCCCCTGTGCAGTCCCCCCAGGCATTTGATAGTTAGACAGCGGATGCAAAGCTGCGGGGATGCCTCTGCCTTTGAACATACCGTGAGGGACTCCAGAGCAGCCTGGCTGTGGTCCGGTTGGTGAGCGGAGGAGTGGGGCCCAGGGTTGTTCTCTCCCGCTGCCTCTAATTTCTGTGTTAAGTACTTCAGGACCTGAACCCCCAGGACGCTTCTCCCCAAGGTCCTCCACAGCTCCATCGCGTCCCTGCAGGGGAAGAGACGTTCACCCCTGAGCTCACATCCCTGGTACCTGCGGTGCCCTCACTAGAGGCCAAACGCTCTCTTCATCAGCAGTGGGGCTTATGATGCCTGGTTCCTTCCCGAGACGGGAGCACACGGCCTTGCAGTGCTCAGACCTTTTGGGAGGCAAGCGACCTTCTTCTCCACTGGATTCCCCCTCACCCAGGACCCAGGCAAGCCACGGGGTCTGTCTTTAACCACAGTGGGGCGAGGTGGGAGTGCACAGACCTGTCCATGGGCAGCCGCTTCTGGAGGAGGCTGTCCACCACGGGCTCATGGTGAAAGCGGGCCAGGAGACGCACCGCCTGGAGCAGGAGGGGCCTGTGGGTGCTCTGTCGCATGGTCTGCATGCAGCTGTGGAGGATGTGCAGGACTTCTGGCACCTGAAAGGAAGAAGGTGGGAAAGAACGCCACAATGCCCCTGCCGCCACCAACTTGAAATAGGAGGGCAGCAGCATTTACAAAATCTTTACATTCCTGCAGAATTTAAAAACCCTTTAACTGCAAGCCTTTGGGAAGACCCACAAGTCCCTGGTGCTCTGCTGCTGTACATTTGAACTCCCATCGCTCCCAGGGACTGCCCCTTGGAAAATCTGCAGAGCGAAGAGCCAGCAAGGACTGATGGGAACAGCCCCATGGGATGTCCTCTAGGAGATCACAGCTGCTGCAAGGCTGAACTATTGAAATGAAGGGTTGAAATCTTCCCCTTTGGAGGGGAACAGAATGTGCCATCGCTCAAAGGGCTCAATTCTTCTCAGGCTGCTGCCTTCTCCAGCTCGCTGAACTGCTGCAGCCCTCAGGGGGAACTGGGAAGAACCAATACCTGCCGTTTTTCCCCACCAACTCCCCTGACCCTCTTACAGATTCCAGGCCCTGCTCTGTTCCCAGATTAGGATTGGATGCTTACAATAGTGGAGCTCCCAGGTACTCTGTGGCAACCCAAACTAACCTTGAAGGAGACAAGAGCGTAACACCAGGGCCGGCAGACTACTGCGCAGGAAGGGCAAGGCAGCCTGCCATCTGCTCCTTCGCTGCTTCTCCAGGGCCAGGGCCACCCTGAAAAAGTGCCGGGGTTCAACACTCCCGGTGAAAGGGCACTTGGAGCCTTGGAACCGGCCAGCCATGACCACGGGGCTACGGCTCATCATTTCTGTGCCAGAGCCACAGGGCAGATGAACCCGTCCTCCCTGCGAGGCCCCTTGGGGCAGCCGTACCGAGCACGGGTGGCTGGGTACGGCCTTTGCTCTATGGGGAGGTGCTTCCTGGGAGCAGGATCTCTCACAGACACGCTGGGAAAACCTCTTCAGGCCTGGATGCTGGAGAAACATCTCTGTGCTCCTCCAGATCTCACCAAAACCAGGGCTGGAGGAAGGCTGCTTTGGTGGGCCCAGGAAGAGCAGGTCACCAGGCGCCTTTGCCGTCAGGTGGGTCTCAGCGCTGCTCTGCAATCGGTAGGTCTCCACTGGGTGTCCCTGGGGACAAAGATTGAAAGGAGCAATTTGGTTTGTTTTGTCCCCAATCCTGGAATGCCACGAGAGAGACCCGCCACCCCCAAGTCAGCTGTGTGACATGGACCCCATGTACAAGCTGCAGACACGGGTCAGGACGGCTGTGGGAAGCAGGCAAGGCATTCTGTGGTCAGAAAGCAGAGCTGGAGACAATGGGGAGGGAAGCCCAGGGCAGCCGGCAGCTGGCAGTGGGGCCCAGCAGAGTGCAGCGCCCCCAGAAATGCCCGGCTCCCTGAGCCTCGGCCCTGCGACTGCAGCACGGGGCCGGCACCAGCTGGGGCTTTGCTGGGAAAACCCAGGCAGGGGTGACCCTGACACCCTGCACGTGTTCCTGGCCCCGGGATCTGACAACCTCTCTCCCTGCCCATCGCTGCCATGGGATGCAGAAAGCAGCGCTGCTGGCCCCTGGTGTGGTCCTGAGCCACCTCTCGATGGAGGAGTCTTTAACCAGCAGGCCTAAAAAGAGGGGAAACTCTCCAGAATTAAGCTGTGCTTAACATTTTGCAGGCAGTATGGCTGTAGAGCTGCACAACGGTGCTGCTCCTGGGGACTGTGCTAGAAACAGGGCGGCTGCCTGTATCTGCAGGCAGGCAGTGGAGTGTTGCAGCAGGAATGATTGATGGTTTGTGCGGCTGTTGAATGGGGTCAGCCTTTAAACGTGTCTGACCTGGTACGCCTGGTTCCTTTTTCCTTGCAGGTTCTATTTAGAGCTAAAATAGTACTTTTTTTAAAAAAAAATAAAAGCAAAACCAACAAGGAAACAAACAAAAAAACCAGTCCTGGCCACTCTGCAAGGCGATGCTGGTCACCAATATTAGGACGCAGGATTGGGCCCAGGGCAGGGCTTTTACAGGCAGCACATTTCTTGAAGGCTCCCGGTAATGCAGTTCCTGGCCAGTGATCGAGAAATGGGGCAGTTGCCCAGAATTGCTATTTTTGCTCTCTCCCCATCGCTCTCTGTCTGGCTCCCTGACCCCATTTTTCAGTTCCTCCCTCTCTATCTTTAGCCCATCACTGGTTATTTCTTTCTTTTCCTTCCTTCCTTCCTTCCTTCTTTCTCTTTCTCTTTCTTTCTCTCTGACTCCCAGCCTGTATTGTCTAACTCCGCCCTGTCTGTCCTGTAGCCTGTTACTCTGTTTTCCTTTCCCTACACCTCTCTCCCGCTCCCTGGCCTTCTCCTTTCTCTGTTGCCGTGTCCTCCCTCCTGGCTGCTGTTTTCCCCTGTGTCCTGCAGCCTGTGCCCTCTCTCCCGCCTGTATTCCCCACTCAGCTGGCCCTGCTGCTCTCGGGGCCTCCGTCCTGCTCCTGTCTGCTTTTCTTCTTCCTGCGTCTCCACCCTGGAGGCCGCGGCTGCTGTGCCCTTCTGCGCCTCCTTGTCCTGACCCACAGCCCTCTCTGCCTCAGTCTCTCGGGGTCGTTTCCCGCCCTCCCCTCGCCCTGTGTCCCGCTCTGCGCCCCGGCCTCCCCCTTTCTCTCTCCCCGCTGCCTTTTCCCTCCGCCCCTCTCCCCTCTGTCCCCCTGCCCCGCTCCCTCTGCCACGTCTCTGTCCCTGCGCTCTCCTGGTGCCTTTACCGTCTCTCTGACCCCCTGTCCCGCTCCCTCGCCCGGAGCCCCGCTGCCCCCTTGCCCTCCATCTGTTTCTCGCTCCGTCCCTCTGTCCCTCTGCCGGCTCCTTACCAGGATTTTTCCTTCCTCCACTCCCTGCCCAGCTGCGCCCTGTTCTCCTGCTCCCTCTGTGTGTCTGCCTGCTGCTGTCTCCCCCCTGCCCCCTCCCCGCCCAGCGGGTGTCCCGGAGCAGGGCCTGGGCAGCCCCGGGGAGGCGGCCGTGGGGCCTGCGGGGGGGCGGCGGGCTCGGGCTGGGGGGGCGGTGCCCGCGCAGGGTCGGGCGGCGGGAAGGCGCGCCCCGGGGCATGCTGGGAGCTGGAGCCCTGGGGCAGGGGCTGCCGGGCGGCCATGTTGCCCCGGCCCCAGCCCGTGGCCCGAGGCCTGTCCCGCAGCCCCAGGCCGCCCCCGGGCCTGTCCTGGCAGCAGCCAGCTGGGCCTGGGCCCCGCTCCGGCCTCCCTGAGCTGTGCCTCGGGGCGGCCTCCTGGGGTGCGAGCTGTGAGGCACCCGTGGGTTCCCTGAGGTGGAAGGCAGTCGGGTGAGCGGGGCTGCAGCAGAGGGAGGGAGGGACAGACCGACAGACAGAGACAGAAGTGCCTGAGCTGTGCCATGTGCCTGGCAGTGCAGAGAGCAGGAACTGCGGTGAGTCCTGGGCCCCTGGGGTCATGTCACCCCTCCTCCGCATCCCAGTCCCTCCTTGACACCCCGTCCCCTTTCCCTCTGTGTATTCTGTGGGGGGATACATAGGCACCTATAGAGATGTATGTATGTATGTATGTATGTATGACACCCCCCATCTGGGGGAAGGCTGGGGCTGTAGCAGGTGGGTGCAGGTTTCTGCCTCCGGATCTCCTCTGCGCATGGGTGCTATGGGGGTCGGTGCTGGGCCGGTGGGTTATGGGTAGCTGTGCTCGTCGGCCATCTGCATGTCGATCTCCCTCTGCACAAAAACCTGCAGGTGGCCCAGTGACACCTGCAGGGCCGCCCACTCCTGCTGCTCCTGGGCCGGCGTCTTCACGCGCTCCTGCTGGGGCCGCTGCTCGGGTGTGATGGGCACCGGCTGCTCCTGCTCCTCCAGCAGGGTGGGTGCAGCCATGAGCCCCCCAAGGGCCCGAGGGATAGCAGGGAATCGACGGGAGGGTGCATCAGCCTGTCGTGGGGTAGCATGTCACGGGGATCCATGCTCTGTGCCTTCTTGATCAGCAGCAGTCGGAGTGGGCAGGAGGGCAGCGGGTGCAGGGCACTTTGTCCCCCAGCATCCCCAGAGCTGCTGCGTCACTCAAGCACCAAGGTGGGCACATTGGTGTCCTCAGATGCCCTGCGCTTGCTGCTGCCCACTTGTTGCCTGCTGCTGCCTGCCTGCTGCCCGTGTGGCGGGGGGCCGGGTGGAGTAGGGATGTGCAGCACATAGGAGCCCGTGGGATATGGGCACTCCTGCTGGACTATGCCCTCATCGCAGCCCCATCAGGTGGTGGGGCACCAGCGTCCCTGTCAGCGCCTGCTGTCCGCATCCATAGGCAGGGGGACAGGGAGCAGCCATGGTGGGGAGCTGCACCCCGTGAGGGAGCTGCAACACAGGGGGAAGCAGCACCCCACTGTGGAGCTGCACCAGCTGCGCCTGGCCCGATGGGCCCTGGCACCCCCTCCCAGACGGTGGGCTGTCCCAGCTGGTGGGTGATGGTGTGGAGCTGGGCAGGCTCACTGGACACTGCCAGCGCTGGGCAGCGTCAACCAGATGTACCTCTGTCTGCCTCAATTTCATGCCCTCCAGAGGAACTGGTGCAATAGTTAGGGCATGAGATTTTCCAAGCAGTCCATCCTTTTCAGTTGACTGTCAGGGTCACACAATGCTTTTCATTATTTAAGTCGTAAGTCGAGTTCGTAAGGTACTGCAACACTGTAAAAACACATCTGTCCTTAAAAAGCAACACACGAGAGTGAATCCAACAGCCCAGATCCTTTTAGTTCACAGTCCTCTGCCTAAGCGTGGGAGCCAAGAGGTTAGCCACTCCGATTACATTGCCTTCTTCAATGTAATAAATTTTAAATGAGTCTTTATCTAGTTTCTAGCAGTTTAATTTCTTCTGCTCTTGATATACATAAAAACCCTATAAAACATAAAAATCCAGCAGCTGTTATTCAATAATGTACATACAGTGCACAGTATCCTGTGCTGCTAAAAGTTGGTCTAGGCGTGATTGATCCTGTATTACCACTTGTGATAATAATTTGAATTCCTCTGTAGGTCTGTGGCGTGTGGAGGTTCCCTGCGCTTCACGCTGAGGCCCCTCTCAGTTTGTGGCAGACTCCAGAATTGTGGGCACGGCTACAGGTGTGCTCACTGAGATGGGCCGGAGTTTGCTGGCGGATTGCAGCTCGCTTAGGGAACTGCAGAATGGCAGGGGCTTCAGTCACCTGCAGGAGCTCTGCATATGCAGCTTTGCCCTGGCACATCCTGAGCACAGAATTCCCGTGGCCACCGCAGGAACATCAGGCATGCTGAGCTCACAGCCGTGCCACGCCCTTTGGTCCAAAAGCTTCTGTTTCTTCGCACAGGCGTTAGGCAGGACTGGGGTCCCTCTGGTTGTACGTAATGGCCTCCCTGCTGGCAGCTGGGAGCGTCAGTATGTGTGGCATCTCCTTCAGCGGCCAGTCGTGCCTTCAGCTAGGAGGCTGTGGCTGTGCCACAAACAATTGCCTATGTATATGTATATACACGCATGTAGCTTAGCTCGTGGCAGGAGCTAAGGAGGCAGGACACGCGGGTGGTGCCGAGTGTCCCAGGAGGCACAGCATCTCCTGCTGACTCGCTGTGAATGGCCCCTGCCCCCCTCCTCTGGCATCATCCGGGGAGAGTGGTGGCACCTGGGCACAGCGCCTCGGCACAGCCGAGAATGCGGTCGTGCAGCTGCGGGAGGCTTGCTTGCTGCTCCGCCACGGTCTCTCTGATGGCCTCCCCTCTGCCGTCTGGCAGCTGTGGGGCCGCCTGCGCGTATGCCCCGGCCTCCCTTTCCGCTGGGAAACCCTGGCTGCCGTCAGGGGTGAGGGGCCTGGCTTCACGTGCCGGAGCTCTCACCCAGCCCAGGGAACGTGGCGGCTCAGGAGCTGCTGGCTCTGCCAGAGGCAGGCTGCTGTCCGTCGCAGGCGCTGTGCGGATGGAGGGAAGGGAGAGCTGGAGGGCTCCCGTGTCCGAGGTGGGACACCTCGGGGCTTGAGGAGGGAGTAAGGGAGCAAGAAAGGAGCCAGCCTACTGGGAAGATGGCGACAGGCTGCGTAGCTGCAGGGGAAAGGACCAGTGCTAGCAACGAGCTGTGCGTGCGGAGGCAGCTGGTCCTGGGGAAGGGGGGAAGCAGCTGCAAATTCAGCAACAGGTCGCTGAAGCGCCTCCCTTCGGCACTGTCCTCAGAGAAGTGGGGTGGCGCTGGCTGCCTGGGAGGCAGCGTGTGTCACTGTGGCTCAGCAGGCGATGACATAGGGAGGATGTCACTGTCAGGCGATTGTGACCACCGCTGTGGGTGCAGAGGGTCAGTCGTCCCGCGCAGAGGCTCCAGGCTCAGTGTGCAACTCGCACTGAGCGGCGAGGTCCTCATCCTCCTGAGGTACCCCGTGTGCCACAGGGTGCTGATGATGGCTTCTGCCTGGGAGAGGAAATACCACCACTCAGACCTGGAGAAAGCAGCAGCTTTCCTCCCCGGTCTCCTTGCTGAGGACTCCCTTCAGAGCAACTGTTACTCTCAGCCTATCGACGGAGTGCTGCTCTTTGCGGATATATCAGGTGGGGCGAGCAGGGAGGAGCAACCACGGCTGCGAGCCCTTTTGGGACACAGCAGGCCCTTTGGAGCCCTGCCCTGCCCCTCATACAGAGGGGCCATCTTGTCACTGCTGCACTCTTCTGCTGAGATGCCCAAAGAGAGCGGGATGCCTTATCTTGGGTGGTCAACCACTGCTGCCAGCAGCACTGAGCTGGGGCATGGGAAGGTGTGACCTACAGGCTCTCAGGCCGGGCAGCGTGGAACTGGCTGGCAGGTCCTTTGGCCCACAAGGGTGTTTCCTGATTTCTGGGTGTTCCTGTTGCAGCTTTCACTACGTTGACAGAGAAATTCATACAGAGGAGCGGCACGGAGAGGGGCACTGATGAGCTGGTGCAAACCCTCAACTGCTACCTGTGTGACATTTTGGAGGGTAAGAGCCATGCTGCAGGACTGCCTGGCATCGGGTCATGAGGCCGCTGCCGGAGGGTGGAGGCAGGCAGGCTGGGCAGCCGGGTCCTGCCTCCTTGGAAGGCGCGGGGCTGTCTGTGGCCCAGAGGATCAGTGAGAGCAGCCAGGGTCTTGTGGAGGGTCAGGAGCAGCTCAGGTCCTCTGTGCTCCCCGCTGTGGCCGAGGAGGCACCTGCTTTCTCAGCAGCCCCCTCTGCGCCTGTGGCGTGAACGCCTGGCTCAGTGACGTGTTAGGGCCCAGAGCAGGCTGAGGGCATCCAGCAAGTGCCAGCGTGCGAGCGACTGGAGGATGCTGGCACTGGCGTCCGCGTTTGTGCGCGTGTCCGTGTGCGCGCACGAGCATGTGGGGGTGTGTGAGAGACCCTCACAAGCCCCTTTCCGCAGGGGACATCTTGACCCTTCTGAGCTGACTGTGAGCACATTGCGGCCACCCCTTTGGCAGCACTTGTAGAGTAAAAGCAAGAGTGTGGTCAAAGATGCTGAAGGCTCTGGAGCATCTCTCCTACAAGGAAGGGCTGAGAGAGCTGGGACTGTTTAGCCTAGAGAAGAGAAGGCTCGGGGGGGATCTTGGGAATGTGTCTAAAACCTGAGGGAGGGTGCAAAGAGGACAGAGCCAGGCTCTTTCCAGTGGTGCCCAGTGTCAGGACCAGAGGGCACGCCACGGGCACGCCCTGAAACACAGGAGGTTTCCCTCTGTACATCAGGAAACACTTTTTGACTGTGAGGATGAGTGGGCGCTGGCACAGGTTGCCCAGGGAGGTTGTGGAGTCTCCCTGCTCAGAGCTATTCAGAAGCGATCTAGCCGCTGTCCTGGGCAGCTGGCTCTGTGCAGCCCTGCTTGAGCAGCGGGGTTGGACCAGGTGGACCGCAGAGGCTCCTTCTGGCCTCCAGCCTTCCCAGCTTTGGAGGCGTCCCGAGGCCCTGCCTCCCTGCGTGCTGCGCGGGTACCAGGGCTGTGGCCACTGTGAGGCGGGGAGGCAGGCCGGAGTGGTGCTTTCCTGAGCTGTGCCCCACGGGGCGCCCGCGCCCAGGTGCTCCTGTCCCGGCAGAGGGGCTTGCTCTGTGCCTTCTGCAAGAAGGTGGCCACATGACTCCTCCTTTCCTTCCCTCTGTCCACAGAGGTGCTGACTTTTGGTGGAGACATCTTGAAGTTTGCCGGTATGTACTTTGGACAACGATGCCCACGTGTACGGGTCTGCAGCATTTAGCTGTTGTGGCGGCCGTTTGCCGTGCTCTCCTTTGCAAGAGGCTCTGTGCAGCACCTTGAGCCAGCTTTCTGGCCATGCACGCACGCCCCCCGCAGTGCCCTTTCTCCAGGCTCCTCTTTCTTTCCCCCCGGGGCTGCCTTGGCTTTGGCCAAGGGCTGTGGCTCCCCTCACTCGGTCCCCTCTTGCGGGGCCCTGTGCTGCGGGCGGGGGCAAGGAAGCACGCACATATAAAGCACATATATAAAGCTATAAAGCAGAGCCAAAGGTGTGTGTCGGGGTGCTGGTGAGGGGCAGGGAGGCCCTGGTGATGGCAGAGCTTGGGCTGCCGGGCTGCGAGGGGAGGAGGAGTCCCTGACGTGCTGCAGCTGCAGAGGAGCGCTCGGGGCAGGGGGTGCTGCTGCTGCCGTCTGGCTGCTGCTGTGGCTGGCCCGGGAGAGGAGAGGTGTCCCGGTGCCCAGGGTGTGGTCCTCCCGGGCAACGCCCTGCCACGAGCCCATCTTCCTCAGCACGTCGGCCCGCTTATGCCACCGAGTGGAGTGTGGGGAGAGGCAGGTCTCGGCAGAGCCTTCACTTCCCCTCGCTTTCCCCAGGGGATGCTGTGCTGGTGCTGTGGAGAACATCGCACCGGGAGCTGGCTAAGACCATCAGCCTGGTGCTGCAATGTAGCCGGCAGATCCAGAAGAAGTATGGGAGTCGTGACACGCCCGTGGGTCAGAAGGTCCGACTGAAGATAGGTACGGGCGCTGTGCCAGGCGCAGATGCGTGGCACTCTCACGCGCCACAGGGTGCTTCTCCCGGGCAGGGAATGCGGGGATCCCTGCTGGGGCCAGTGCCAAAGGAAAGCATCTCCTGTGAGCATTCAAGGGGCCAGCGGTAGTCGGAGCAGGGACGGGAGACCAGGACTGCTGGTCTTGCATGCGTTTCCAGACGCAGAGGAAGCTTAAGCCTAAGGCAGAGCGGGTGTCAGATCAAGTATTAGGGTCTTTGCATGTCTGCTTTAGCGCGGGTGTCTGCGGGAGGTAGTTACCCTTTCCTTTTTTCAGGCGGGGGCAGCTTTGCATCCTTTCCCCTGCTGGATTCTCCCCTGCCTTTCACAAAGAGCAAAAGGGAACTGCTTTGCTCACGGCTGGGAGAAGGGCTTTTGCAGGCTGTTAGGTTTTCTCCAGCAGACAGCTACAACCTACCTGCGTGTAAACGCAGCAGGTGGTGATCAAGCCCGCTGGTTTGCTGGGCTTCTGGGGCAGGCAGGCAGCTGGGTAAGATGCCCGGCACTCTCAACGCCTTGCCAATGCCAAATTTGTTTGTCTATTTCTGGACACCTGTTTCATGGAGCCGTGTCAGTATCCCCCGAGGAGGACGGAGGATGTCCTCCCCCTCCATAATGGCCGCCTCCCCGCTGGGCTTCAGATTAGGTTCTGAACAGCTGAGATGCTGGGGAGCGCAGAGCTCAAAATGTTCTCCGTGTCAGTTTGCTTCTCCCGCTCTCTCTCCCCAGGGATCTCTGCAGCGCCCATGAGCCTTGTGGTTTTTGGAGACAGGGATTGGCGGTACTTCTGTATCTGTGGCCAGGCCCTGCATGAAGTTTGTGAGGCCCATGAGCTTGCAGACCCAGGTGATGTTGTCCTCTCGGCCACCTCCTGGGAGCTCTGTGAGCAGCACCGGCTCAGGACCAAGCATCTTGCAGGCAAAAGAGCTGTGAAGGTAGGTGGATGGGACGGCGTCTCGAGCCATTGTGAGGACCTGGGGCCTGGACATGAAGGAGGGAGGTGTCAGAAGGCTGAGGCGCCGAGCGTGGGGAGAATAGTAGCAGTGAACATGGGCAGGCAGCTGAAGGTGTTGTCCCTCCATCTCAGGGGTAACTGTGTGCTGGGCTTGCTTGGTTTGAGGGGTCGGGAGGCACTGGCAGGCTTTTGGCCCCACCAGCAATGTCCTGTGTGGGTCACGGAGCTGTTGCTGACAGCTGGGGGATGCTTGGGTGATGCCTGCCCGGCTCCGGTGCTTCTGAGGAAGCACTGCTGTCCCATCCAGCCAGGTGGGCTTGTTCTCCCCTTTTCTGGGCAGTGACGGTGAGGGCAGGCTCTGTCCCCTGGAGTCCTGGGGCGGCCAGTGGCAGTTCTCTGATTCTGTGTGTCTTCAGGTTACGGGCATGGATCAGATGTCTCGGTCAGAACGCCAAGAAGCGTTGCGCAAGCTTGTACGACACCCATTGAGCCACCGCTTGGAAGGGGAAGGTGCGTGCCAACTTCACCTTGTTCTGTGATTGCCTGCAAAGGTGGGGCCTGGCTGCTTCAGGGGCCAGAGGGGAACCACCCCAGCCCTCTTCCCCCTTTCAGTTAGCGCCCCTGCTTTTGTCCCTCCTGTGCATCAGCTGGGGCAGTCACTGCTGCCGCTGCCGCCTCCTCCTTCCAGGGGACAGCTCTGCCCTGAGTGTCAGCAGGTGGCAACATGAGCAAAGGCAGAAGACTCTTTCTCCCCCGTTTCCAGTGCCAGCCCCTGCTTTCCAACACCTCCTAGTGCCATCCTTCGAGCGACCACCTGCGTTTTCTCTCCTCAGGTGCCATGAGGCCTACTCGTGTCTTGTCCAACCGTCCTAAATTGGTGGAGATGTTTCGGAAGTACATACCAGAAGCTGCTCTCAGGAAGGTACGTCCAGGCCACCACTGCTGGGGCTGCATTTTTGGCGGGCAGAAAAGAGGTGCATTGCACAGATGGAGTTCTCAGGAGAAGAGAAAACCAAAGAAAATGCACCCTGAGACAAGAACATGGGCAAACTGAGCCAAGGGGCACCCGGGCTGCACCAGTGCGTGCCTTGTCCTCCTTTGTGTGCCTTGTCCTCCTTTGTCATTTGTGTTATGGTTCGGTACCTGCCTGCCGCAGGCTGGTGAAGCCTGCCCGCCATGTGCACGGAGAGGAGGATTTCCCCCCTTCCTCCAGTAGTACCGGCAGGCTATTGCCGGTACGCCTGCTCTCCCTCGGCATCTGGTGTGGGCAGTAAGCCCGTGGGAGAGCAGGCTGGTGAAGCCCGTGTGCTCTTGTCTTCCAGCTTGACGACAGACTGCCGCTGGACCTCTTCTCTGAGCTACGGCCAGTCACCAGCCTCTTTGTCCACCTGCAGTTGTCTGCAGATATCATCAGCACAGCAGAAGTCTTTGAGTTCCTCCACAGTGCCAGCAGGATGTTGCTAGAAATCCTCTCTCCTCACAAGGGCGAAGTCAACAAAGTCCTCCTGTGCGATAAAGTGAGTGTGTGCGTGAGCAATCGCCTCCCCGCAGCCCGAGAGGGTGGTCGGTGAGCAAGAGGGGGTGATTCCCTCTGAGGCATTGTAGCAAGATGTGCCGCTTCTGTCCTTGGCAGGGCTGCACGTTCCTCTGTGTGTTTGGACTCATTGGAGAAAAGCTGCCCTACAAGAGCCTGCACGCCTTGCAGAGCGCTGTTCAGATCTTCAACTCCTTCTCGACGATGTTTGGGGGAAAAAAGTGAGCATGCGGCAGGGGGCGTGGGTGTGCCGGGTGCCTAGGACAGTGCAAGGGGGCTTACCCGAAAGAGACGTGCCTTCTAGCTTGCCCTCCCTCGTCCCTGGCAGGAAAGAAGCAGTGCCCTGAGAGGTGGCAGGCGAGCCATGGCTGAGGCCCATGGCAGCCAGGCAGAGCCCCTCCAAGCACACCGTGCTAGCCCTCGCACCGGAACGAGCCCTCACGAGGGCGAGAGGCTCTTCAGTGCCAGAGACAAGCCCTTCCGAGCAACTGGCCCATGAACAGGGCTGGGGCCCAACCACCTGATCTCAAGTTTCTGTCACCGCAGGTGGTGACGCTGTGGGCGCCTTCTTCCCTCCCTCTTTGCTCACGAGAGGGCCGTGGCCTTCTGCCGGTCGCATCTCAGGGAAAGAGGCCTCAGGGGAAGTGTCCAAAACTCTGCCCATGTCCCTTGTCCCTTGCAACGCACGTATATTGCGTCCCTGAGCTCTCCAGGCCCCCAAGGCCCGCGCTGGCAGGGCAGGATGGCAGGTGGCCCAGGCTAGGGCCGAGGGGAGGTGCGGGAGGGGATGAAGCTGGGCGGGCAGGACTGTGCGTGGGGCGCTGCTGAAGCTGCGCTGTTTCCCTGTGTGCCAGGGCAGTGTCCGTTGCCGTTACCAGCGGGATGGTGTTCTGCGGCATCACCGGCCACCCTCTGAGGAATGAATACACAGGTAGGAGGCGTGTGCCTGAGGCGCGGAAGGTTGGCCTGGGCCTGCTTAAGCACAGCAGTCTGGAAGAGGAAGGCGGGCTGGGAGAGGGCTTGCCCAGCAGCCACTCAGGAACGGCCCAGGCGGTGCTGGTCCTGGCCCGGGGTGGGAGAACGGGCTCCATGGCCGATTGTTCCCCTGGGTTCTGCTGACCCCGCTGTGGCGTTGGCCTGTGCCAGAGGGGAGGCAGCCCTTGGCGTGGCAGGGCGCCGCGGGGCTGGTGGCACAGGTACATCAACGCGTGCTCTCTCTCTGTCTCTCTCCCTGGCAGTCCTTGGCCAGAAGGTGAATTTGGCAGCCCGGATGATGGTGCGCTACCCTGGGCTGGTGTCCTGTGATGCAGCGACTTATGCCGCCTCTCGGCTGCCCCCTTACTACTTCAAGGAGCTGCCAGAGAGAAAAATGAAAGGCATTATCCGTCCTGGCACTATCTATCAATATGTGGGAGTCACCAAGGCGAGGTGAGTGTCCTCTGAGAGGGCTGGATGAAGGGACGGTGGCACCAAGGGTGCAGCCTCGGCGAGAAAGAGGAGTTGTGCAGCGAGAGACCAAGCTGGTCTGCCTTCCCAGTTGCTGAGATGGTCAGAAGCCCTGGCGTGGGAGGCTTTTTGCCCCTCTCCCGTGCTGCCTCCTGCTGCTGAGAGAGCGGGAGTGAAGCCACAGGGATTGGGAAGATTCTTCTGTCTGGGTAGATGCAAGGTGGCCTTGCAGGCTCTGCCCAAATGGCTTTCGACTGTGCTTTCCGTGCTGTGCTTGCTCCACCATGTGCCCTGGTAATGCTGACCCAAGGAGTTTTTTGTCCCAGCTGCTTCCGAGCAGGAAGCTTTGGGCCAGTCTGGTTCCCATGGGGAAAGGTGGACCATTGGGACACTCTTCCTCATGTCTTCCTGCTGAAATCTCAGCTCTTCCTCTGGGCCAGGATTTGCCCTTCTCTTTGGGTGACGGTTTGAATGTTAACATTGCCATCTCTTTGAACTACAGGAAGACTTGAGGCAAAGGTGCCAGGTACTTGGCATCCCAACCCGTTCAGGGACACAAGTCCTCCTTTCCAAGACACTTGTTTTTCTTGGCCAACGTGGTAAAGCTGTCTGCTAGGCAACAGCACACCCTGGCTTCTTTCACGTGTCTCCGAGTTCTCTGGGTTTGGCCCATGGTGATGAACTCTCGATACGTTCTCCCACCCTGCTGCGGTCGTTGGGCTTCTTTATGCTTGAAGCTGTCCTAGCGTGCAGCTTGAACTTTGGCTGGGGGAGCGTGCAGGGGGTGACACGCTGCTCAAAAGAAAAGCCGGTACCCGAGGAACACGTCCTGCCCCTCCACGCCAGGCTGCTTCTCTATGTCCCCTGGCTTCTCCCCACCTCATTGACTTGTGTTTTCTTTTCCCCTGCTTCTAGCATACTTGACATGAGTCTCACCAAGGAGAGGTCAGAGTACGCTCCCTTGCTGGGTAGGTGGAGAACGCCGTGCTCTTCTGAACGCCACTTTCTTCCCCTTGGTAGCGCTTAGTGCCACGCTGGGTAGGGAGAAGCTTTTGCCAGGGACGGTGCTGCCTGCAGCGACCCTAAGGCAGTGCTGCCTGGTTCGTCCCTATTTGTTTGATATCTCTGGGGTGGAAAGCAGGGTGAGGTGCCTGGTGCTCCCCGCCGTGCTCCAGACCTGGTAGGAAGGTTCCTTTCTACTATGGAGCTGCTCAAGCCCGGGGGCTAAGCTGATCCTTGTCTTTGGGTTCAGGAGAGAGGTTTCCTTCTGCCAGACTGACGGAGAGTGTTTGTGGGTTCTCGCCCTTGTACTCCTCAGAGTTCCTTTCCTGGCAGCATCTGGGTGTAGATACGGAAACATCAGGACGCTCGGGATGCCTTTAATCGCTTGGTGCCTTGATGGAAGGAGGCCTGGGTGTAGGCAGGCTGTCATGTTATATGTGGTGGTGGGGAGGGAAACTGCGGTGGAGGGTGGCAGCAAAAGGGACGTCTCTTTGCTTTTCAGCACCCCCAGCAGCTCGTTTCCTTGTGTGTCTTCACAGGTCGGGAGAAGGAGATTGACCTTTTTGTCAGCTGCTTGAAAGCCTATAAGGATTTTGGGCAAAGCCACATCCTGGCATTTGAGGGCACGATGGGCTCCGGAAAGAGCCACTTACTTGCTGAACTGGCCTCTTTAGGCCAGGCTGCTGGCCACAGGTACAGGTTTTTGACCTGTAGCTTTGGGACACTGCCCCTGCCCATCCCCTGACAACCGTGGAACACTCCAGCCCCTCTGCCAGTGCGTTTGGCTCTTGGACTGCAGAGGCCTGAAAAAGCCTCCTGGAGACACTCCCTAGGAGCTCCTGCGTGCCCTGCTCCCACCTCTGCCTCTTTGGGGAGTTGGAGGCGGCTTCTTGAGCCACAGCCTTTCCTCCTTCACCTCTGGGCCAGGCACGGATAGTCGGGAAGAGCCCAGGCTCAGTGCTTTGCATCTGGCTCCAGACGCAACAGACAGCAGGGTGGCCAGCTCAGAAGCTCTGCTTGCCCTCTACCTGTTTCCCAGAAGGAGCACTGGGGCAGAAAAGCCTTCCTGTGCTCTGGGAGGCAGAGTACTAAGGTCTGGAGCCCAAAGGCAAACTCACCACTTGCTCCATCCTTGCCTCTGAGCCCTGTGAGTTCCTGTGCAGGGGGGAAGTAGCGAGACCTGGGCTGGCGCTGCCGAGACACAGGGTCCGGACCTGGCTCTGCCAGTGGCTTGGCACCAGCTGCCCCTGTGTGCCCTTTCTCGTACGAGGAGTGAAAAGCGCGGGCTTCTCTGGGAAGCACTTTGAGATGGGTGGCTGAAGAGCCCCCTGCAAGGGCATCTCCACCCCTTTGGTCTTAGAAGGCTCGGGCTGTTGGGGATCTCAGTCCCTTTTGCTTTTGCACGGCAGGGTAGTTGCGATGGAACTGCTAGAGGTCAACGTGAGGCAGTCCTTCTCTGCCCTCCGTAAGCTGATGGCCAAAGCCCTGGGCCTCCAGGACTGTGAACTGCGCAGTGACAAGGAGCGCGTGTTGCAGGCAAAGCTCGAAGGGATAATCGAAGAGAGCAGCTATTGCCTCCTCAACGGCATTTTCTTTGTCGAGGTGAGAGCGAGAGGCCTGCCAGAGACCCTGGGCAGAGGGCCTCTGCTTTAGGCTCCAGGTGAAGTCCCCACTGTGGCTTCTTGGCCCTGTGCTGGGGAGAGGGAGGGTGCTGAGGCCAGCAGAGGTGGTTTGCTCTGCGGTCTTGCTTGGTGGGGAGGTGTGCCTAGCCCCGGAGTGACCTTTCTCCCTGACTCTGCTTTTCCTGGCCAGTTTCCCGTTTCGGACAAGGTTCGCAAGATGTGTGAACCTCAAAGGCTAATGGAATTGCACTCGACGTGGGCAAAAGTGCTAGAGAAGGTGAGCATTTCTCCTTCCGTCCTCCTGGTCAGAGAAGGAAAACAACCCCGCCCTCCCATAAAGCAATGTGCCCTGGAGGAAGAACGACGTCTTCCGCATTCCCTTGCCCAAGCTCCCTCCTTCTGCGGAGCAAGCGACATTAGGCGTGACCTTAAAGTCTCAACGGAATTACGAGCCAGTCAGCATCTGAGCAGGGAACGGGTTGGGGAGAGACTTCCGAGAATCCTCTCAAGAGACAGAGGGTAAATCTCCTCCCCTGGAAGGCACTTGAAAATGCACCGGATTCCCCTCAGAACAACCTGGCTTTTTTTCAGGTCATGGGAGGAGAATTTGGCATATTTGTCATCGACAATGCCCATTTCATCGACCCTGCCTCCTGGAGTATCATGTCACCCGTGCTCCAAAACGTCTCCAGCTTCATGGTCATGAGCTTAGCCCCGGGCTATGTGAGAACAGAGGCCTTCTGCAAAGCCGCAGGAGACAGCGCAATGTCCCAGAACATCACCTATTGTCATCTGGACAAGCTGAAATCTTCAGCTGTGGTGCAGAAAGTCTGCCAGGACCTCGGAGTGGTCAGCATCTCCAGGGATCTAGCGAGGTAAGTGGGAGGCAGGGGAGCTCTTCCTGAGGGCTTGAACCGATGCAGAGCATGGGAGGGCATCAACGCCCCAGGAAAGGCAGCGCAGGGCGGCTAGAAGCATCACTGGCTCCCGTGAGTACTGGGCCCACGGGGGTTGCATGTTATGCCTCGCCCTGGCAGGTGTGAGCTGAGAGCGGGCAACTCCCCAGACACAGAGCGTGGGAGGTGTCATCCCTTCGCTGTTGCGCAGGGAGGAAGGGAGGAAGAGTGCCGAGGCCAAGCGTGTCTGGGGTGCGAAACGGCCTTGGTCTAGGTGGCCGGGCTGTGGGGGAGATTCCCTGGGGCAGAGGTCCGTCCTGCTGCCAGGGAGGATCTAGGCTCCCGAGGAGAGGAAAGGCAGGGCTCGCTGCTCCGTGCTTTGGGCATTGTCCGCCTCTCTTTTGGCGTGGACTTCAGCCAAGGCTGGAGGTTCAGGGGGGCCCAAAAGGCCAAGCCAGCGCCCCTTTCGAAAGTGAGGTGTGGCTGTGACGGAGATGCTGGCTACTCTGTTATGCCCGAGGGAGTCGCGGCCCCCCTGAACGGTGTTCCACCTTACTTTCCTTGTGCTGCTCATTGCTGGGTCTGCCCCTGTCCAGGTTCCTGATCCAAAGAAGCT
Organism: Phalacrocorax aristotelis; assembly: GCF_949628215.1. Classification (NCBI taxonomy): domain Eukaryota; kingdom Metazoa; phylum Chordata; class Aves; order Suliformes; family Phalacrocoracidae; genus Phalacrocorax; species Phalacrocorax aristotelis. Next base: position 111,844 of record NW_027441295.1, on the reverse strand, counting down.
TGGGGATCCCGTATTACTGCGAGGAGCTGCTGCGCTGCCTTCGTCGCAACGACATGCTCTTGTTCCACACCCGGAGGCGGGGTGAAAAAGCAGAGGGCAGCTGGGAGAGCCTGATCGGTAAGCACCTTTGCTGCCGACTAGCGCGTTGCTGTGGCGCATTCTCTGCGGCACGGTCTTGCCCCGTCATTCCCCCGTGGATCTGGGCAGAGTCACATCTTGCAGCAGTGCAGAACTTGGCCTCGCAGAGGTGTGGGCTCCTGCGTGCCTTACCGTTGTGAGCCAAAGCAGGGGCTAGCGACTTCTGGTGGCTTGGAGGGGCCTAAATTCCTGGGGCAGGAGTTGGGTGCTAAAATGCGGGGGAAATTGTTCCGGAGCACATTTGATCCTGGTGTTTCTTAGGCATTCTAATGGGCCCGTCATTTACCTTGGCCATAGGGCAGCTCCCTTGAGAACAAATCCCAGCTTGAGGTGAGGGACAGGCCCAGGAATCTTGAATCCAAAACCATAAAATCCCCACAAGGGTGCCGGTCACAGAAGAAAAGGATGGTAATAGAAGTTTCCCAATTTCCCTGGCTGTGGAGACTGTTTGGGAAAGCTGGTGTGAAGGCAGAACATCTTTGGGAGGGCTCTACATTCACAGAATCATTATAGAATCAGTAAGGTTGAAAAACACCTCTAAGATCGTCAAGTCCAACTGTCAGCCCAACACCTCCTAAACCATGTCCCGAAAGACGCGCTTGCAGTGGAAACTGTCTTGCAGCAACGTCGAGCTCCAGCGCAGGGAGTGATGGCAGGGTCTGCACCATCAGACCGGACGTGAACCTGGAGAACACCGTGCTGCCCGTCACCTTGAAAGGTGAGGGTCCGAGCGCCGCTCTGGCGGCTCGCAGCTGTGCTGGGGCCCCTTCGCGGGGCATCAGCTAGAGGGAGGCTAGGCATCTGTGTGCTGCAGAGTCACCCTCTCAGCTTGGGAACTGTCGATGAGTGTCCCTCCTCTCTAGCCACCCCCATTTGTATGATCCTGGAAGAAATGTCACGCTAAAGCATTCCTGCTGTAAAGCGGTTTTGTCCAAAAAGAACAGGAAGAAATGGAAAAGAAAGGAGTAGTATCGTCTGGCCACGTTCAGACAATCGTTGTGTGGAGCTCCGAGTCCACCTCTGGGCTGGGGAAAGTTCTCTGTTCTCTGTGCGCACTGTAGGGCAAAAACCTACTCCAGACCTGGTAGGGCGCATCATGGGCTGCATGGACCTGCTGGGTCCTGCCCTCCTCACCCTTGGTGGGGGAGCGTGCGTTTGAGCGTCTCGCTTTTCCCCAGGCCTTGTGGCCGGTGGCTGCAGCAGGAGCGGAGCCATTTTGAAGACGCCTGCCCTGGGTTGCGATTGCCCAGCAGGTGCAGTCCCGAGGAGAGGAGGCCAACATCTACCCCGTTTCCTGTGTTGAAACTCTCCAGCCTGAGCATGGGGAAGAGGCGAGAGAGAGATGTGTTGCTTCTTTCTGGCAGAGATTGCGCTGTCTCAGCTGGACCAGCTAAAGCCGCTGAAGCAGACCGTTTTGAAGTATGCGGCTGTCATCGGGCCCGTGTTTACCACCCAGCTGCTCTTGCACGTCCTTCCGGCTGACATGAGGCACAAGGTGAATTGTGTGTTGACCATGCTGGTGAAGGACAACATCCTTAAGTGGCTGAAAAACACAGAGGTGCCAGAAGATGTCCAAGATCCTACCAAGAGGCCAGGCACCTCTGTGCAGGCGGAGAGCGGTAAGTGGTAGCAGTGAGGTGGACAAGGGAGCTCCCAGCTGTGTCCTGATGGGCTCCCCCGGGCATGGTGCGCTCCCCCCCTGCCCCCGCCCCCGGTGATGGCTGGGTGGAGCTCAGGCAGGCATGGCTGTTCAGGAGGGGTTGTGCAAAGATCTTACGAGCCGATCTCAAAGCACACGAGCTTTGTGGTGGAGGGGAGTTCCCACCAGCCGTCCCAAGTGCCTCTGCTCCGCGGCCTCCAGGCGCTGCTTATAGCGCAGGCATAGGAGGGCTTGTGGAACCCCTGACATCCTCTGCGGGCCGCCTGCAGCGTCCAGACCAAAGATGGCCTCCAGAGAGCCCCGGGCCCTTTGACAGGCTTTCACTCAGCTTTGATTCCCCTGTGGAGCAGGGCGGGAAGCTCAGGAGGCTGGGGACTGCCTTGCCAAGAGCAGGGAGAAAGCGCGGGCCAGGGCTCGCTTTGGCTGGCAGCAACATCCCCAGCTGCTGCCTGGAGCGCAGCTGAGCACTGTGTCCCCAGGGCCGTGCTAGCGTCAAGCAAGGCAAGGTGGGCCCTTCCACCCCGTGCTGCAAGGCTCGGTGTGCAGCAGTGCAGGTTTGCTGCCGAGGGTGCGCCCCAAGGCGTGACTTTGGTGTCCCGGCTGGGATGGCCCTGAGCCTTGGCCCCAGCTGGGGCTGATGCAAAGGCCCTTTGCCTTGCAGATGTGGAGACGCCCGCTCTGAGGATGACCGTGGTGCAGCAGTCTGGCGCTCTGGCCTTCCGTGTCGTGCTGCTGCAGGAGGCTGCCTACCAGCTGTGGCCCAAGAGACAGCGGGTCGCCTTGCACCGCACGTGTGCCGCCTTCCTGGAGCGGCACGCGCACAAATGCAAGAGCTGCGGCCAAGGAGAGTTTGTTGCCTTCCACCGCTTCGCCGTCACCAGCACCCAGGATGGAGGGAGGTGCCAGGGCTCTGCTGACCAGGGCGACTCACGCAGCTGGGAGACCTTGGTGCTTGCAGGAGAGCAGCTGAAGAGGGATAGGACCCACGCCACTGAGGGTATGCTGTGCGCCGTGCTCCACAGCCCGGGCCCTCCAGGAGCCCAGGGGTGTGTGCTGGGGATCGGGTGGGAGTAGATCTGCTAGGGACAAGCCCAGGAGGTGAGGATGACCACTGCAGGCTTTCCTCAGTGTGTTGGGACCCTTGCAAGGATCCTTGCAAGCCCCGCTGGGAGAGGGAGAGCAGCTCCTACCCCGGCGTACGCGAGGAGGTGTCTAACCCCCTGTGTTCTCGCCAGATGCTGAAGATGCACTGCGGCGGCAGCAGCAGGCTTTCATGGGGGAGGATTTTGGGTGAGCAGACCAGGTTTTGGTTATTTTTGAAGCCAGTGAGCACAGGGTCTCCACAGGAGGCAAAGGAAACTCGGGAATCTGGCTGCCGGTTGTGACTGTAGCTTAGGGAAGAGGCTGTCTGTGGGGTGGGAGCTGGGAGGAGATGGCCATGGAGATGAGAGAGTGCTTGAGGAAGCCCATGGGCTCAGGGCAATGGTCACACGTCACCGGAGCAGCCCTTGCTTTCCAGTTCCTACCGAGCAGCGCTGGCAAAATCTGCAGGGGAGGAGCACCTGCATGAGTCACGCCTGCCCGTGGCCTCACGCTCTGCTTTGAACAAAGGGCTTTTTCTGTCGTCTGTGTGGGGAGAAAGACCACTCTAAGTGATGCCTGTGTATTCTTTGCTCTCTTCTTCCCCTGGGAACCGTCCTCTGACTAGTGTGGCAGGGCGGCCTGTGGCAAAGAGCGAACAGACAACTGAGGTGCCCAGCAAGGCCGATGGGAAGGACAGCGGCGCATGCTCCTGTGAGTGCAAAGCCATCGTGGAATCGGTGCTGGTGCCTTTGGCTCGCCACTACATGGCAATGGGCGATGCTGCCAGAGCCTTCTACTACCTTCTGGAGTGTGCGGCTGCCTACCTGCATGTCTCCAACAGCGACATGGTGAGTTGCCCTGCTTGCCAGCACCCTCTGTGCACGGAGTCCTCTCAGTCGCCTGGCTCTGGGCAGGACAACTTCCCCGTTGCAACAGGGCATGCCTCTGTGGGGCCTTAGAAGGGAAACACTGGGCTCAGACCCTGACTTCTTCCCCTGCTTTGCCTCTTCTGCGGCAAGAGGCACAGGGCACTGTGCCCTTAGGACAAGGGGCGTTAGCAGGGAGGCGGTCTGAAGGATCAGTGGTGCCTGCGCTCTGAGCCAGTGTGACTGTGTTTGAGCGGGCATCACCGAGGGGGAGGAACAGGCCCTCTTAAGACAGACGCCAGAGGCAAGGGGGAAGGGCAAGGCTGGCTGTGGGCTCTGCACCCACGCTCACCTGCTGCTCTCTGTGTGCTTGCACAAAGGCCCTCGTGAAGCTGAATGAAGCGGAGGTCCTGAGGAACTCCGTAGACAAGAAAGCGAATGTGATAGCCCGCTTTGAAGAGGCCACCTTCTTCAGCCTCAAAGGGGAGGTAAAGAGACGGAGAGGTCTGGCGGGATCTCTGGGGGGACAGAGCTGGACGCCTTCCCCAGTTGCAGGGGATGTCCCTGGGGCATCTGCAGCCACTGGCAGATTCCTGCAGTCTCTTGGGCCACTGGTCCCCATCGGGACGTTTCCCTTTTCCCTTGCAGGTCTGCTATCGTATGGGACGCATGGAGCTGGCAAAGAAAATGATCCTGGAGGCTTTGAGCCTGCTCAAAAGGAAGTTCCCCCGGACCACCGTTGGAGCCTTGGTCAAGTCTCAGGTGGAAAAGTTGCAGTGTGCCGCTTACGTTGCCAGAAGAGCAGCCTCCCTTCCGCAGGAGGCCCGGTAAGAAGCAGAAGTGAGAAGCCAGGGGAGGAAGAGCCATTTCCCACCTGGTCCCAAGCATCCAGGCCCAGAGCTGCTTGAGCCCAGTCTTGAGGCCACACCTAACCTGAGGCCGTAGTGCCAACACGCCCTCTCAAGCGGTCAGCTTCCCCCGGCGGCACATCTTTGTTTGCTGCCTTCTGCTCCAGCAGCCCTCCTTCCATCAGCCCCCTTTCCTCCGAGGAGGTGTAACCGGCTTGTCCACCGCCCTGCTCTCCCCCCGCCCTGGTCGCTTTAGCACTGTACAGCTAGAGCCTCTGGGCCCATCACTTTCTCTTGTGTGGCAGGAGGAAGAGGCTAGCCTGGCTGCTGCAGCAGAGCTGCTGCCTTTCCTTACTGGAGCAGCTCTTCAGCCTGGAGGGCACTTCCAGCAGGCAGACGTTCTCCCGCCTGGCAGCGCGCATGAAGGCCAACACGGACAGGGCAGCGGACTCCTGTCGGGCAGCAGATGCCCACCGCAGGGGTGGAGATGAACTAATCTAATTAAATACCTCTTTTATCATGACCTTTGCTGTCGGGCCTTTCTTTCCTAGGCACTGGGGAAAAATGTGGGGACATAGCATGCAGGTAGGTCATATGTCCCCTCCGCCGTCCCTTCCAGCTGGCAGCACTCCTTCTAGTGGCAGAATTCCTTTGGCTTGTCCCCTCCGGCTGCCTGCCAATGGCTTTGGCGTGAGAAGGGTTTGCATCTGGAGGTTCCCTGCGCTTCACGCTGAGGCCCCTCTCGGTTTGTGGCAGACTTCAGAATTGTGGGCACGGCTACAGGTGTGCTCACTGAGATGGGCCGGAGTTTGCTGGCGGATTGCAGCTCGCTTAGGGAACTGCAGAATGGCAGGGGCTTCAGTCACCTGCAGGAGCTCTGCATATGCAGCTTTGCCCCTGGCACATCCTGAGCACAGAATTCCCGTGGCCACCACAGGAACGAGGACTCTTCATAACCTTTACCACACAACAACCAAATTTCCCCACCAAAGGTTCTTCATGTTCTTCACGTTCAAAAGTGAACCACTTCTTTGTGGTGTAGAAAAACTCCCTGAGGCAACGGAGAGTTACAACTACATTCGATTGCAAATCACTTTGGTAGACACAGACAGATTCAAGGTGTGACGTGATCCTTCTGAACCTTTACTTTCCCTGTTCCCAGCTTACTTAGATTTAAGAAATAAGACTTACAAAACGATGTCATTTTTTCACAAACATAAGTAACTCACAGGCTATACGCTTACGTCAGCACACAGCTTGCCTTTCCACCTCAAACTCTGAGATTTATCAGGTTGATCGGCAAACTAACACAGTGGAGCACCAACCCAACTCGTCTCTTTAGGCATCACCACCACACAAACGCTCGCTGCCAGTAATCCCACTGCAGCACTACAGACAAGCAAATCCCCACCTGGATTCTAGCAAGTCAAACCAAATCACGTTCTGGAAAGCTGAGTAATAAGGAAGTATTTATTTGTTGCATATTCTAAGGTGATAAAAATAGAGTGAATCTTGACGTTCCATTAAGTTAAGGTGACTCTTGTCTACACTCAGATAAGGAGCCGAGGGGACAGGACTTTGTTTGAGTTTTGGGTTAGAGACGACAGGAAAAATTAGTGACATTGCACAGTGTATCCCATCTGCACAGGCACCATATTCAATTAGCAGAGATTGAAGGACTTCAGGCTGAAAGTCAATCTGTTAACCACCTCCCAGACCACTCAGTGAAGGCTGTTTTTTCCTACCCAAAGTCCAGAGAAAAGTGTGTTCTGCTCTAAAGTCACCGGCTTGCTAGTCCGAGACCGACGCCAGACTCTGCCTCCTCCCAGCGCTGCTCCACGCCAGCACAGCTCCGTCCTGCCGGCACTGGTGGCGGTTGGCTCCAACGGTCCGACCCCAACGGAAACTGGGCGGGGAGTCTCTCCAGTATGGCTCTGTGAGTCTTGCACTGGGGAGCCCAGAGCTGGACACAGCACAGGGGAAGGGTCACCTCCCTCCATCTCCTGCTGATGCCTTGCCTACTGCAGCCCAGGACTCAGTTAGCCGCCTGTGCCCCAGGAGCACTTTGCCGGCTCCAAACTGGTCAGCTGGGGGTCCACCATGTCCCCAGGAGTCTGCACAGCTGCTTTCCAGCTGGGTGTCCCCCAGCGTGTACTGGTGCAAGGGCTTGTTCCTTCCCAGGTGCGGGACTTTGCCCTTCCCCGGGGTGAGCTGCATGAGGGTCCTGTCAGCCCCTTTCTCCAGCCTCTCAGGGCCCCTCTGGTCGGCAGCACGACCCGCCGGCGCATGAGCCTCTCCTCCCACTTCTGTGCCACCTGCAAGCTGTCCGAGGGTACACTCTGCCCCATCAGCCAGATCACTGCATGTGAGCAGGGCTCACATAGTGCAGCGCAGGGCTTGCAGACGTGCACTTCGATATGGCATAACTTCTCACAGAAGGTTCAGAAATTTATTCAGTCTATTTTTTTGTTCTATATACAGCGCTTCCCCTTTTGCTTCCTGCAGGCTACTAAAAGCTGTTCAAACTGTCTCATTTTTCATTTGAACGTCACATCTCTTCACAGCGCTGGTGTTATGTGTCACACCGGGTCAGGTTGTACTCTCACATAGACGGTTAGACAGGGGGTAGCCTAGATTTAAAACCACCCTCCTGGGCACTGTCTCGCACACACTGGGGACCCCGGCAGGCTCTCCGGGGTGCCGCCTTTCCCGCAGTGCCGACTCTTGTGGCCGCTGCCTGTCCTTCCCTGCAGTGCTGCCTGCACCCACCTGCTGCGGCTGTCCTTGGGAAGGGCGCTGGAGCTGAGAGAGGCCTTGGGAGAGGTGGAGGGGGAAGCTCTTCTCCAGAGACCTGCCAGCAACTCTGCAGAGCATCCCTTTTCCAGCCCATGAGACGCTCTGTGTGACAAGGGAAGGTGCCCGTTGGTCCAAGGGATGAGGCCCTGCAGGGCTCCCATCAGGGTCCTTTGACGTGCCCATCCTCCAGCCGCCCCTCCAGGGGCTGGGGGCTCTCATCTACGTCCCCAGGCAATGTCTCAGCTGCCCAGGGATGTTGAAAACAGGGAAAGACATCGGCTGTTTATGTGAATAGCATGTCCCTTCTCCCCAGGGAAGGCGGTCTGCACCTGGAGATTGTGTGTAAATATTCACGATGCTGTTAATGCTCTTTTAAATATACTCTTTTAATGCTCTTTTGAAACAGCAGTGTTGTGTTGCGCACCAGGTTTTCGAAAGCATGCCAGATTTCCCTATTTACAGTCGATGGGCATTCTCCTCAAGAGCACCAGCTCGGCTTTTGGCAGCCTGACCTCACGGTGCTCTTCAGTTTGCCAGCCAGGAACAAGTCAACCTGCTACTGAACGAGCAACGTTTTCAAGGAGTGCCATATTTCAAAGTCCTACGTTCTACCTAGAAAGGCCCAAGGTTTGCACCCATGACTGGGTGAGGAGCTTGACAGCCAGCCACAGATATTGCAGGTACTTGATTTCCACGCTGTTATTGGAGGAATCTATGAACACGCTGCGCTTATGAATCTAGGGAGTGAAGGTGTGTTTATGTTTCACCAGTAAACATCCAGCCCTGCTCATCTGGAAAGGCAGAAAAGGACCGGGCTGTGTTCGTGTTTATCTAAGCAGTGGTTGTGTATACATGGGTGCTGGCAAAGGCATTGCTCTGACTGTGCCCATCTCTTTTGCCGGTCACATTAATTGTGTAAGTCTGCGCGTGTGTTGGTGTGTCTGGCCCTTTGGAAAGCAGCGCAAGTCTCTCGGACACACACACGGCAACAGCAGCGGCCACATCCATCAGGCTGGGATAGGACGAGCCTCCTGGGTGCAAGAGTCCACCTGATTGGGCTCTAGCAGACCTGGAAGGAGAAATCCCTTGTGTTCACAAGTCTGCTGCATCTGGCTGCTCCATCACAGAGTGGGGAAGGAAACGCAAAGAAACTCTGCAGCAGAGATCACAGGGGTGGACAGAGGGGCAGCGCTGGCCAGGCTGTGAAAGTCCCCCTCCCGAGGTGACAAGTGGGGTGGGGTGTTCCAGGGGAGCAGTGCTTAGGGGCGGGGTGGCACCCCATGGGCGTGGCTGGGTGGGTGGGGAGGGCGCACTGTGAGGTCACAGACCCCGCTGTGCCGTGCCATGATATATTGTGCTGTGCCGCGGGTACAGCTTGGCCAGTGCCGGCAGCAGCAGCAGTAGCAGCAGCAGCAGCGGTAGCAGCAGCAGCCGCAGCAGCAGCAGCACGGTGCAGGCACGGGGGACCATGGCCCCCACGTGCCTCCTTATTATTCTCCTATTGGTGGCCCTGCAAGCCCGGGACAGCCAGGCTGCTCCATGGCAAGCATGGGGATTAGGTAGGTGGGCAGGCGAGGGCTGGCATGCAGCCCTGGGCAGCGTGGAGCAGCGCCCAGCGCACATTGGGGTGGTAGCGGGGCCGGGACCATGGTGGGGCAAGGCTGGGAGAGCAGCAGGGCTGGGCTGAGCCAGGGGAGCCATGGCCGGCTCCAGGGGCAAGTGGGAGGCAGTTGTGCTGCGGGGAGGCGCAGGGGGCCGCGGCCACTGCAGGGGGATTTTCCAGGTGAATGGTGGGGCCGGGAGCAGTGCCGTGGGGTGAGAAAGCATCCCTAGAGCTGGCCCTGTGCCACCCAGTCCCGCTGCAGCCTTCCCGCAGCCTGCACGTCGGCGCCAGCGCTGCACAGCAGAGCAAGGCAGTAGCCTTCGGGAGCGCTTCTATGCCGGGCTGGTGACAGCTGTGCCCGGGGCCGTGGCTCTGCCGCTCCCCAGCTGGGTCCAGCTTTCAGCCTCATGGATGTCTGTCCTGGGGAGACGTCCGCTCAGGAAGACGGGAGCATTCCTGCTCTAGCCCTGCAGTGCTCTCCTTGGCAAACCCAGGTCCCCGACACACAGCCCCAGCCCTCAGCCCGGGGGAACAGATGGGGCAGCGGTGGGGCACTCCCACTGCCCAGCAGGCCCTTCTCCACGAGATGTGCGAATGACCATTTTTTCCCTCCAGTGCTTCCACGTGGGCCTTTTTTGTGCACAGTAGAGATCTCCCAGTACGAAATCCCCAAGGGGCCGTATGTCCATCCGGTGCTTGAGGCGTGTGGCACACGGCCTGCAAACAGTATTTTGAGAGCTTCCAGGTGCCAGCCAACAGGCCACTCAGGCCCCTCTGCGGCTTTGGAAATCTCCACCCGTGTCATTACCTGACCCCCCTCCAGTCACTGCAGGTCACTGGGAAAGAAGTCGATCACAACAGCTAATGGAAATGTGCTTGATTACAGCCGTGCCTCCAGGCCATGGTCTCCAGGCGCCTCAGGCAGATGTTCTCTGGGAGCCTCAGGATGATCCCACAGGTATGTCACTTCAAGGAATGTGCATTTAGGGTTGAAGATGCTGTTCATGTGAAATTTTACTCAACAATTTCTTGGCCAATGCTCAGACACGCAGAAGAGCAGAGAGGGCACGGCTCGGGCTCGGTGATGTGCCCTGGGATACTCTGCCTTGCGAAGGTGTCTTTGACAGCCCCTCCGAGCCTCTGCTGCTCCCAGTGGCTGCTGCAGAGCCCGCGGGCTCTCTGGGCTTGAGTTCAGAGCTGGTGTGAGCTCCAAGGAATCCTTTCTCCCGAAAGCTCCATGCATGGTGTGCATGAGGATGCGCAGGCATTTTGGGGTCGCTGAGACCGGCAGACCCTGCCGGGGCTGCAGGAATGCCTGGCAAGGATGGGAGCCTGCTCCAGCCGGCTCCGTTGTCCTCCTTGATGTCTGAGGTCTCTCGGTGACACCTCACGGTCAGGGGCAGCTGAGAGCTGCACACCCAGCTTGAGGCCGGACAGCTAACTTGAAGGCAGCTAAAATGAGGGGCTGTGACTTCAGCCTTGGGTGGTTTAGCTGTCTGTTTCCAGCTGTGTTTTAGAAAACTTGGCTCTGGTTTTCCTCTTGTTTTGGGGGACCGTGGGCTCTTTGCTGCCACTTGTGAAAGTGCCCAGAACATGGTTGCAAGAGCTTGGGGTTCAGCCCGCCGTCTGTGTCTGTTGCCCTTACCGTGTGATGGAGTTGGCATGATGGGATGTGCTTCTCCAAAGGGCTCTTTCCCCAGCGGAACTGGGTGCAGCATCTTCCTGTCCTCTCTGAACAAAGTCATTTACCATCATCTTGAAGTCTGCCGAAAATGAACTAAGTGCAAACAAGAAGATGCCATGCAATCTCCTAGGCTCTCAGTAGGTCAGCTTTTGCTGTCTACTGGTAAACTGGAAAGTGCCTAGTGCTTAAATTTTTCTCTGCGAATGACACATAGTTCGGACTAGAGACGAGGTGCACCCCCAAATGCCCAGGCTTTGTTTCTAAGTGTTATTAACGTATTTTGCCTCCTGAAAACACCACCCTCCTGATGAGGAACGGTTGCTTCTCATTAAAGTGACCCTCTTTCTAAAGAGATGGACCGTGAGACTGTGGGGAAGGAGGCGCTTCAGGAAGGAGGCAGTCACGCGGTGCCAGTCTCTGATGAAAAAACAGCAGCAATTCAATCAACAGGCATGCCAAGTACTTGCTGCCCCCCAGTCATCCAGGGTCACATATCAAAAGCGCTGGGCGTCTGCAGGCTCCTCCCCTGGTGCCGCTACTGCACATTGGGTCGGCAGCCAAACCCTTAGTACAGAGCTAGTGTTCTCAAAGAAGCCAGGAGCGGCTCTCTGAGGATGACGGTCGTCTCGGGGCTGCGGTGGTTATTGCCATCAGCGGGCCAGAGAGATGCTGGTAACCCTCTGCGGATGTGGTGGAATGCTCACCTCCCACCGCAGCCCATTCACAGGATTTTCAGACCTCTGCCATTTTGGGAGCAAGGCCACCTGAGCCACGTTCAGTAGATGATGGGAAAGACGACTCTTAATCAAATGTCCCTCCCTGAGTACCCCGAGCTTGCTGTGAGTCCCCAGAGGCCCTGGGCACAACAGAGGGGGATCCCTCCTGTGAACTGGGGTCCAAAGGGATTCGCTGCTGGGGCAGAGGGATCCTGCACCATCCTTCTGCATCCTGTGGGCCTGAGCCATGCTGAGGCTTTACCTTTCTCTCCTTCTTGGCAGTGCTGTCCAACCCCGGGGAAGCCCACCGCACCAGGACGTATGAATTTTTTCAGAAGAGTGCAGGTACTGAGCAGTCTTGCAGGGGCCATAGGTGGGAGACAACTCCTGAGAACTGGAGGCGTGCAAGCGTGCCCACGCTGGAGAAAAGGCAAAGGGGGAGAACAAGGGTCAGGTGTCTCCTGAGAGGGCCTGACTCCATGCCCTCGGGGTGTGGGCACTGGGCTGGGGAGGGAGAGCTGGGGGTGGCGCTCCCCGATGCAGGGATGGGTTTTGTCCGTGCTGCTCAAAGGGGCGGTTGGTCAAAGAGCTGCGCTCCCCCATGTGCTCTCCATCTGGCCTCATGAGTTCTGTTCCGTGGGACAGCTTGTCCCAACGGGTCAGAGAGAGTCTCCGTGCAGCGGCACCAGCAAGCCTCGGAGAGCGAGGGTGGGCGAGCGCCAAAGACATTGTGTGCAAATGGGAAGGGTAGCCAAGAAGGGGGAGCAAACCCATGGCACGGGGAAAACTGGGTTATGGCCATCCCGGAGTGTAGGCAGAGGTGAGAGGAGAAAGAGATGCTCCAGAGTGCATTGATTTGCAAGGGCTTTGGGACTTTCCTTGGTTTCTACTGAAACCAAGGAAACGTTGCAGCCCCAGGATGTTCACTGGTTCAGAGAAGCTAACAAAGTGAGGACAAACATCTCCTGGCAACGTCAGGCCTCCTGTGAGATTACCAGTAGCACGCAGGACACAGTAACGTGCAGAACTGTTCCTCCAGGTGTGGATGGCAAGAGAAGCTCAAGCGACACGGATCCTAAGGATTTCCAGAAGTTCTGCATAGAAGGTGCCGTGGCGGTCTTGGGGTCCATACTGCTTGGGATGTTTTTTTGTTGTCTGATCCACCTGTGGAGGAAGAGAAGACGGTGAGTCGTTGGGAGGTCTTTTGCCAAACTTCTGCATGAGATGGCTGCTATTTGCTGAGACTCATTTAGAGGCAGGGTATTCTGGAGAGCTGAGTTTTAACTGGCCTCTCAATTCGTGGGCATTCTTTTCTGTAACCCCTTCTTACTGAGACAAATGTGGGTTAAAAGGGACCCTGCTTGGACAAGAGCAGAGCCAGTGACCGACATAGGCAGAGGAAGGTCAGGAAGTAACAACAAGGCATGACGTTGCCGTAGAAAGAGAGAATTGCAATAGTGACATCTCCCCGCCAGTGAGCCTAGCGGCAGAAATCACCCTGCTAGGTGATGCTGTAAATCCCAGAGCTTGCCCTTGGCCAAGGTGTCCCAGCAGCTCAGGCTGTGGTGACAAACCTTCCCAGCTCTCAGCTTCTGGGAGCAGAGCCCCACCCGAGGGGTGCGGGGCGCCCCATTTTCTGCACAGAGCTCTCCGTGCCCACAGCTCCCACATGCAGCCGGGTTCCCAGACCCTGTGGGGCGTGCAGCTCTGCCCCACACCCTCCGGGCACCGCAGCCGTGGCAGGGCCTCAGCAGCCTCCTCTCTCCGCAGGCGCCTCGCCGCAGCTTCGAGAGCCCGGCCCGACACCAGCAGCTGCCCCTCACGCCCGGACAGCTGGACTGACCCCCCCAGCCCCTCCGAGAGCTGGACCCGATACCAGCAGCCATCACGTGTGCCTGGGAAAGCGGCCCGCCAGCCATGGGGCACCAGGGGGGAACCAGCCCCCACTGGCCCGGACAGCCGCCCGGCCTGCCTGCCTCCGCCCCCGCCGCCTCCGCCCCTGCCCGCGTGGCTGTCCAACTCGGCCAGCAAGGTGTTGCAGGAACGGCCCAGCACCCTCCAGGCCTCGCAGAAACGGAAACCACCCCGTCGCCCCCCAAGGCCATTGCTCCAGCCCTCCTGCCAGGGCCTGAGGCAGGCCCGCCAGGGTATGGATTTGGGGGGAGAGGATGAATTGGAGCGACAAATGGGGAACGACGACAAATCTGAGTTCCTTCGATGACGAGGTCACGCACCTAGCTGAACAAGGGAAGTCGGCCAATGTGATCTTTTTGGATTTCAGTAAAGCTTTCGCTACTCTCTCTCACAGTCTTCTCCTGGACAAACTGTCCAGCACAGAGCTGGATAAACACGTCATGCAGTGGGTGAGCAATGGGCTGATGGGTCGGGCTCAAAGGGTCATAGTCAATGGCTTACATTGGGCTGGCGGCCAGTCACTAGTGGGGTTGCACAGGGCTCCATCTTGGCTCTGGTACTCTTTAATCTCTTGGTAAATGCCTTGGGTGCAGGGCTTGAAGGAATACTAACTAAACTTGCTGACGACACAAAACTGGGAGGAGCTGTTGGCACTCGAGGGCAGAGAGGCCCTGTAGCGAGACCATAGAATCACAGAATCATTAGGGTTGGAAAAGACCTCTAAGATCACCAAGTCCAACCGTCAACCCAAGACTACCATATCTCCTAACACTACCATGTCTCCTGGACAGGCTGGAGAGCTGGGCAATCACCGACTGTATAAAGTTTAATGAGGGCAAGTGCCTGATTTTGCCCCTGGGGCATGGCAACCTGGGATATACAGACAGCCTGGGGAACGAGGGGCTGGGGAGCAGCTCTGCAGAGGGACCTGGGGGTTCTGGTCGACGGCAAGTTGAACACGAGCCAGCAGCGTGCCCTGGCAGCCCAGAGGCCCAGCCGTGCCCTGGGGGGCATCGAGCCCTGCATGGCAGCCAGTCGAGGGAGGGGATTGTCCCGCTCTGCTCCACGCTGGGGCGGCCTCACCTTAAGTGCTGTGGGCAGTTTTGGGTGCCACAGTACATTACAGATACAAAGCTACTAGAGAATGCCCAGAGGAGGGCCACAAGTTGGTGAAGGGTTTAGAGGAGAAACCACACAAGGAGCAGCTAAAGTCACTTGGTTTCTTCAGCCTGGAGAAAAGGAGACGGTCACAATCCACTGTTGGGTTGAATAATTTGGCAGAGGTTAAACCCCCTTGCTTTCCAAGCGACCTCAGCTAATTCTGGGTGGCTGGGGGCGGCTGGGCTTAACTTCTGGTTAACTCAAACATTTTATCGTGACTAGGTTCCTTTTGTGTTCTCGGAAGCAGAATTAAGACTCAAACCGGAGTCAAGTGCCAAGTCACTTTATTTGGCCAACAACAAGTATGCAAGGGAAAAGGAGAGAAAAAGAGAAAAAAGTGAGAAAGGGAAAGAGAGAGCATTGCGATAGCTCCCACCGCGGCTCTGCAGCGTCCCGTTAGTCCGATGTATCTTCGAATCTGGTGGAAAGCATAGAAACAAAGGCAGAAAGATTATACCAATAACAAGGATGCCAGCTATAAAAGCCAAAACATTATAACGATATCAGCTCTAAACAGGGCCAATGCCTGACAACAATGACAATTCAATTTCCAATAAAAACAGGTTGGGGAGACAAAGAGTTTGTGCAGTTTGGACTGTGGGTGACACAAATTGTCGTACAGCTCGGATTTGTTTCACTCCGTCAGGTGACACAGTGGGTGCAAACTGCATATTTGAGACAACACGTTGGATTAACTGAATGAACCATGGGGTGACACATGGCAAAAGCAGTAACGTAGCTAGACCTCCCAATAGGTAAAATCAGATTCATTTAATCCAAGGACATCCTGGAAGCCAGGAGAACAGATCAACATTCCAGCCTTCCCAGGTTTGGATGGGAACATGGGCTAATTTCTGTATTCTGGCAGTAATTTGTTTAACAACCTTGCCGTTGTCCTTGACTTTTAAACAGCAATCAGAATCATATTTCCCACAGACCCTGCCTTCTTCGGCTGGTAGGTAGTCGAGAACCATGCGCTATTGATAACTTGCGGTTTGCATTTGGGTTGCCTGATCTGCCAATGGGTGAAGGGCCTCAGCTGTTTGACTGGTGACAATTTCTAATACAGCTTGCAGCCAGATAATGCGATTTAGGCTGCAAATGGCTTCTCGAGCACCACTAACCCATTCATTGGGGTTCCGCGTTACGGGTCCATAACGTTGTACCATACATTGGCGGGTCCACTCATCTTTACCCCAGGACTGGCTGCTCCCATCAGTGAGGGAGGTATCAATAATTCTGGATCATTTTTCCTGCTTCAAATCATATATTTGAACACCTAAATCGTCTCCACCTATTTCTGGGAGTAAGAAAAACAAGGGACAGCTCACCCCAACATAACCTGTTCCTGACCAGTTTGCTGGCAGCGCTTTATATGCATGGTTTCCACGTATCCATGCTCACACCGGCTGGAAGTCGCTTCAAGCTTGGCTTATTCGGTCTGATGGACATGTTTTTCCCTACACAGTCCCAGGAACGCTACCTGACCAAATCCCTTTGTTAGGCTATGTAGCAGTAGCAACCCTTTGAAACCGGATGAGAAGTGTGAGTTAAGTAATTTGCTGGGCCACAGGAGTCCCTTGAACCTCCTGCCATAGGTTCTGAAGGGACAGCAGGCACCAGAAGTCCAAACTGTACCTACAGCCATTACAAATCCAAACTCAAAGCCCATCTCCTGCTCAGCACGAGAATTTTTTCCCCAAAATGAGTGACGCTAGTCACCATCTGGGATTTAGTATACTACAGTGTAGGTGCTGAAGAGATCTACACACATAGCCGTAGGCAGAAAGGTCTTACAGAGGCTGTGAAGCAAGTGACCTCTTCTCCTATATCTGGTACGACCTCTAGGAGTAGAGGAGATCGGAATAAAGACGACAACCATTTATATAGGTCTCCACAGGGGAGACGGACAGGCGCGATGCACCAAGCTAGCTGTGGTCTGACACTTCAGCATCAGGTTTGGAAAGGCCACTAGGGAACTGAAGGTCTCAAAGTCCGGGCAAAAAGAAAAAGAGAACAGAGGCACCACGAGCAGATGTCATCAGAGCGGAGCTTCCATTAGCCAGGTGGCCTTGGTGGGTCAGCTGCTTTAAGGTAACATCCCTCTCCACCTGTGCTCACGTTTACGGAGACTTTGAAATTCAGGCACTAAATTCAGACAAATAACTTGGCTGTCCAGCATCTCCTTGGTTCCCCAAGGATGGCTGTACCCATCCAATGCTCTCCACCAAGCACTAGGCTAATGGAAGTCCCACCTGGAAAAGCAAGGCTGATACACAGGGGAAGTCAAGGGTGAAGTAGCTAGAGCTGTGATTACCTTCCACATAAATGAGGTTAGAGGTTTCTCCCATCTAGATCATGCTGAGAGTCCTGTTTCCAAGGGCTCTGAGCCTTACGATTCATGCCTGTCACCAGAGCCAGAGAGAAGAGACAAGACGAGCTAGAAAATGAGTGAAAGAAAAACCCAGAACACCAGCCCTCTGCCAGCAAGTGACATGGGCCCAGCGAGAGGATGCTGGGCACCAATGAGCATGCTCCGTACTGGAACCTGAACCCCAAATTCATGGCCCCGTGTGCAGGTACAATGGCATTTCCAGACCGTTTCCCTGCTTTGAGGGCGGGGGCATGAATTCCAGCCAGGGTTACAGGCTCAGGGCGTGCTCAGATCAGTTTGGTGAGGTGGTGTGGCTGGGTGAGAAAACACGATCAGAGGAGGGAAGCAACACAGGACCCTTCCCTGTAATTTTATTTAAGAGTTTATTTAAGCTGGTACTCTGCATTCAAGCGTACAAGGTTTGTTGCTTTTCTGCAGCTGTGGAAGCAGGGTTGTGCAGTACGGGCAATTCCTGTTGGGCAACACGTTGCCTGCTCCCTAGAGCCACAGTCGCAGCCACTTGGGTAGAGCTGCCGAAGAGGTGCCTATCCCAGGGGTATGTTCTGAGCCTGCTCAATAGAGACCCATCAGGAGCCCCACAGCCAAGACAAGGAGCGATCTCTGGTGTTACAGGAACCAATAAAAGGGTGACAACCTCTGGGCTGGAGAGAGCAATTGCAGCAGCGATTCCCATCACAGGAAGCACCAAATAATGGATGCTGCCCACCCACATCTAACTCGTGTTAAGTCACCCTAATCCCCAAGACACTTCTAAGGAACAGCAAATCAATTAAAGCCACAGGAAGAAAACAGACCAAACCAAACCAAAACGCTGGGTTAAAAGATTTGTACTTACCACACACAAAAACCAGACAGAACCGGACAAAAGCCAAGGCTGGATAGACGGCTAGAAAGCACAAAACGAAGCATTAATGTGACAACTGAAGGCTGAGCACTGTTTCCACATCGAAAGGTTATTTGTCATGCAACAAGCCACAGTTATCACAAGCACATGGACACCCTCTTGCAGCAGAGCTTTGCTGTTGCCTGCACAACAGGGAACGGAAAGATTTGGGAAGGTAGAAGGAGTTTCTATCGGAGACCCAGATGAGGCAGGACTGGGCTGAGTAAAAGAAGAAGGATCCAAGAAATAAAAATGCTGCTGCCAAAGTCAAGACTTGTTCTTCTATTTAAAGTAATAAATACTTCAAACGTGGAGGAAATCCCTACTTCCACCAGTAACTGCAAGCCGCAGTGCAGCCTGGAAATGAGCGCTGGCTGCCGAAATGCTGAGGACCGCTAGCCTGAGGAGAAGCCCAAGCCCACACTGCTGCAGAACAGCATCCTGGGGTGCAGGACAGCTTCGGCCCATAAAGGGATACGCAGCAGGAGGAAGGGAAGCTCAAGTCTCCCAGACCGTGCGCCTCCAATGGGGGAGAACAGGAGAGAAGCTCCCACTGAATTACCGAGCAGCCTTAACCTGGCGCACTTACCAAATAAGAGACCATGATTCCTCAAGCGTAATGTTTCACTGGCAACGTTTTCCTTCTACCAGTTCAGAGTGTTCTCAACCACTTAGTAAAGAAAAAAAATCATATCCATAAAAGGCATCCTTTTAGCAGGACCTTCTCGCCTCTAGACAGGAGGGAGGTGGGAAGACTTACACCCTCGCTGGGCTGATGCATTTGCTCCCGGCTTCTGCCCTGTGATCCAACGAGAGGGCTCTGCCTCTTCTTCCAAGCTTCCCAATGCCCTTCACACCCAATGCTTCTGCTTTATTCTTAGCTACTTTCAGACACCTAAAGAGCCTGGGCAAAACAGCGAGTTCCTCTGAGCAAGCAGGGCTGTAACAAGCTCTGGAGAGATGCACTGAGCTCTTTCTTACTGCTGTTACCACGGCCCAGCTGATGCAGAGCGGCTCAGCCCAGGTCCTGTTCTACCAGTCCTTTCATCTTCCCCACTTTCAAGCATCAAGGGGGAGAGAAAAGGAAAAAAAAAAATAAAAAAGGTTAAATTGGTGTGAAAACCAACCAGGCGGTACGACTGCTGCTGCTGTCGGTAGGATCTCACTTCACAGGTATGCAGTGCGCATCGCCACAGCCCACCCCCGACCGCTTCTTCTCAGATGAGAGCTGAAACGCCTCTGCTGCGTTGCATCTGCATGAGCACCATTACCTGTGTTTGTGCCGACACACACACGTGTTCAGTGCTCACGGGCACCGCTTCGGTGCTGCTCTGTCCCTCTTCGCGTTGTCATTAGGCTTTAGTGGATTCTAGCGGAAGCCGAACGCTTTTGTTCCGTGATTGCTTTCCCCTGTCGGGCAGCTCGCAAACCAACTGGGCCTGCGTTTCAGCTACTGATGAAGACGTCGCATTCAAGCTAGGCAGTGATCGACATGGTGTCGTGGTTTAGCCGGCAGCTCAGCCCCACACAGTCGCTCGCTCACTCCCCACCGGTAGATGGGGGAGAGAATCAGAAGGGTAACGCTCGTGGGTTGGGATAAGAGCAGTTTAATAATTAAAATTAAAAGAAACAACAATAGAAATGCAATGCAAAGGAGAACAACGAGAGGCGCAAAGCCCCGGGGGGAGGTGGGAAGGGAGGGGAGGGGGGAACGAACCGCCGGAACAAACCGCAGCCGCCCGCCCACCCGCCGCCGCGCCGCTTCCGCGCTGCCACTGCCCCCCCTCAATATCCTGGTCGTGGTGTCACGTGGTATGGAGTGAACCTGCCATTGGCCAGTCGGGGTCAGCCGCCCCCACCGCGGCCCCGCCCCTCCCAGACCACCCCCCCTCACCCCCCCACCCGCGGCAGAGCGCGGGAAGCCGGAAAGGCAGCCGCCCCCCACGGTGAGGAGAATTAACCCCTTCTCAGCCAAAACCAGCACACTGTGCCTGCAGGCCATGTCATAACTGCTTCCTAAGAAAATGCAAGAACTCATTAACAGTTTATGAACTGTTGTGCCCCAGCACTGGTCAATGCCAGGCTGTACAATGCCAGACTCCAAGAGGGAGCTTCCCCAGTTTCCTGTTTGCTTCTGAAATAACCAAAAATTGAGAGTGGCTGTGCCTGCCGTGAGAGGACATAGGCCTGTTCTTCCATGTGCCAGAAAGGGTGGCATATGGAGCACGAAGCTCCCAAACACTTGATCAGGCTTCCTTTCTAACAGAACTAGGTACAAAATGTTCTGAAAAGAAGGGAAGTTGAATCTTCTGGCAAGACTTGCAATGGAACGAAGGTCTCTTTTTCCAGCTCTGGGTGTTCCTCTCCAAAGGCACGTTTTCAAGGGCTTTTGAGTCAGTAATGCGGTCATGTTGTATGTGCTTCCCTAAACATATAGAGCAGGAGCGATTCGCTGGCGTGAGCAATCGTCTTCTGCATGTAGATGTTTTTTCCCCAGTGCCTGCTACAACTGCTCCCTTGAATTCTCCCGCTATGTTAGGGCGTAAAGGACAAGAGCTTTTTGCAAGGAAGGGTTTTAATCTCTCTTCTGAGCGATTTAGTGACGCCTTGAGGAGAGCTGTTCCGCTGACATTGTGAGGTTTGATTCTACGCTTTTGAACAACTGAAGACACAATAAGCAGTGAGTCACGTGTCTCTTTGATAATGTTTTCCCAGCGTAAGCTTAACTGGGGCTTGGGGCATAATATAATTCAATAGGCTGGAAAAGGAGAAAGAGGACAGTTACCCTTTTTCCTTGTGGTAAAACTACACTTGAGCCTGAGTTGTCAATAAACACTGCAGAGTTTGTTTCAGGAAAACTGAAATCGAGAGGTTATACGGCAATGTTGCAAAGCCCTTCAAAATTCAAGGGACACCTGGAATTATAAATGTGAAGTGTTCTTTTTTCCAGGTCATAGACATTAAATATGTTCATCGATCTTTCCGTGTGACCTTGCATGTGTATTTTTATATATTTCAATATTACTGGAAATTTTTCAGTTTTCAACTCCTTTAATGACAGTTCAGTTTTTAGTATTTCGTATATAACCAAGACGTTGCTGCTGACCCCACCTATTGAATAGTTGCGTGTTTCAATGACACAAGCCTCTGGCTGAGTATTCATGCCATTGAACGTTACTCACTGAAGGTGTGTGCGTGAGGTATGAATTAGACCTTCGTACACAGGTGGTGAATAGGAGTTTCCCCAGGGACGGATCCAGAGCAGGGAATTAAGCTCTCACTCTGCACTGCGCTTCGGAGGAGGAGCGGGTTTGTGCCCCTTCTCCGAGTGGATGGTGAGCTGAGGGGTATTTCGCCCTTAGGGAACCTGAAGTTAAGCCAAAGAATGTCGAGTGAGTTCAAAACCCTGCCCAAGCCTTTGGAACATCCCGGCTCTATTCACTGAGGCAAAGGAGTATTTTAGTTGAGCAACACTTATGCTGGGTAAAATGAGAGGGTGAGAGGCTTTTGCTGCTTAAAATAATCATGGAAATGTCATTTTAAACGTGGTTCTTAAGATGAGATAAGTCTGTGTTTCTTTTCTTAATAGGACAAAACTTTTGAGCCTGTTCCCAGAGTTAAAAAGAGCACAGGAATTCTGTGGAGTTTCATGGTGGAGGTGAAAGATCCCAACCCAAAGGGTGCCATGCTGACAAGCAGTGGGAAATATGCAATGGCAGCTCTTACTGCGTAAGGATGGAATGAATTGGACTGATAAAGCAGTGAACAAGAGAAACCATGCACAGAAGTGTGAGCGGCAATGCAACCGAACTGGCCAGCGTCTGTAGTTACGAGTGAGGAAGCATTGTCATTGCGTCTTAATCTTAAAATCTGTGACACTTTCTAATGTTGCAGTAGGGTGGTCCCCGTGTTCATGCCCCTGGAAGTTGGTTAAATCTGTGCTGTGCTAAGAATCTGTATTTCTGCAAAACATTTCAGTGGTGTTTGTAGCGGAGTTGTTCTCTTTGAGAGGTCGTTTTGGTTCTGTTTGATGTTGCAAAGGCTCCTTGCAAAATTTAACTAATTACTGCTGGACTGAGATGTCCTCCCCCTCTGACTTTTATGAAATCCCATGTGTGGAACAGATGGAAGTTTTCCTGTTGCTGTAAATTAAGAAAACACTCCTGTGTGCTGAGAGGAGCGGCTGTTTTAAACTGCACTTGGTAGTACTTCTGTTCTCCTGCCATGGATCTCCTTCTGGAGAAGCTGTAACACAGACTCCTTCCATTTCTAAAATGCAATTACTCAGAGACTAACTTGATCGGAGACTAACTTGGTGCTGCGCCTGCAAGTTACATTTGCCGTCTGGCAAAGGAGAGGTGGGATTGATTTCACCTGATTTCTAGCTGTCAAAAAGTTATTTTTCTAGTCTGATCTAATTTCTTGGTTGATCAAACGAAAGGGAGAGTTCTGCAGAAGGAAAATTGTTCCCCCCTCCCTCGTCTGGTTTTGTGGCTCTAGAAGAGTAGTTTAAACTAAAGGCCTGTGTGTTAGAGGGCTAATGTGGAGTGAGAAGAATTCCACCTATTCTCTTCCTTTGATAAAATCCAAAGCTTGGAAAAGTTTTCTTTGACCCATCTTTAAACTTTTCTCTCCCACCAGGCCCTCTCCCCCTCCAGGGAAGCTTCTGTGCGAGGAAAGAAGGAAAAGCCTCCCTTTTTGCCAGGGGAGCCATCGTCCTCTTCTTCCTCCTCATCCTCCTCTGATGATCCTATTCCAGATGAGTTGTTGTGTCTCATTTGTGAAGATACAATGTCCAATGCCGCTGTTAGTGCCTGCTGTGGAAAGAGTCCTTGTGACGAATGTAAGTGTGACCCCCATGGTTGTTAATTCAAAACATCACACCTGATCTTCTGAAAGCAGAAAGAGGAGATCAGGGAATTACTTTGTCACCAGTTCTATTTAAGACTGAAGCAGAGCCTGAATAGGAAAGGACTTTTCTCACAGAAAGGGAAAAAAAGGCAGAAAGCTTTTTTCCCTTTTTACATATGTAGTTAAAGCCTCTTGGCAGGTGGAAGGAGGAGTTTGGGAAGAGAGCCTAACTGCGCAGGTGATTACAGTATTAGATATCGAACGCGTTTGGTTTGTCCCCAGCCCTTTCCCTCACACAAAATTATAGAGCCATCTCTGGTGCCTTCCTGTGGTCTGCAGCCAACGGGGAGCTGGGCATTTCATCCACACTCTTCTCCATGGGAGAGGTGGTTAAAAACTTCAGAGCTGTGCTGGTTGTAGCTGGGATAGAGTTAATGTCCTTCAGTGTCGCTGGCATAGTGCTGAGGGCACACTGATGTTTCAGCTGCTGTTAAGTAGAGGCTCCGTGTCGCTAAGTAGCGCCTCTACTAGTCAGGGGCCTCTCCAGCTTCCCGAGCTCTGCCCGACAGGTATGAGTGGCAGCGCCAGGGACCCCTCTGCCCGCCCAGCTCCATCAGGGGTGATGCCCAGGTGCGATGGCAGAAGGAGGACCCGAGCCGTGCGTCAGTTGGCCAGAGTGAGTCGGCCAGCGTCAGTCGGCCAGCATCACCTGCCCGGACTCAGCTGGCTGGCATCAGTCAGTGTCAGCGTCTGTTGTCGGGAGTCAGTCAGGACTTAATCCTGTCGGCACCGCTGACCCCCCGTCTGGGGTGTGGGGCTGAGCGCGGTGGTTCAAGTGCCACCTTATGCCCATTAGTCGGGATGGTTGTGTCAGCCTTGGCTGGCAGCTGTCACCTGCGTTTGGGCACACGGTGCCGTGTCCTGCTCTGCTGAGGGCGGCTCCTCATTCCCTGCCTGCTTCAGCTCGTTTTCCTGCATCCACATGCCTGGGGTTTGCTGGTTTAAGGCAGTGAAACGAACTTAATCAGGCTTCCCTTAACTTTGTGGCTTCTGCCTAGTGAGCCGTCGGACGGAGCTTTGGAGGAAGAATGGTGACAAGCCTTTGCTGGTGGGGTGGTGTTTTACTTGCGTGGGGGAGAGAATACTTCAGTTGGTCGGAGCGAGTCCCCAAACCCCTGGGCCTGTCGCGTGTGCTGCCAACGTTTCCGCAGCTCCCCTCGTCGGGCGGCTGTTTGCAAGGGGTGTGTTTGAGCACTGGGGGTTCAGCAGGCGCCGGGCCCTGGCCCTGGGCAGCCTGCTCTGGGTGACCCTGCCTGCGCAGGGGCTGGACCAGCTGCCCCCAGGGATTCCGGAAGGCCTTTCTCTCCCTTGTGACTCCGTGACTCTGGAACTGGTGCTGCGAGGGGCCAGCGCTGTGGGAGCACTGGGAACGTTGTCTTCCCTGGGCTCTGCCTCTGTCGGGACGGCTGCGTGTGCGCTCTGCCCTGAGACACTCGGCGCCTGCGCCCGTCTGTCCAGGTACGCCAAGCAGCGTGCAACAGAGCACACTTTCAGGAGTGACTTGAGGAGCTTTTGCTAGCTTAGCCACGTTAGAGAGGGACTGCAGCTCCTGCATGCAAGAGTAGTCGTGTTGGAGAATAACCATAGGAGGCAGCTGGGTAAAGTGGCTCCAGTTTCAAATGCTGATGTGTCTTGGCTTTGTTTGTTTCTCATTTAAAGGGATGAAATCTGTGGTCTGCATCAGATGCGGGATCAGGGCTGTTGGGATAGAGAGCTTAAATTGTGTCTTCTCACCTTTTGCTGTAGATCTGTGCATCATGGGGAGCTTGTGGAGCATCGGCGCAATAAGCCTGACTGACTGTAGAATTCTGATACAGACCATATCTGTTACGCAGTGGCTTTTTAGAAGAAAACTTTTGGTTTTGGTTTTGGACTGAATGCAGGTGTTTTGCTATGAGTGGGAAAGAAATGACCGAGTGGTACTGTGTCAAGCCTTGAGCTTTCCACCAGAGAAGAATTATTTCTGGTTTGGTGGGGAGTTTGGGGAGGTGAGTGGTTTGCTCTTAAGCTCCAATCTCCCCAGTTAGTTTAAATCCTTGAAATTTTACTTCCAATTTGTCTACACAAAGTTCTGTGCTCTTGGCCTGTCGCGGGAGGCAGCGGCAAAGGCAGGGTGACTCAGGGCGGCTCATGGAGAGCAGCAGGTGAGAAGGTTTCTTGACTGCTCTTACCTGCCCTGCTGGAAGAGACTTGCTCACTCTTTTTCTTACAACTACCTTGCTACTAGTAGAATATATTCTATGAGTGATCATGAAGCACTTCCATCAAAATGTTGCCCTGTGCCTAGTGCAGGACCCTGACGGCCGCGTCCCGTGTGTCACGCGCTCGTGCTTTTCATGCTGGCAGAAGGTACTGGAACATATTCCCAAGCAGTTGCAGTGCCTATGGCTTGAAGTGCAGCAGATTCCACTGCCCGGCCTTCAGAGCATAACCTCTCTCCACAGCAGGCCCATCTGTATAACTTGTATTTCCTTGTCAGCGCTTCCCTTGAATGCCCTTGTGTTGCTCCCCGAGCCCGGGCTTCAGAGCGAGCTGTGACCTCCTGTGCTGGGAGGGACACAGGTTCCCAGTGCGCGCTGGCAGGAGCGATCGTAGCCCTTTGTTTGCAGGAGAACACGTACGGCACAGACACCGCAACACGCCGTGTGAGCCCGTGTAAGCGCTGGCTGTACTGCTCCGTAGCACGGGGTAAGGGCTCGCGCTGACGCCTGCCTTGGCCAGCAGGTGGGACACCCAGGCACAGCGAGCTGCGTTTCATGTCTCCCTTTTGAGACGCCGTGAAGAAAGCAGTGCCATTTGAACGGGGTGATTAAATCTGCCTTGCCTTCGGGAGGCGTTTTCAGGAACCATTTCAGACCTTGCAAAGCACAGTTACCTGAAGGAGTTTGTCTTTCCACGTGTCGGGAATAGAGAAAGATTGATAAGACCTGAAGAGAAACCAGAGTGTATCTCTTATTAAGGCACCTGTTTAACCTTGTAAATCCCTTCAGCTTTTCAGTTTTTCCACAACAAAATCTCTCTTGATGTACAGAACCATGAACTCTTTGTGGAGCACCTCCAGAAGTGTGGGAAGTGTCTGAAAGGCCTAGAAATGTTTGTGAAATCCTGCAGAGGTGTGATGAGGGCAGGCAATAGGAAGGAAAGGACTGGGATAAGGAATATGAGGCTTTAAGTGTAGAAAAAAAATCCATGCTGTGTTACGTTCCATCATAAGTGTATGGAAAACTGCTGTGTAACTGATGAGCTATGAAAGTCTGTATTGCTTGTAACGTGAAAATATCAAGAGTACGTTTTGTGGAAGAGTTTAGAGAATGAAGGTCCTTACGAACGTTGTTCAAAATACACATGCCAAAAGTGAACAAGACATAAACGATGCATGAAATCTACTAGAAGTCAATGGACCATTAAGAATAAAGTATGAAATCAAGGAAAGGGACAAATGGAAACTTCTCCCTATTACTGAGAAGCTTTTGAAAAGATGATTTTTCTCAGATCGCATCGTACTAACCTGTGTGAGTAGACTTGACTTCAGTGTCCTGGGCTTTTTTCCCTGTTATTTATCTTGTCAATACCCCTGCGTCCCTTTTTGTTGGTGACCTCGTAGGCATCAGAAAAGCAAAGGATTCTCCTTTTGCTCTGCTGTGAGATCCAAATCTGCCCTCAGTGCCATTTTGTTCAGGAGAAGAGCTACAGGAGGTGGATGGGAGATTATTCACGGCAACCTGATGAAACATCGGTCAATCTCAAAAATGTCTATGGCTGTCAGAAGTATCTTTTTGCATTTTTGTCTTTATTTAGAGTGAAGAATACGAGACCTCGCAGCTCAGGTAACGAGCAGCCTGCTGCAGTTTCCCGAGGTGACCATTCAGGCTCTTGGGGAAGATGAGACCACCCGAGGTGCTGTGCTGCGCGGGCAGTTTTGCAGAGGTGAGCGTTTTCCTTGCAACTGGGCCTTGAAATTGGAGGTGACCTGAAGCACAGGGTCACAGTATCAGCTGTGTCAGGTTGGTGCTGCTCAGGTGCATCAGGTTTTGAGAGAACAGAAAGGATGAGCTATGAAAAAAACGATGACAAATGTTAACATTAAAACATTAGCAGAGTTAAACTTTGAAATGACAACAGCCTGCGCCAATCTTGAGCCATTAAAATAACAGGCGCAAGTCAGTGAGCCCTCCTCACTTGCTAATTGAATGAAGGGCAGTTTTCAAAAAAGTCCTAGTGTTGTTTTGGGCTGTATTTATTGGTACCATCATAACATCGCCTGCAGAAAGAGTTCCCCCCCAGTGTTACAGCAGCAAAGGGCCCTGCTTTTTTGTTGCTAGCCTGAATACAAACAGGAGGAAGAGGAAAGCCCTGGTAGGCGCTGCAGCCAGGTTTGCAGAGCATTTAATAGGATGCAGAGGAGTGTCCCGGGAGAGGTGCTGAGAGTGGCTGAGCAGATGAGGTAGCTGACTTTGTAGGTGATCTGAATGTAGAGCCGGGGGCCTGCCTGGGTGTCCGGGCATCTGCTGAGACCATGTAGAATCCCTCTACGTGACTGTAAGTGCAGTAACTGAGTTAATACTCCCTTTGTGTTGGAAGTAGTTCAGTGAAACTAAATGCGCTAAATTATCTGTGATCAGCGTGTGTGAAAGTTGAAATTGGCTCCCTCAGTGCCTATTTTGAGGTAGTTTCTTGTTGAAGTCCAAATCCCTGCCCAAAGTAGGCTTGTGTCAAGGAAAGTTAGTAAAGTAGAAAAGAATTGGCTGAGATTTGATCTATTTGAAGTATGCTTTAGGAGTTGTATTCCCATAGGTGTTTAGATGAATTCTGGCAAAACCAAGCTGAATATGGTATAAAGACAAGAGATCAATATATTGTAATCTTTATCCCAAACAAGCAGAACCCTTCAGTGCAGGAATGACAAGTACAAATGCAAAATCATAAGGTGGTTCATTTGAAGATGTATTGCTTGAGGGTTCAGTGGGTGATTTTCAATGACTGACCAGAATTCGGTAAGTCTGTCTCCCTCTGTGAGGCACCTCTGTTGAAGCAAAGGGGCAGTGACTGTGATTTTCCAGTTGTTTTCAATCGTCTCTTGGGAGTTGGCTTTAGCCAGCTTTCCCTGCTCTTCCAGGGAGAGGTGGCCTGGCCTGGCTGGCGTGTGGCCCTCAGCTGGAGGTCGTGAGCGCTGTGACGGGGGAGCGGCTCTCTGCACACCGTTTCAGTGGAGCCCGTGAGCAGCCTCCCACCATCCGCGTGGTGAAGGAGGTCTCCTGGCAGACGGGAACGGGGCTGCTGGTTGGCTTGAGAGAAGCAGAGGGAAGTGTCCTCTGCCTGTATGACCCGGGGACATCGAGCATGGTTACAGCAGTTGTTCTGCCAGGAAGGGTAGGTGCTTTTTAATGGGGGAAACGCTGTCAGGTGCTGCATAACGCTGTTTCAGGAGCAGCTTTGGAGCGTCTCTTTGTTAGGAAGTCTGTTTTCTCTATTGCGTCATCATGCTGTCACTGCAGAGTGTCCAGTCGAGAGCGGCATGATGTAAAATGGTGGGCTTCACAGTACCATTATCCTTTGAGTTTACTGATAGTAAAACAAGTTTTCTGGTTTTATGGTAGAGCACGTAGTTACCTAATTCTCCACTTGCACAAAAAGGCTTTGAAAACTGCAGGAAATGGAAATTGGTAAGCTGTAATAATAGAGTGCGCCATTGCAGTCGATGTGAACTCAGTGAAATAACTGCAGGAATTCTAGTAAACGCAAGGCAGTAACGGATGTTTGTAGAGGGCTTTTTTTTTCCTTTCTTTCTTCTTGATATAATTGGAAACAATGCTGTGTTTTTAAGTCTTATATTCCTAATTCTGGCTTCAATTTTCAGTGATTTCTATTTAGCTTGTCAAACAGCTTAAATATTAACTTGTAGTTTTCCTGTAGGTAACTGCTATAGAGCCCATAACTAGTCCCGGAGGAGCCAGCGTGAGGCCTTGGCACCTACACCGGGCTCTGCAGCGGTTCTGTGGAGCGGCAGCGGTGGCAACAGATGTTGGTCATCTACTTGTGGTGGACCTTGGTTTGGATGATCCATCTTGCAGCCAGAGGGAAAATGAGCCATCGGGTAAGCTGCAGTTTCTAAACTTGAATTGAAAAGTAAGAAAACTTGTGTCTTTTAAATCAACAACATGCATCCCACTTTGAAGATTCTGCTGTGCAGACATTTATGACTGCTGATTACAGGTAGCAGTTTGACACTGTCTGGTCCTGAATGGATTAAAAATGGGAGTGGCTTCGTACTCCTTCTAAGGTTACAAATACCCCCTCCCACCAGGGTCCCTCTGTCACTGTGATTCTTGCCAGTGAGGAGTAGGAATCTGACCATCCGAGTCGGTGCAGCTGCCGGATAGGAAGGTGTATCGGACGTGCCCTATTTCTTGGGAATGTTCTTCTGCTTCTGTTCATTGGCTTGGGGCAAATTTTAGTTTTGTTTGTTTTTTTTTTTTAATCTAAATCCAACTTATCAAACCCCATCCATTTGGATGAAAGAAACCTCTAATTTGTGTATTTGGAGTGCATACTCTGTTTTGGCTCTTACACCAGTGGCTTCAAGAGTTGATGTCACTTCAAGGAGCTTCATCATGAGGCCCAAACTCCTGATGTGCAGAGTCCAGGAAGAATTTGTCTATGAAGGCTACACTTTTACCTGGTTTTGAAATACGACTGAGAATACCTGTCCAGACAGAGAGTTCTTATGTTCTCCGAATATGTACAAAATGGAAAGAGCAAACTAAGTGTTGCATCAATGGGTATTTTGCCTGGGACGGTAGAATTAGTTTATACATGTTGTCACGTCAGTGTTTCAAATGCAACCTGAATGGCATAATGCATTCCTTTATTGTGTGGTTTTGTGCGTGTAGCTCTAGTAGTTGTCACCAGAATTGCTGCTGGAGTTCCACTAAGAAGAGAAATGGTGACCAGAGAAGGGAGACATCTCTGCTTTCAACTGCAAAGCCCTTCAGGAACAGCAATATCGACCCTGCGCTACATCAGCAGAAGCAACCAGCTCGCCGTGGGTTTTTCCGACGGCTGCCTGTCACTGTGGGATGTGAAAACTCTGCAGCGGGAGTAAGTCGGCCTTTGCACTTGGTCACGCCTGGAGGTGCAGGGCTCTCAAGGCTTTGCTCGAGGAGGAAGTCTGTTACTTCAAAGTGACCTTTTTCAGGGGTGGAATGGGAGGAGAAGCATGTCGGGTGCTCTTTGCTCGGAAGATGCTTCCACCCTAACAAGCAGTCGGGGCCACTAGGCTCATCTTGTTTCTTTTTCTGTCTTTTTTTTTTTTAACCCTCTAGGCACCACTGTCAGCTTGAAGGAGGAAGGATTCCTGTCTACGCCATTATTCAAGAGCCTGAGAATGACCCTCGCAATTGTTGCTACTTGTGGGCTGTTCAGTCGACACAAGAAAGGTGAATAAAAACTTACTCTAAGCCATTGAATTAACTTTTTATATCTATCTGTTCACATACAGTTGACACACGTATATTTGTTGTGATTATTTAGCTGTGCAGGAGATTCTCTCAGGTGTGGAAGGTGTTGAGCTTACGGTGCAATTTTACAGGATTTAGCAGAGATGAAGAGGGACCTACTAGTTCCTCCCTGCTGCAAGGTGGCAAAGTGACAGTGGCTGTATTTTTGTGTTTGCATTCTTAAATGGCTGCCTTTGTTTCTTGATGACACAAGAAACATTCTCTTAATTCTTTATTCCTTATTCTTTCAATACCATGGTATTAAAAAAATACCATGAAAAGCAGTGGAGGCTGCAGCTCCAGAGCACTAACGGTGCCGATCCACCAGCCTGCTGCCCCTAAAGGAGGAGGTGACAGCATGGCCGGTTCCCGGGTGCCAGCTTGAGCCTTGGTGAGCCAGCTCAGCTCGCCTGGCAGGGAAGGTGTTCAGCAGCCAAGTCGGTGGTTTCCTGCTGGGCTAATGACTGAAACGAGGGTGTGGAAGGTGCCGTGTGTGCAGGAGAGGGACTGGAGCTCTGGTGGGAAGGGAAGGGTGGAAAGATCTGCCCCTCTCAGCATCAGCAAGCTATTTACTCAGCTCGGCTGCTCGTAGAGCGGCAATCTTTTTCACTTTGACTGTAAAGCAGTTTTGCTTGAGAACTCTTCACTGTGAAGAGCTATTCCCAACCATTTTTAGTCCACATAACATGTTAAAGCTTTCAGACTGTGTGGTTAGCCTTTGCCCCAGAAGCTGTTAGTGTCCAAATGTCCTCCGTTGTGTTTTAGCGGCTAAATGTGACCAATTGTCATGCTTTGGGAAGGGCTGTTTTTCTTTTCAGCGAGACAGTGCTCTTCAGGAAACCTCAGCCTAGATCCAAGGAAAGGATAATGAGGACTATAAAGCAGCTTTGTAACCAAATGTCATAATTTATACCTTTTCAGTGAAGGCGATGCTCTGAGTTTACACCTGTTGCAGTTAGTGTTTGCTGCCAGAAGACGCTTGCCATCGGGACAAGTCCTGTATGAGGTAAGACTTGCACATCCGTGAACAGATGGAAAGAGTCCTTTTCTCTAAGGGAGTATCAGTGCAGTTGGCAGGGGTAATATTTATATGCTTGAAACCCTGGCAAAATCTCTTTGAGGGGAAAGTAACCTTAATTCAGAGCAATTCTTTCCTCTGATTTTGTTACTTTCTCTTGCGTATGCTCACTAGGTCCGGAATGAAACGGGTGGTTCTTGTATCGTGGTGCTCTGTTTTGATAGGGACTGTGCATTTTGATTTTTTGAATGACCTTACATTTTGACTTTTTTCCTTATGTAGAGGAGAGCTCCTTCCTCATCGGTAAATATTGCTTTTGACCAGGTAAAGGTGAGGAGTTGGGGAAAGGTGGTGTTTCTTTAAAACACATTCTCTCTCACGATGCCAAAGTATAAGTACCTTCAGGTGATTCAGTGTGTTCTAAACATGGATGTCTTCTCTTCCTCTTTGTTGATGTGCAGTTTTTAATGACATAAATATCCAGTGCTGTGGAGGAACAGAGCACCCTGATGGGGTTGTTCACGTACAAAAGGGCTTTCATTGCAGTTCACTTGTGCATCTCTTGTGGTGCTCTAAGCGCTGTGGCAAGTTGATAGGAGACAGTTTCGTTAATTTTTCCCCAGTTTCAGTTTTGAACTTCTGCTTTCTTTTACCCTCTCTTAAAAACTGTTTGTAGCTACAGCCTTAGCTGTGGCAAAGACAAGACCTTGTCCTGTGTCCTTCTTTGGTAAAAAACCCCAGTTGTCTGTAGCCCTTCCTCTGGTGGCTACTTTGTTCTGTCTCCATACTTCAATGTTACACTGCGGGACCTTTTACTCTTTGGTGATTCCTTGCCTCGGTCATCTTATTTTCCTGAATACGATGTGAGGAGTGTCAGTTTTCAGCTCAGAAGGCTGAAGTGTTTCAGCAGCTTTTAAATATGGCTCTACTAGAACCTCCAGCTGACAGTCTTTAAAAAAGGGACACAAAGTGATAAAATAAGGCTGTTGTGTTTGTGGCCTGAGAAAGCTGTGGTGTAGTTAATGGAAGATGGAGGGATAGTTCACCCATTATCTCTGACGAGGTGAGAGGAGGAGCTGGCAGGAGCTTATGTGGTTTGAGAGAAGGCTGTGAATCAGTAAGACGTTCTCATGGCTGCTCCCGAGGGATGTGCTTTCACTCTAGCGGTGTGTGCCTATAGATAATGCCTCGCAAGAGAGCTTTGGCTGCTGGAATGCCGTGACTTCTCTAACTTCATCAGTTCCGTAATCAAGTCACGGAGCAAAGCGCTTTGCATGCCTATGTATTGCATTATTTCAGATCTCTCTTTCTAGATAAATATGTAGGTTTGTGAAGAGATCTGGATGTTGCAAGGAATTCTGCAAAACACATTCAGAACCAATAATGCGAGGGAAATGCTCAGTTCTGAAAATGTGCAAAGCTTTTACGGCCAAACTTACCCATTACGGTTTGACACTTAGTTCTCTTGCGTGTCAGGTGTAGTTTCTCTTTGCCATCAGATTAAGCGCCTGGGAGTGATACAGTACAATATGCAGGTTATATTAGATATAGACATTCTTTCATCCTTAGGTATAATGTCTGCTTTTATCTGAAAATGACCTTTCTCTCACCTGTGATTTTTTCCACAGCGTTTGGCATCCTGTGTTGAAAAGTACAGTTTGGATCTGACGGGTGGAGCCTTTCCCTTGAGAGGGCAGGGCAGCAAGGCCAAGTTACTCAGCTGTCGGGCTGTAGAAACCTTTCCCACCCACGCAGCCAGAGAAGGCAGCGTTGATGAAGGTTTGTTCCTGATGTCCCTGTTTGGTGATTCTAAACGAAATGGTTTTGGAGTCCAAGCAATGAATGCTGTTCTATACCCACAGTCTGAAGGTCTTAAAAATCTATATAGACTAACTTCTTGGGCTTATTTCAAAGGAAAAACTGGGTGCTTGGGTTCTGTGGGACTTGCTAAGATAAACCCTATTTTTTCCTTCAATGCTTGCTGACATGCTGTAGCGATGTATGGTGGGGTCACCTCTATAACACTTGTCAGTGATTTTATTCCTCCAGCTCTCGTCTTTGAACAGCAAGATCATCCCCTCCATTGCTTAGGAATGTTCCCTGAACTTTCTTTTTTCCCCTCTTCAAACCTATGCCTGCATCTGCCTCCAGCTGGCGGCCGGTCACAAGTGGTGTTCCCCACGGCTCGGTCCTGGGGCCAGATCTGTTTGATACCTTCCCCAACCATCTGGATGTGCCGGCAGTGTGCCTGGGTGGCCAGGAAGGCCAACAGCATCCTGGCTTGTATGAGAGATAGTGTGGCCAGCAGGAGTAGGGCAGTGATCGTCCCCCTCTACTCGGCGGTGGTGAGGCTGCACCTCGAATCCTGTGTTCAGTTTTGGGCCCCTCACTACGAGAAAGATACTGATATACAGAAAGATACTGATATACAGAAAGATAACTGCCACAGCCTTTTGTCTGGGTGTGTGAATGCCCTTCCCTCTCTTCTTACTGGCCTTAACTTATGCCTGAGGTCACAAAGGAGGCACTGGCATGACTTTCTAGGCTAGTTGTGTTTATTAGCTTTGACTTAGTCCTGAAGAGGCAGCTTCCACCTCTTTTGTGGTGCCACCCTCTAACAACAGGGTGTCAAAACCTAATAAAAACACCTTTGGATTTTCTCCACTTGTGTCATGATTCTGGGGAGAGGGCCTTCTAAAAACTTGTCAAAACCAAACAACACACGCACCCCCCAAAAAAAACCAAACCAAACCCAACAAAACCAACAAAAAAGCCCCTTTTTATGAAGTGTGAGGCATGGAAAAATACTTGTAATTTTTCTGATGGACCCTAATTAGCTTTTGTCCAGAAACTATTCAGGTTGTAGGCCCACATGAGCTACCGTTGGATGTGGATTGAGGTTAGAAATGCAGCTGGCTTCTGATTTATGGAACTAATTGATATCTTCAAAGGCAGTTTCAGCGGCTCACACAAGCGAAAGGGCACAGAAGTTCACGATGAAACACAGTAAAGCGTGGGAGGCTCCCTAAGCAGCACTGATGAATTCAGCAGAGAACAGAGACCCATTTTGCCAAACGACCTGTCTCCTGGTTCCCTGCTCTGTCAGGGTAAAGGATGCACCACCCACTTTGCTCACATCTAGAGCATGCCTTCCCCAGAGGAGACAGACCGTCCCACTTCTTGAGAGAACCCGAGTGTAACATGGTCAATGTTTGATGTTAAACTCTTTGTTCCAATTTCCTGTTTGTTGGGTTTGGGGTTTTGTATTTGTTTTGTCTGATAATTGTGTTCTTTCATTCTGACTGTGCTGGAAAGGAGCTATTCGAAAAACTTGTAATTAAGTCAAATCTGGAAATTAATAATGCCAGCTGAGTGATCAAGTGTATACGACAAGTATTTGTATGCTTTCTAAAAGTAGCGAGGTATGTTTTCCTAGGGTCTTTTTTTGTTTTGGGATTCTTGTGGGGGTTTTTTTGCTAACCATCTTGATCCACTCTTACTGTATGGAAAACCTGATTAGCTGATAATTGTGTATTTGATTTGGCTTAGGATGGAGACAATTGGAACTCGAAAAGGGGGGCAGTATGACTGAAACCTATCACAGAGGTGTTTGCTACGGTGTAAATGTTTAAAATTATTCTTACTGAAGTGTTGCGTTTCATGAGTGATGTAGCAGAATGAAGCTAAAATAGAAAGGGGTGTTTTGAAAATGTCAGGTATATTGTATTTTCTCCCAATAAGACACAATGTCTTGTCTTTTACAGTCATATCTCCTGACGCCAGTGTCTCAGTCTTCAGCTGGCAAGTGAATACACGCAGCCAGGGAAAACCATCTACTTATTTGGGTGTATTTGACATTACTTGCTGGTATCAGGCTCAAATGCCACGCTCACTAAGGTAGATTTTGATGGAGTTGTTTTCAGTACCCCTCCCCATAATTCATTGGAAAGTCGGCGTTTAGCTTCTGCACTTGTTTTCTTTCAGGCCAGAAGAATCCCTTCAGGGATGCCCCTATTTTGCACTGTGGTCACTGGACGCTGTGACAAGCACGACTGCTCCAAACCTCCTTCTGGATGTTGTGGTGCAGGAGCGCAGCCTAAGCTGGAGAGTTCCTCCTTCTTATCCACACCCTGAGCTGTGTTTTCACCCAAGCACCTATAATTTTGGTAGGTATTTCACTGCTTGGAATAGTGATAAGCTTAAACCGAGCTCAGATGCCATTATTGGTTCCCCTGTTCATTGGCTGTCACGCAAAACCCAAACCCAACCAAACCAAAACACCCCAGCTCACCCCCCCGCCCAACTCTGATCACATTGTACTGACAAAGCGTGTGCTATTGTGACACCATTCTGACAGTCGGCTGAGTCTGGGGGCTGGGTGCTTCTGTAACGCAGCCCATGACGTGGTGCTGGTGATCACATGAAATGACTCTGGGCTGAAGCTCAAAGCGCAGCACCTCGATAGCCCCGGAGGTAAAATTTCTACACTCAGCCATTATTTTTCTAAAAAAAGGTTTTAAGTGCTCTGAGGAGGAGAACGGGTACTCAGTTGTACCTTTCCAGGGGCTGCTATGACAAAAATGTAAACTGGTGCTTCCATCACGGTGAGAGTATGGAATGTTGACCAGCGTTCGTTGTCTCTGCAGATGGCAGGTGCTTGCTGAGCTCTGGAGTTGTTCATATGACGTGCAGCGGCTTCCAGAAGGAGGTGAGCTTTTACTGTGTCTTTATTGAGAATGTCAAGAGATGGACCTTTCCTAAGCTTTCCATGGCACTGCTTTCAGTGTCAGAGGCCATTTTATGCTCCTCCTGCCCATCCACACGCGTAACTGCAATTGTACCCTGCCAGTTTTATGCAAATGGTGATGTCTGAGGTCCCCTCTTGGGCGTGTAAACCCACCGTTGCCTCCCGTTGAAGCACGATCAGGGCCTGAATGTCTAGAAAGGAAGACAGCGCTGCTCTAGGAGCAGGAAGAGAAAGTCGGGGAAAGCTGTTCCTTCTCTCTCATCAATGAGTGCAACTGCCTGCATGGTCCTGAGTTTGGGTTTTGATCCCTGATGAGCTGGGAAAAGGAGGGCAGACTGGAGAAAAGGAAGCATCGTTCCCTCAGAACAACCTTCCCCCCGTCAGTTCCTCAAAGCATTAGGTTCTGTGCAGGAGGTTAGAATTAGCCTTTGGTAAGTTGTCATGTCAGAGGGAAAGTTTCCTGTGCTCCTCCCAGCAACAAGCAGCCCAGCCTGTGATGCCCGAGTGAGGGCACAGTTAGAAACAAGCACTTATTGTTGGTGGTTGGGATGTTGAAAGCAGGTGGGATTCTCCTTTTCTTTTGTCTGCTACGTTTAGGAGGAGCAGTTAGAGGCGGTCTTGTCAGCTGCTGCCCAGACAGGTTCTGTAGGGCTTCTGAGCGGCTGCATTAAGCTTTGGACATCTAAAGGTAACACTTCTTATGTGGTTTTTGTGTTGCATATTTTTTTAGTCTGGAATTCTTGATTCATTTCTTTGTTGTTCTCTCTTTTTAGAGAGCAGCCAAGTTCTGCTGCTAATGTAGAGTTTGCCCTTGACTGGACATGGAGCAAAGTGATCTATACAAAAGGCGCATTTGACCAAATCTGTGAGTACTAGTGCAGCCATGCTGCAAACCTAGAGTCATTCTTTCCAGCTGAGCTCATTCAGTGATCTGCTGGTAGATGGTCTTGCCCGCAGATCTGGAAGTGCGCTTTGTGACTCTGAACTTGCTCTGCAGGCTAACGCTTTCATACTTGCTCTTGAAAAGGTGTTGTGCTGTTTGACAGCTCCTGCAGCTCCACTGACCCGCAGAGGTTACAGGCTCTTCAGCGCTGCCAGTTGGTCTTGAGCAACCTTAGCAGAGTCTTAAACTGCTTTCTAACAGCAGCCCACGAGCTGGCTGGAGAAGGTTTGTCACAGTATTTCTAACTCGGTGGTATGTTTTATTAAGATTTGGGATGATGCTGGGGCTGTAATTGTGGAAAGAGGAGCTGCTGTTGGTTTTGCTGATGGGCAGCAAGTCAGATGTAGCGGGGAGAAGGGGCTTAAATGGGAGGGGTTGGGGCTGCCACTTAACGCGCGTTGAGTTCAGGGCAAGAGTTTGTTGTGGGGCTGGTGCGAGTGGGTGGGGAGGCTGCGTTCAGCAAGGAGCTGTGCAAGCACCCGGCTTGAAATTACAGCAGCGGGATGTGGCACTGTGACAAATACTCCCTTTGATTGTCAGCTAGCAGTGCGTAATTGCATGCAAATATTGGATTGGAAATTACTAAAAAAGGAAAGGAAGCACGAATGAGTGACGTGTGAAGTGAGTTGCATGAATTTCTGTAGCTGTTTCTATTACCAATTGTTCCTGGCATATTGAGGAGAAAAGAGAATATCCCTTTGCTAGAGGAAAAATCTCTGCTCTGTGAAAAACAGATGTCTTATCCATGAGTGGATTTAACTGTTCAGACTACTTTTTTTTATGTAACCTTTAGTGAATCTGCGTCTCTGTAGGGGTTGCTTGTGATTGTGGGTTTTTTCTTCAGAGAAGGACGTGTTACGGAGTGAAAAAAATGCAAAGGCAAAGATTTCTAGCCTGTTATTTTTCTACTTTCGCTTTAGTGCAATGAGGGGAGTTTTATTAAAAAACAAAACAAAACAAAACAAAAGAAATTGCATACCAACAGTCCTCTTGAGCTTTTTTTACCTGTTTTGCAGACTTGACAAAGAAGCTGGCAGAAACCAGCCTCACAGCTTTGTATGCACGAGTGGTCCTCTGGTTCTGTTGGTCCCGTCTCCTGCCCGAGGGCTCAGGTAAGCATAAACTGTCCTGCATTTGTAGCAGTAAGTGGCTCCTATGAACACCTGCTTAGCCGTGGTTCTGTCAGTGCTTCATCAATACCAAGCCGTGCCGGTTCAGTGACAGCAGATGCTGAAGTTATGCTGCTGAAATGGAGGTTTTACTGGGTTTTTTTCAACTACGTCGTGTAGAATGATGCCAAGTTTCTTTCCGGGATGTTTCTCAGAAACAGCACTAAGCCTCTGAGTGAAGGAGTTGCTCGTGCCCACAGCTTGAAATACTTGAGATTTTAAACAAGTAACTCTTAAAGCACCGACACTGGAATGCTTGATTTTACAGTAAAAGCATGGCCTGCATGTTTTGATCTTTTTACTGATTGTTTGTGGAAAAAATACACCTTGGAAATAGGTCATCATTTGGATGGGTTATAAATTCTATTGTCAGCCTTAATTGCCTTACGCATGCTCACGTGACATGTTTAAACACCCATTCCCTTTGAGAATTGGGGTTTTTCTTTATAGTGAACCTCAGCTGACACTACATGTTCTGGATGCGACCTCAGCTGTAAACTTGAAATGGCGCTTGGGACAAGAAGGAATTGACTCCTGTGTCTTCGGTCTCTTTTAGCAAAGGCAGAAGGAGGATTGGCTTCTTTCAAAGTCGGAGGCTGGCCTGTGATTTTGATGCTCAGCTTCTGTGTTGTGTCTTTTTTAGTCAAAAACTGTAGGTTGAAAATATGATATGACTTCTTTAACTTACATCTTATTTATTGCCTGTAGGTGATGATATGAGTTTCTCTAGACCTTTCTACTATTATCCTCTGATTCAGAGCTACTACGCGGGTCATCGACAGAAACTGGAGCGTTTATCAAGGTAAGACGTGCAGGAAAGCTCTACAACAGTTCCACTGCAAATTCAGAAGCGGCAGCGAGTGGCTTTTCCATCAACAGCTGCATTTGCTACGCTTCATGCATTTGCCGGCAACAGCCTTGACTTCAGTGATGCGCGTGTTCTGCAGAACACAGAGGTTACTTTCCTGGGTTAAAACGTTGATATATACCTCTGCTTAGTGCCCTTTGTTGGTATCATCGTTTCTTTGAAGCGCACGTAATTCACTGGCTATTCTGTGTGATTTGTGACTACTGGAAAAGGGCATGTGATGAGGACAGGGTCAGTCATGGCCAGGTCAGCAAGGCACGGCCTTTGCAGAGCAATTGTTCTGGACACAGAAGAAAGCATGTTTTAAAAACCAAAAATAATCTCTCTCCTTGATGAGTAGTAGATGGCAATAAGGGGATTGGCCCAAATCTCCTACTCCCAAGCTCCTCGTGTCATTTAAGGAGATGGGCAGAGGTCCACGCAGCTGGCACAGCCAGCGCTCTCCTGGCGACTGGATAAAAGTGCCTTCCTCACGGGAACTCCCTTTCCTGGACTGGCTCCCTGGCATACAGGTGATGTGCCTTGGGTTAGGTGAGAGCAGATTTTAATTTGGCACCTGTACTGTAACTAAAGCAAGTCCTAAAGAAGCTCAGGCTGTGGCACCGTGAACAAGGTGCTGCAGGAGGAGTCCAGGTGGAAGCTGCTCTATGTCAGGCGTTGGCTTTCAAGCTCCTCTTCCTGAGGTTCCTTCTGAGGTAACTCTCGTACAGGCTCACGGGCTCCTTAGAAGCACCACCTCCAGCGTGCTGCTTCTGCTCGTCCTCCTCGGGAAATGAAAGGCTGGCGTCGCAGCCCGCAGGAGCCTGCGATGGGCTTCTGAGGAATGCAGTGTTTAACAGGCCAGCCCTCCGTCACTGTGATGGCATGTGCAGAGGCACAAACGTGCTGCTTAAGGCGATACCAGAATTCAGCTGTGGGCTCAGCTTTGTGACCGTGACTGTTTTTCAGTAACAGAAGCGAGGTGCTGAGAACAAAGCCGGACATTTCCGTGCTGTGGTCTCACCGCTGTGTGTGGGAACAGTCCCGCTGGAGGCGTGAGATTTGGGGTAGCTTTGCTCACACTGCCTTTGTATTACAAGTAATGCGACAAAAAAGAAAAACTGAAAACTGCAACTTTCCCCTTAATAAGGGAGCTTCTAGGATTCCTATTTGGAACTCCTTTAATAGCTCACTATGATCTAATGAACACCTTTCATCTGACTCAGAAATTTCTTTCCAGTCTATTTCAAGTCACGATCATGCCTGTGTCTGTTTGTTCCTTTCTTGGGCTCGTGGGAGCTTTTGCTGGTTTTGTTTTGGCTGGAGGAAATCTGTGACACCGCGAGGCTGGAATTAGTGTTTTCCTCTGTCAAATCCTTGCTACGTTTTGTTCCAGAGGCAAATGGGACTCTGACTGCCTGACGGTCGATGGGATGGTTTCCCAGTTGGGAGACCAAGTTGAGGAGATGTGGCGGAGAGAGGAAGGAGGAGCTGGGAAATACCCACCTCCTAGTTTACGGGTGAGTGTTGTGTTCCCTGAAAACAACCACCACCACCACAAACCCCAGCCCCAGCCCAGCCCTCCCCCAAAGCCAATGATTTCTCAAAGAGAGGAGTTTTTAAAAACCTTTTCCCTTTTCATTCCAGGCACTGCTGGAGCTCTATTTGCTAGAAGGCGTTGAGGAAAGCCACAAACATGCAATCGTATCCCTTGGAGTTATTTCTGTCACACCTCCAGTATACGTGCATCAGGGGTCTGAAATGTCTGTCACCTACGCGTTCGATGCATTTTCTAATTTATGCTTCAAACACAGTGCAAGGGAAAACATGTAGTTTAGAATGAAGGCACGGAAGGAAGCACTGATTATTTGTTTGTACTGTGGATTTTTTAGGAATTTTTAAAATGTTTTGTTGCA
Organism: Phalacrocorax aristotelis; assembly: GCF_949628215.1. NCBI lineage: Eukaryota > Metazoa > Chordata > Aves > Suliformes > Phalacrocoracidae > Phalacrocorax > Phalacrocorax aristotelis. The sequence continues at coordinate 71,050 of NW_027441295.1, read as the reverse complement.
AAGTCTTTTCTGATATCAGAAAACAGGTTTACTAAGCAATGTTAAAAGTAGAAAGCTCCCTTAGATTTTCTCAAAATGTAAACTGTTTTTCATTTTTGAAGCACCCATACCTGTAGCAAACGGCTGCTTCCTCGAGCGATGCACTAGAATGTGCTGCTTCAGAGCAAAAGGATTTCTGACAGCGGTTTACCAGGACCTGATTTTGCTGAAATCATCCATTTTCCAGCACAGCTAAGAGGGCTTGCTTTTGTGCTGTTACAAGTGCGGGCACACAGAATAATAAAGAGAGAGAGAAGAGAAAAGCCATTGGGCAGAAACTGAAGTTTTAAGCTGCCAAAATGCGCTGCGTTGCTTTGGTTGTTTGTTGCCTGACCCGAGGGGGGAGCCTAGAGAGCAGGGGCTTTAAAAGCTGTTGCACCCCGGAGCTCTCTGATGAGAATAGACCCCCCAAAACAGCTGTCAGAAAGAGAAAAGGACACTGCCGATGAATGATCCAGGTACTGGTTCAAATCCAGTTTTAATCATTCAGAGCTAAGCTGTGCTGTAAGGACACCCTAATTTCAGTTGTTTCATATACGCTGGAAAGGAGGGAAGAAACCAACTGTAGAATTTGTTTGCTTTAATAATCAAGCATTGGCCGTTCACGTGTTTTGAATGTCCAGCTGGTGGCTCCAGTGACTAAAGAGGGAGCCTGAGTTTCCAATGGAACTGTTTAAATATCAAAAGGCAACCTTTCTGAATGCCTTAGAGAAATCAGAGAGTCTGTCTTTCTGGTTATTTATTCGGAATGCAATTTTGTTGTTAGGGCCTGACTATCTTCAGGTTGCAACAGCGTAAAACGGCAGGACTAATACATGAGTATTTTCTGTGTCCTACCACTATGATATTCTTATTTCCTTTTATTATTTATTCCTATTATATTAATCATAGGAATAATATTATTTCCTGTGATAAATTGTTGGTCTTGCAAATTTATTAGCCTTAATTAGATACTTGATATCAGACAATTTACTTGCTGCTAGACATCATACATTCCTTTCCGAACAAAACAGAAGCTTCCGTCGACTCCTTCGCAGCTGCCTTTGCCATCCCTTCGGGCCTTGTTAAGCTTATTCAAGGATTTTGGCTTCTAGACCACAAGGACTATGAAGTAAGCATGTGACAGTTTAGTTAGGCATACGTTGTGGTACAAGGCTATGATCTAGCAAATGACTTTAAAAACCTGGTGCTTAGCTAATAACAGGTGATAAAACATGGGAAGCTTTTTTTGTAATCCTGCTCCAGCAGCACCTTCAGGAATACGTGATGATCTGCAGTTTGGTTTTAATTACATTGACAGGAAATGGATTAAGAGAATGAAGAAGTCAACGTTAATGCTTGACGTGTGACTTGCCAAAGCCATCTGTTCAGGTTGTTCTCAGCAGAGCAGTCGAGCACTTTCTCAAAAGCAGTGGTTTGGGTACTTTAAATAGTCAAACGACCATCCTAGCAGCAAGATTTGAGACAGAAGACCGCCAAAGTGACTCTTCAATCTAATTCATGTTCCTTCTGATGCTGAGGGTTGCTCTTTGCCTGTCACAATTTTAATACAACCTGTCTGGGAGAATAACTTGTATTTATAAGAAGTGATGTTTGCCTATGGGGATTTGGTTACCCTAGCCGAGTGTGAATCACTCCTTTTAAAAAACTCTGGTTTTTTTCTGTATGGCTAACTGATTTTTTTTTTCTGCAAATAGTAAAGAATTTATATTTACCTGTCCGGTATCAAGGACATTCACCCTTACTGAAGAAACTTTTGAACAGTTTTGTTGTGTGCTTGTGTGTCCAGTTCCGGTCCCCGCTATACAAAGAGGATGTGGCCAGGCTGGAAGGGGTCCAGAGAGGGGCCACCAGGATGATCAGAGGACTGGGAAGCTGCCATACGAGGATGGGCTGGGAGAGCTGGGTTTGTTCAGCCTTGAGAAAAGGAGGCTCAGGGGATCTCATCACCGTGTACCAGGACTTCAGGGGCAGCTACAAAGAAGGTGGAGACTCCCTTTTTACACAGAGTCCCATGGAGAGGACAAGGGGGAATGGACACAAGTTGCTCTTAGGGACATTCCGATTGGCCACCAGAGGGAAATTTTTCACACTGAGGACAGTCACCATTGGAATAATCTCCCCAGGGAGGTGGTTGACTCGGCCACGTTGGACACCGTCAAGAGTCGCCTGGACAGGGTGCTGGGCCATCTTGTCTAGACTGGGCTCTTCCCAGAAAGGTTGGGCTAGATGATCGCTGAGGTCCCTTCCAACCTGGGATTCTGTGATCTTAGTAAACCTGATCTCCCCCTTCTGCAGAATTCCCTGGCCCTACTCTTTCACCCAGCTACAACCAAACCTGTGTCGTGGCAACACATGAGAATTCTTGGGTCCCTCATGTGCCAAGGACAGCATAGGCGAGCCCTCAGATACATGCAGGTGATGAAGCCACCGTTCTCAAGCAGTTGTGAAGAGCGGCTTTTCCTCACTGTGCTGTTGTCCAACAGGTAAAGAAATATATGCCACCATTTTGGCATTGAAATCCTGTGAAAGGTGGAGAACAAACACTAGAAATCACAATCCCCTAAATTTCCTTTAAACTTTGAGCACAATAATTGTGGTGCATCTTTTTAGTTATACTATTAATACACCTTTACATCTCAAAAAATTAACTACAGGTGCATGGCAGAGGCTTGGGGTCTGCTGCAGGAAGACGCCGCTCAGTTAAAGGAGGAAGAGCTATTAAAAGATATGTATGACATCTGTCGGGAGATGGGACTAGTGGAAGACTTCCTGAAGCTGCCTTTCACAGACTCTGAACAAGTAAGTGTGGGCAAGAGGAAAATCTGAATCCCTTCTTTGCCAAGAGAAGAGGCAGGATCATCATATATGTTTTAAAATGTGTTATTTCTCGTAGAAGTGTTTGGAGAAATTTTTAGAGAGTCATGAAATTCTTTTAGTCCAGCACCTGCAGCGTGCCAACTGTACGGCAGCAGCACGGCTGAACCAGGCGATGAACGTTCATCTCATGGTAAGCGTAAAAGTCCTGCCAAGTGTGCCAGTTTCTCTCAGGGGTTACTAACCGGTTTAACAGCGCTCAGTAAGAATCCTGCTTTCTTTATCACACCCTTCTTTGAAATACTTGTAGTAAGCCTCTGCACCTTACATTACAGCTGAACCTAAAAGCTGAACAAAATGTGTCACTACTCCAAAGCTGCCCCGTGCAGTTGGAAATTCCGTGTTCCAGGCTGTTGTTGACTCCACTTCAAACAGTTTGCGTCCGAGGATTAAATAAGTATCTTTCCTGTCAGCCACTCCTACCATTCAGATATTCAGCGACGTACGTTATGTAGGGTTCGGATGATTGGAAGTTGTTTGGGTCACTGTGGAATGAAGAGTGTGTTGTGTGTCATCTCTGGTATCTTGCACGCAGCTCTGGGTGCCAACCCACAGGCAACATTTACATTACGGGTTGTTCTTTTTATTATTTCCTCAAGTTATAGCGTGAGGTCTGCAATTCCACAGCTTTCATTTTACCACTTTTAGGACCAAAATTCTTACCTAACTTCTGTATCTCAAAATAGGCAGGTCAAATTTTGTGTTATGGGAACTTCTGTTGTGGTTCTGTGATCCATGTGCTGTTTTCTGGAACCATAGTTCTCCAGGGAAGCAAACTTACCCAGGTGGCTTTGGAAGGTTTAGGTCCTGCATTTGAAAGCTTCCATCCAGGGGGATGGGGAGTGTAGGTAGCTTTCTCTTCCTCGTTTTAATCCTCACTTCCTTTTGTCCAAAGTAACCCGCCGTTGCCCTGGAGATTCAGTCACCTGGGACAGCGGCGTTTCAGGAAAAACAAGGGAAAGGCTGCTGTTTTGTCAGCCACGTGAAACTTGTGGGTGCTGACGAGCGTGTCAGAATCAGGTTCTGCAGAGTGCGGGAATGATTTTAAGTAATAGCTGTAGGTTCTGTTGTTATTCCAGTCTTCCTTCGGCTTGGCTAAAAATACCGGGTGAAACTTCTTGCTTTACGCTTTTTGTTCATCAGAACGATCGTGCTCCTCGCTGGAGACAGAGAGCAGTTGCCAGAAATTCTCTCTCAGGCCAACACGGCAAGACCCTTCCTAGAGGTCCGAGGCAGCTGGCTGCAGGGAGAGCCAAGCCTTCCCGTCTGCCTTCATCCGGACCAAGAGGAGGTAATTTTTCAGGGGGGAACATAACGCACAACTAACCATCGCTTTGATTGCACAAGGCTGATCGTTTTTCCCTCGTGCTTTACAGCCGCAAGACCAAAGCCATTCTCATCAGTAACAAAACCAGCTAATGCAGGAAATGTGGATCCAAGAGAACCTTTCAGCAGTCGTGTATTGGCCAAAGTTAGAGAGTTATGGGTAGGAAACGAGCAGAAACCCAGTTGAGAGCGAGTTTTTTCTGTTATGATAATGTTTGTTATGCAAAATTCATATATTTACGTTATGGTAAATATGTTTAGAGAATTTAAGAGAGCTGAAACTAAAACAATGATTAGCATCAAGCTATTGGTGTACACATCTTGATAGACTTGATTGTGTGATCAAACAGTAATCTCTTCCCACTTGCTGACATCTTTCTGCTTTGTTTCTGCCTCTTTCACTTAAAAATAGGCAGAACGATAAAGAGCAGGAAAGAGGCCAGTAGCTGTCAGATGAGTTTCCTACAGGTGGTAGGGCCAAATCAACCTCAGTTCTGGTATATTTGGACTTGAGGGCAATGAAGGTCAGTTACTGCCCTTCTCTGCTGTCCTTTTGTCATGAGAAAAGACCAAGACCTTGGGCAGATTGTACTACAAGGACATGCCCAGCGTGCAAATAAGGCCGCAGATAACTAAGTAGTTTAATCCCCCATCAGAACCCCTTCTCATGGAAGATGACTCTCAAGGTTGTCAGCGCACTCCATTTATTTGCTGCAATTCATCCCTTCCCATGTAACCAACCATAACTAGCTTGTGGTGGGGAAGAAGCAAGCTCCAGGCAGAAGCCAGTCCATAGTCTCTTGTGAGTTGTTAGGCAATGCTTGTAACCTCTTAGTCTAGGCCAGTCGGAAAATGCTATGAAATAATAGAATTTCACATAGTAAGGTAGCATTTGTTTCTTATGTTGTTGGTACTTTTGTCTTCTGTGCAAAACTTGCAGGTTTCCATCGCAGGAATGCTGTTCTCACCAAAGCAGTCACGATAATGAGTGCCTTTGGCTGCTCGGAGAGAAATGTTCTGCGGTTCCTTCTGAATGACATCTGTTCCTCAAATAAAAAGCGTTTTCCAATGCACTGTGCTGTGTGGGTGACCCATACGTGAGGCAGAGGGAAAAATGCAGGTGACGGTTCCTGATGTGCCTGTTGGTTCAGGTCACCCACTCCTGGGCTGTGCATCACCCGACGTGGTTCAAGAGCAGGCTTATCCCACAGCAGCCATCGGTGTGGTGTGCCTTGCTCTTGAACTGGGTTTAAACGCAGACCAGACGATGAATTATTAGTGAAAGCCTGATTGCTGGTAGTTTGATACTATGGCTGTAATTTGAATACAGACAGAGAGAAGGATGCAGGAAGGAGGTGTGTGACTTCTGTGAACACCGACAGCACAAGCGTGTGTGACCCTAGGAATCCAGGGCACAGCAAAGCCTTTGCTTCTGATCCAGCCTATTGGTCTCAGAGGAGCTTCCTAAAGGACGAGAACGGCATGCTCATCTCCGCAGGATCCAGCAGTTCTGTGGGCCAGGTAAGCCTTGAGTCAAAGAACCAACTGGAAGCAGCTGTCACTAATACGCAGCTGGAGGCCGGTCAGTTCCTTTATCTCCCGTTACTAACACTCATGTCAGCGTAACGCAAAAGACCAGCATTTATCACTTTCCTGGTGTGAAGCAGTGGCTAGATTTTATCTGTGTTTCTGTCCTCCTGGAACTGAGTGCTACTGTCAAGTGTGCTTGCCGGTCTTGATTGCTAATCTAAACTGTTAGTGAGGGCTCTCCTGCCAGAGAGCAGTGCTTGTGTGTGCATTTGCCTGCTCGCTTATGAAGAGGAGGCGCTTGATGGTTTGTTAGAGAGAGATCTTTGGTGATCATGGTCAGGGAGTGCTGGAGAGCACCTGGCAAGGTTATAACGCCACTCTGCCGGCGTACGGTCAAGGAAGAGCCCATGAGCGACGATCGGGTATGGTGCGAACAGAGGCTGGGTGCCCGTTGTGCGCCAAGAGCTCTTCAAAGCCCCCCGCACTCGGGAGAACCACAAGCAGTGCCAGGTGGGATTAGCACAAAGTGATGCTACATGGAGTAAATGGGTCACACTGATCACCCAGCAGGCTCGAGTAGGGAACCCCAGTGGCCCAGGAATCTTGGAAGTGACCATGGGCTGGCCAGAAGGCAAAGACTTTGGAATATCACCAGAGGAGGGGGTGACATGTGCTGAAGAAGCCCCACTCTATAACAAACTGACAGAAAATGAGAAGCAATACGCCCTGCTCACTGATGGGTCCTGTCGCCTTGTGGGGAAGCACCGGAGACGGAAGGCTGCTGTATGGAGTCCTACACGACAAGTCGCAGAACCTGCTGAAGGAGAAGGTGAACGGAGCCACTTTGCAGAGGTAAAGGCCATCCAGCTGGCCTTAGACATCGCTGAATGGGAAAAGTGGCCAGTGCTCTATCTCTCTACTGACTCCTGGATGGTGGCAAATGCCCTGTGGGGCTGGCTGCAGCAGTGGAAGCAGAACTGGCAGCGCAGAGGCAAACCCATCTGGGCTGCCGCACTGGGGCAAGATATTGGTGCCCAGGAAGAGAACCTGGTTGTAAAGGTACGGCATGTGGATGCTCACGTCCCCAAGAGTCGGGCCACTGAAGAGCATCGAAACAACCAGCAGGTGGATCAGGCTGCCAAGATTGAAGCGGCTGAGGTGGATCTGGACTGGCAGCAAAAGGGTGAACTACTTCTAGCTCGGTGGGCCCATGACACCTCAGGCCATCAAGGGAGAGATGCAACATACAGTGGGCTCGTGATCGAGGGGTGGACTTGACCATGGATATTATTGCACAGGCTATCCACGAATGTGAAAGGTGCGCTGCAGTCAAGCAAGCAAAGCGGGTAAAGCCTCTGTGGTGTGGGGGACGATGGCTGAAATACAAATATGGGGAGGCCTGGCACATTGACTATATCACACTCCCACAGACCCGCCAAGGCAAGTGCCATGTGCTTACAATGGTGGATGCAACGACCGGCTGGCTGGAAACATCTCCCATCCCCCACGCCACTGCCCAGACACCATCCTGGGTCTGGAAAAACAAGTCCTGAGGCGACATGGCACCCCAGAGAGAACTGAGTCAGACAACGGGACTCGTTTCCGAAATAACCTCATAGACAGCTGGGCCAAAGAGCGCGGCATTGAGTGGGTGTATCACACCCCCTGTCACGCACCAGCCTCTGGGAAAATGGAGCGGCACAATGGACTGTTAAAAACTACGCTGAGAGCAATGAGGGGTGGGACATTCAGGCCCTGGGGTGCACATTTGGCAAAAGCCACGTGGTTAGTCAACACGAGGGGATCTGCCAGGCGAGCTGGCCCTGCCCAGTCAGAAATCCTACATCCTGTGGGAGGGGATGGAGGCCCTGTAGCGCACGCAAAAAGTACGCTGGGCAACACAGTCTGGGTCCTTCCTGCCTCCGGCAAAGGCAAAGCCATTCCTGGGATTGCTTTTGCTCGAGGACCTGGGTGCACTTGGTGGGTGATGCGGGAGGACGGAGAAATCCGATGTGTGCCTCAAGGGGATTTGATTTTGGGCGAAAACAGGCAATGAACTGAATGGGGCAATGCGAACTGCTATATAATATTGTGTGTCACCTCTGTGTTGTAGCAATGATATCAGAGTACGAGCCTCCCAAGCCATGGAAGATAAACTGTGAAACAAGTAAAGTGCAGCAGTGATGGGACGATGACTGACTTGGTACGCAGTAACCCAACGCCACACACACCATCTCTCCCACCCTGAAAGACTGATACAACAGATGGAGCCCAGAGACATGGATTAGGTGAACTCAATGGACGTTTTAACGGACATTTTACAGGGAAGGTCCATAGACTAAGGGAATGATATTTGTGTATCTTGTCAAAGGATGGGAAGGGGAGGGGTGGTGGTTGGTAAGGTTGTATTGGATGCTATGAAATTTGAGTAAATGCAAGAGTGTGATGGGATGAAGCTACGACCCTTGGGGAAGACAATGATGAGGAAAAAATCCCATCGAACCAAATTAGCAGGAGGGCAGAAATACCATAAAAGGAAGAGAAGAAGGTGGAACCCTCAATTCCCGCAAGAGTCACAACCATGTACTAGATCTCCCAGAAATATGTGAAATGTGTATCCCATGCTTGTGTATAGGCAGGCTGCACTCACCGCTTGGTGTGCCTTGGGAGGAGCGATCCCCTAAGCACACAGTGCTGCAATAAAGAATACCTCCTCAGTACTCGGACAAATTGACTCTTGAGTTACTCTGCGATTTTGCCTGGCTTCAGAGGTGTTGACGCGGGGCTGGTGCCGGTGCGGGGCAGGCGCCCCCCTCCCGCGGGCTGCGGCCGGCCAGTAGCCACGGAGCCCGTGTGTGGTAGGGCGTCATCGTGGGGACATTGTGATGCCAGCGCTGATGTTGGCCCTGTAATGTGTCCATGTCACAAAGGGCCTCGCCCCGGCACCTCTATAAAAGCGGGACAGGGGCACGGAGGCACAGTCCTCGGCAGGACAGGGTGGCCAGCATGGCCCGTCCCCGGCGAAGCAGGACCCGTACCCAGCGCCAGCAACGACGCAGCACCCTGCGCCGCTGCCAGAGCCGGCCTGCCCGCCGGGATGGGAAGAGGCGGCGCCGGCCTGGGGCTCGCAGATGCCCTTCCAGGGGTAGCCGGCGCCGGGCTGGGGCACGCAGCTGCCGCTCTGGAGGGCGCCGGTGGCTGCGTGGCACATGCAGGCGCTGCCGCTGAGCTGAGCCCGGCGCTGGGCGTCTGCGGAGCCGGTGCCCCCGAGAGCCCCGGGCACCACTGCCTCTGCGCCCCCGCACCACTGCACTCGTGGCTCCCTCAATAAAGCTGCAATGATTGCATGAGGGGTGTGCGTCCCCTTGTTGTTGCATTAATAGGAAGAGTCTGAGGAGTGGCTAGGGAGAGACGCTACCGTGGAGTCCCGAGGTTCAGGCAGGACCCCCTTCTTTCCTAAACTCCTTCTCCTAGAGGTGTCTAGGTGCGGCTAAGTCCGGTCTTTGTCTCAGACTTGGTCAACCGTTTATTTCCTCAGGATTGTTGACGTTAACCTCCATCAGGGTAGTTGTTAGTACCTAATTGGGCAGATGCCCAGGCCCCTGGCTTTCAAGGAGAACCATCACGGCTAGCTTAACGAATAGTACAATTGATTAAAGCAACAGATACACAGGTTCTTTGCATTTCCGGTGATAAATCTGCTGGTTACAAGGCACACAGAAATACCAAGAAAATGCATAACACTGCTAGGCTACAGGTGCGTTAAGCAAATAGGAAGCAGTTGGAATGCACTGGAGATTTTAAGGGACTCTATCGAGAGGTTTCTAAGTTTTCCTGGAGAAACAGTTGGTATCACCAAGTGTTCAAAGCTTACGCAAAGGCGTGCCAGGGCAGGGGAAGAGAGGCTCAGCCCGTCGACTGCTCCCAGAAGCCCGAGTGGTACGCGATGCTGTCTTCCCTAACACCCCCTTTCTCTTCAACTATGTTATACTCATTTTGACCTTTCAGGTGGAGCTGGAGTGACTCTAGTCGTACATACCGTTCTTAGGATTGGTGTAAAATTTCCCCACTTTGCTTTTAAAGGCGTGGACTAGAAAAATTCCAAGCGTGTGCCCAGCGACGGGTGGTTGCACCTTAGAGTGGGGTGGTTTTTGGGATGGAGGTGTGATTTGGTATTAGAATGCTATTAGAATGAGCAAAGTTCACCAAAAGGACAGCATTTTGTGAAAAGCACGACTGACTGTTGGCTCAGGGTGGCAAATGTGCAGTCTACCGGCTCCATGGTACCTCGAGTTCCCATTTATCACGGAGCCTGGCCACGGTGACTCCGCTCCTCTCCACCCTCCGCACAACTCTTAGGGTCAGTACAGCAAGTTCTCCTGGAACTGCTGACACCTAGAGGTTACTGGGGATCTTGCGTGGAATGGATTTGGCACATGTCAGCTGTGCTGCACCCTGAAAGCTTCTTCCCTGCTGTACCTTTGCTGAAAACAGAAGTCTAATTTGTAAGTCTCCTCCAGCGATTATTGCACACCCTGGTGACCCCATTCGCCTGCTGCGTGTCCCCTGGTGTCGTGTGCCATGGCTGAGCATCTGTGACTGCTGGGAGGGTGTGTCCCATGGGTGGGCGTGTGGGTCTGCTGGGGCTCTGTGTGCCACGGGTGCGCGTGTCGAGGAGCAGCTGACGTCTCCAGGGACGGAGGCGTGTGTTAGATAAGGTGTGCCCTCAGAAGGCTGGCGATGCCCACAATTATGCCTCTTTGCCAGCCAAAGGGATTGATAAGCTATATGATCTTTTGGAGGCGCACCGATCTCGCCCCTCACTCCAGGGGCAGGGCTGGGCATAAATAATCATTGGTTTCCACCGCAGAGCGTAGTAGGCAGGTTAAGGGTGCTGCAGAAAGAAGATCAGGCAAAGGAAAAGCTATCACTTGCGCGGTACTGGGAGCGAGTCTGGCAGCGGTGTTGGAAGATACGAAACAGAGGCTTTGTCAAGCCGATGCCGCATTAGACTCGCTGCAGACGGTCATAAGGTCACTGCAGGAGCAATTGGAGGAAAATAAGCAGCTGTTGAAGGAGGAAAGGGGTCAAAACGCCACACTGGAGGAAGAATTGAGGAACCAACTTTTGAGGGAAGCAGATACACAGGCGGAGGTAGAGGTGAAGCTTTTGGAAAAGGGGATACGGCAAATTTACCCTCAGGGAGACTTGCAGAAGGCAAGGCAAACCGTAGAAAGCCTCCCTCCCATGTATCCGCTGGTTAAAAGAGAGCATTTGTAGGAGGACAACAATGATGACCGTCCTCAAGTTCTTACCAAAGAAGTCCCATTTACAGCAACTGAAGTAGTAAAGATGGAGAAAGTCTTTGCAAGGTGTGCGGAGGAATCGGACAGAGAATATGTGCGGAGAGTGTCCCTGTCGGGCGGGGATGGACGGTTGCTGTCAGAGAAAGAGGCAGAAGGCTATTGGGTTCCAAGTATGTTCCTAACTACAGGTAATCGCTGAGCCCCCCGGTGATTAACCCAGCGGGCCGCATGTTGGGCAGGAGCGCTGAACCCTTCGGAGAAGGGAGATGCCCTGGCCATAACAGGTATGGTGGATCTGTTAGTGGAAAGTGTGCAGAAAGCGGCCTGTCTCCAAATGAGGTAGGATCGGGAGCTCAAGGCCAATCAGAGAGTTCCCCGGTGAGGATGCCTGTGGACCCAGAGAGGATATGTACTAGAGCTGTCCTAGATCCATCCGGTCCACCCTTTTGAGCCTGGGGACTGGGTTTATGATCAGACTTTTCCAGGTGATCCTCTGCGAAAGAAGTGGGACGGACCCTACCAGCTGCTTCTGACCACCTTCATGGCAATCACCATCAAGGAAGAGGCGCCCTGGATCCACTGCTCTTGAGTAAAGAAAGCACCAGGACAAGCCTGGACTTGTGAAGCCCAGGGACCTTTGAAACTTAGACTGCGGAGGCAGAATGGGGACTAAGACCTTTCTGGTTTGAAGTCCTATCTCTTTAATCAGTAGAGCTGCTTGGCAAGAAAACCTTTCGGTACAATTAATGCAAAATCACAGCAACAAACAAAATCACAGAATCCCAGGTTGGAAGGGACCTCAGCGATCATCTAGCCCAACCTTTCTGGGAAGAGCCCAGCCTAGACAAGATGGCCCAGCACCCTGTCCAGGCGACTCTTGACGGTGTCCAACGTGGCCGAGTCAACCACGTCCCTGGGGAGATTATTCCAACGGTGACTGTCCTCACTGTGAAAAATTTCCCTCTGGTGGCCAATTGGAATCTCCCCAAGAGCAACCTGTGGCCATCCCCCTTGTCCTCTCCATGCGACTCCGTGTAAAAAGGGAGTCTCCACCTTCTTTGTAGCTGCCCCTTAAGTACTGGTACATGGGGATGAGATCCCCTCTGAGCCTCCTTTTCTCAAGGCTGAACAAACCCAGCTCTCCCAGCCCATCCTCGTACGGCAGCTTCCCAGTCCTCTGATCATCCTGGTGGCCCCTCTCTGGGCCCCTTCCAGCCTGTCCCACCCTGTTTGTACAACGGGGACCAGAACTCCACGCAGCACTCCTGGGGTGGCCTGGCCAGCGCTGAGTAGAGCAGGATGATGACTTCTTTCTGCCTGTTGGCGATGCCCTTTTTGATGCAACCCAGCACCCTGTTGGCCTTCTTGGCCGCAGCAGCCACTGTTCCCTCATGTTGAGGTTCCCGTTCACCAGGACCCCCCAGTCCCTTCCCACAGAGCTGCTCTCCAGCCAGGTGGATCCCAGTCTGTGCTGCAATCCTGGATTATGTTTTCCCAGGTGCAGGACCTTACACTTCTCCTTGTTGAACTTCATAAGGTTCTTGCTGGCCTGCTCCTCCAGCCTATCCAGATCTTCCTGCAGAGCAGCTCTCCCTTCTGGAGTGTCTACTTCCCCACTCAACTTGGTGTCATCAGCAAACTTCATCAGGCTACACTTGATGCCGCTATCCAGATCACTTATAAAGATGTTGAACAACATTGGGCCCAATAGCGATCCCTGAGGGACCCCACTAGTGACAGGCTGCCAGCCTGAGAAGGAGCTATTTACCACCACCCTTTGGGTGCGGTCTGTCAGCCAGTTCCCCACCCACTGCACAGACCCCTTGTCTAGGCCATAACACACCAATTTCTCCAGGAGGAGACTGTGGGGGACCGTATCAAAGGCCTTGGAGAAGTCCAGGTACAGAATGTCCACCACCCACCCCATGTCAACCAGGCAAGTCACTTTGTCATAGAAGGCCACCAGGTTTGTCAAGCACGATCTGCCTTTAGTGAAGCCACGTTGGCTTTTCCCAGTCAAGTGCTTCATTTGACTTGTGACGGCCCCCAGGAGGATTCGTTCCATAACTTTCCCAGGGATTGAAGTAAGGCTAATGGGCCTAGAGTTACCCGGATCCTCTCTCAAGCCCTTCTTGTAGATAGGGGTAACATTTGCCTTCCTCCAGTCCTCTGGGACATCCCCCGTTCTCCATGAGTTCTCGAAGATTATGGAGAGCGGCCTTGCGATGATGTCAGCCAGCTCTCTCAGCACCCTCGGGTGGATGGCATCAGGGCTTTGCTGTCCCAGGTGACCCTGCAGCACCGTGGGGCCTCTGAGAGAGGTGGAGCTGAGCTCCAAGGACAAGCTGCTGCTGAGAAAGTCCCTGGGGGAGGAAAGCCTGTGATCCAACCACACAGTGAACATCATAATGCTGAGGGCTGACCAGCCAGCTAGCAGCGCTGCAGAGCAGGGCCTTGGGGTCCCGGGGGACACCAGCCTGAGTACGAGCCAGCAGCGCACCTCCACAGCAAAGGCCAACAGCCTCCTGGGCTGCATGAGGAGAAGCACTGCTGGCAGGTGGAGGGAGGTGACCCTTCCCCTCTCCTCAGCACTGCTGAGGTCACACCTGGAGTGCTGTGGCCAGAGCTGGGCTCCTCACTACAACAAAGCCGGTGACCTACTACAGCAGGTCCTGCAAAGGGCCACGAAGCTGCTTGAGGAGACTGCAGCACCTTTCATGGGAGGAAAGGCTGGGAGAGCTGGGACTGCTGAGCCTGGAGAAAAAATGGCTCAGGGGGATATTAGGAATGTGCAGAAACGCCTGATGGGAAGGGGTGAAGGCGAGGGAGCCAAATTCTTCTCAGTGGCTCCCCCGACAAGACAAGGGGTGATGGACATGGATAAAAACACATGATAGTGTGTCTGAATCCAAGAAAGCACTTGCATAGTATGGATGGCGTACTAAAACCCCAATGGGTTCTTTTCACCCTACATTTTATCTCCTAGCAGTGCTAGGCACATGGGGAGGCAGAGGCCAGTGCCCCCCCGTGCCCCCTCCTCACTTCCCTCACATTATTTGGAGGTGTCACACTCTTCATTCATAATCTTCATGAGTAAAATTCACCTGTTCTCCACACGTCTCTACAGTACAGCTATTTATGTGTGGTGATGCTTTTCTAGACAGCCTTTAGTCCTTAAAAGGAGAAGCGCACAATATCTGAACACTTTCCAAAAATCACGCCTGGTAGCCAAATTAACCTGAATTACATCTTAGGTGTGAGGACAAAAATCAGCTGTGTGTGGGCTGAAAAAGCAGCGATGACCTCCTCTCTCTCATCCTTTTTTCCTTTCGCTTGTTCAGGCTTTGGGAAGACAGGGAATTAATCAAGGTGGCATTCTTGGGCGCCAGTCATTGACTTCTTACCCTCAGCCTCAGCTGAATCCCTTCTCCATGGGCAGCACTGAAAGGCAGAGGCTAAGATGTTTTGGTATGCGGCAGATGCCCGATCCTCTATCAAGACAGCAAAGTGACCAATTGCACAATGCTACAAGTAATGAAGGGGGGGCCCTAATTTCCGGCAATTGCTGCCCAAGGTAGAAAATACCACAGCAACCACCTCAGGAACACCACAGCAGGGTACAAAATAAGCAGAGCATGGCCAATGAGGAAAGGATGAACAGGCATGGTTGGTAAAGCCCAGCCAGCAACCCAGCCCCGACCCAGTCCTTTCTCACTCCCCCAACAGCGTGATGGGGGAGAGAATCAGAAGGGCAAAAGTGAAAAAATATCATTAGTTGAGATAAAGGCAGTTTAATAAGTGAAGCAAAGCTGCACATGGGAGCAAAGCAAATGCGGAATCTGTTCATTGCTTCCCACCCACTGGCAGGCAGATGCTCAGCCATTTCTGCCCAGGCTCCAGCTGCCACTTCCGAGGGCCTCTCGCTCCAGCAGCTCCTCTGTGACAGCTGCCAGTGCCAGGCTGTACTTCAGAGACACTGGCTCCTCCAGAGGCAGCGCTGGATACTCACAGTCAGACAGCGGAGCGCTGCCTGGAAACCAGAGAATTTCTGACACGTGTTTCAAAGGATGAGCATGACCTCCTCAGCTGAAACAACTGAATACTTGCAATGAAATGTCAGTGTTTCCCCATGGTTTCTTGAAATGGGGAGTTTTCAGGATGTGCATTAATAGCAAGAGGCGAGCTATTGACCTTCCTCCAGGCTTGCACTGTCAGTGCTCTCTCTATTAGGCTGTGCATTTCATCTCCCTCGTCTTTCATGCATTCCCACCTGTCCTAACTAAACTGACCACATCTGAAGTCACCTTTCCAGCAGCCCATCTGCACAGAAACACTTGCAATTGCTCTCCAGATTTCCCTTCCCCTCACTCTTTGCTCATTCAGGCACCTCTCAAATATCCAGTGGCTGCTTTGAGCAGGAGGGACTTAAAGGCTGCCTATTGTTCCATAGTCCGTCTAAATCTGTCTTTACCCAACTCTTATTGTGTTTTTCTATCATATCCTTTCTGTCAAAAACATTTCTTGCATGATTTTGCCTTGTGGAAGGTGAACCTCATTTGTGGCAGGTTGTACTTGGCATACAATTGAGGGGTGGGTTTTACTTTAATGGTGAACCTTATCAGTTTTACTTTGTTTGCTCAAAAAATAAGAACCATCCCCCTTTGCCTGTGTGCAGCCTGTTCTCAAAGGAAAGCAGGTGGGAGCTGGTACGAAGGAGCTGCAACACCCAGCTGCAGAGACCAGTGGAGCAGTCTGATGTAAGGAAAAGCAGCACAAGACCTGACGAGAGACGGGCTGGGGAGGTGCGGTGGGAGGTTGTCCTTACTGTGTCAGACCTGAAGGGACAGCTTCCCTGACCAGTCCAGGTCTCCGTAGGAGAGACCCTGGGTCACTATTTATTGGAGAATGCTGCCATCGCCTCTTCTCTAAACTGAAAAATATTAAACTACAACCTTTAAAATAAAAAGTCCTTTTTATTAGAAGCTCCTTGAAACCTTTCTCCATAAGTCACTAGGAAACTTCTCTAATTAACTGTACAAGACTTGAAGAAAATTAGAGGAAGAAATAGAACTCGTTTGGCCTTTCTTTATTTTAATGAGCCCCATTGCATATTTGGTGCCGAGTCCTTCAACCTTGGGACTGAGAGGAGATGGCGCAAACCTTTCCTTAAGTTAAAGTCAGGAAAAAACCCTGAAGTGTCTTGAAGTAGGACCGAGTCCCTCTGAGGAGGGCCATTTCTGAGAAAGGCTCCCCAGGGACTCGTTAGGGCAGATAGCTGGAAGCCGTGACTCCAGGGAGGCCAAGGTAATGTGCCGGCAGCTCAGATGCTGGGAAAAGCCTGGCTTTGCCTCATGAAGCAGAAAGGCCAAGCTCTGAGCCCCAGCCCCGGGGAAGGCAGATCCTGTCCCTCACACAGCGCTCAGGGCCCTTCCTGGGGCAGGGGGCTGTGGGGTGTGTGATGCTGAGTGAAGGACAAGGGTATGGCAGCGCCCAGCCTCACTGGGGTGTGCAAGGAGGCGAGGAGGCCCCCGTGCCTGAGGACAACGTGTCTCCTCATAGGCCTTGCTGGCAGAGACACTTGCCAGAGCCACGGGGACAAAGCCTTGGGTTCTCCTGGCAGCTTCCAGCCTTGCCAGCGCTCTTTGCCATCCCTACCGGAGCTTGCCCTGTGCTGTCCCACAGCCGATGCCTCGTCCCTGCACGCTGGAGACACCCCCCTCGCTTCCCCACCTTGTTCTTACCTGCCATTGCCATACAGTCACTGACGTCTGTCTGTCCTCATGCTCTGTTCTGTGAGACAGAGACGGACTGATCCCATCCTCCTTCGGGAGGACTTCATGTACCACAGCACAACCGTGACGTTTCTTCCTCCTCATGGCCACTCCCCACCTCCCAGGCTGCCCTGTGTGGCAGTGCTGCTCTCTCCTGCTCTTCCCTCCCTCCAAGGAAAGCTCCACCACCTGGGAAACCACCCTTCAAGCAGGCGTCCCAGCACGGCAGCCTTCCCGTGGCCTTTCCCCTGAGCACCAGAAGTAACCTCACCGTCATCCCCCCAGGCTGCCGCCCTTCAGCTTCTCGCATAGACACGGCCAAGCTGCGTGCCGGAGAAGGCCCTGGGGGTGCTGGCTGACAGCCGGCTGGGCATGAGCCAGCAGTGCCCGGGTGGCCAAGGAGGCCACCAGCCCCCGGGCTTGTGTCAGCGCTGGTGTGGCCAGCAGGAGCCGGGCAGGGATGGGGCCCCTGTGCTCGGCACTGGGGAGGCCCCACCTCGAATGCTGGGCTCAGGTTTGGGCCCCTTGGGACAAGAAGGCCCTTGAGGGGCTGGAGCGTGTCCAGAGAAGGGCAGCGGGGCTGGGGCAGGGTCTGGAGCACAAGTGTGCTGGGGGGCGGCTGAGGGGGTTTAGCCTGGAGAAGAGGGGGCTGAGGGGAGCCCTTCTCGCTCTCTACAACTACCTGAAAGGAGATGGTAGCAAGGAGGCTGTTGGTCTCTTCTCCCAAGGCACTAGTGATAGAATGAGATGAATTGGCCTCTAGCTGCATCCGTGGAGGTTTGTATTGGATATTAGGGAAAATGCCTTCACTGCAAGAGCGGTCACGCTCTGGCACAGGCTGCCGTGAGAGGTGGTGGAGTCACCATCCCTGGAGGTGTTCAAATACATGTAGACGTGGCACTTGAGGGCATGGTTTAGGAGGCCTGGTGGTGTTGGGCTGACAGTTGGACTTGATCTTAGAAGTCTTTTCCAACATTAACGATTCTATGATTGCTCAAGAGCTTGCCACAACTTGGCAACATCCACAAAGGAAAATGCTTTCTGTCCCATCATACAGAGGGATAATAAAAAACTTCCGCAGTGGTGGTCAAGGGCTGGTCACTGAGGGAGGCCACCAGTAAGGGTCTGTCAGGAGCACTTTGTGGGATTTGCTAATCCCACCTGGCACTGCTTGTGGTTCTCCCGAGTGCGGGGGGCTTTGAAGAGCTCTTGGCGCACAACGGGCACCCAGCCTCTGTTCGCACCATATCCGATCGTCGCTCATGGGCTCTCCCCTGAGCCCGTCTGACCGTACGCCGGCAGAGTGGCGTTGTAACCATGCCAGGAGCTCTCCAGCACTCCCTGACCATGATCACCAGAGATCTTTCTCTAACAAACCATCAAGTGCCTCCTCTTCAGAGAGTAGAAAGCAAATGCACACACAAGCACTGCTGTCTGCCAGGAGAGCCCTCACTGACTGTTTAAATTAAGAATCAAGACTGGCAAGCACACTTGACAGTAGCACTCAGTTCCAGGAGGACAGAAATGCAGATAAAATCTAGCCACTGCTTCACACCAGGAAAGTGATAAATGCCGGTCTTTTGTGTTACGCTGACATGAGTGTTAGTAACGGGAGATAAAGGAACTGACCGGCCTCCAGCTGCGTATTAGTGACAGCTGCTTCCAGTTGGTTCTTTGACTCAAGGCTTACCTGGCCCACGGAACTGCTGGATCCTGCGGAGACGAGCATGCCGTTCTCGTCCTTTAGGAAGCTCCTCTGAGACCAATAGGCTGGATCAGAAGCAAAGGCTTTCCTGTGCCCTGGATTCCTAGGGTCACACACGCTTGTGCTGTCGGTGTTCACAGAAGTCACACACCTCCTTCCTGCATCCTTCTCTCTGTCTGTATTCAAATTACAGCCATAGTATCAAACTACCAGCAATCAGGCTTTCACTAATAAGTCATGGTCTAGTCTGGGTTTAAACCCAGTTCAAGAGCAAGGCACACCACACCGATGGCTGCTGTGGGATAAGCCTGCTCTTGAACCACGCCGGGTGATGCACAGCCCAGGAGTGAGTGACCTGAACCAACAGGCACATCAGGAACCGCCACTTGCATTTTTCCCTCTGCCTCACGTATGGGTCACCCACACAGCACAGTGCATTGGGAAACGCTTTTTATTTGAGGAACAGATGTCATTCAAAAGGAACCGCAGAACATTTCTCT
Organism: Phalacrocorax aristotelis; assembly: GCF_949628215.1. Classification (NCBI taxonomy): domain Eukaryota; kingdom Metazoa; phylum Chordata; class Aves; order Suliformes; family Phalacrocoracidae; genus Phalacrocorax; species Phalacrocorax aristotelis. The sequence goes on along the minus strand of NW_027441295.1, from coordinate 51,996 downwards.
CCGAGCAGCCAAAGGCACTCGTTATCGTGACTGCTTTGGTGGGAACAGCATTCCTGCGATGGAAACCTGCAAGTTTTGCACAGAAGACAAAAGTACCAGCAACGTAAGAAACAAATGCTACCTTACTATGTGAAATTCTATTATTTCATAGCATTTTCCGACTGGCCTAGACTAAGAGGTTACAAGCATTGCCTAACAACTCACAAGAGACTATGGACTGGCTTCTGCCTGGAGCTTGCTTCTTCCCCACCACAAGCTAGTTATGGTTGGTTACATGCGAAGGGATGAATTGCAGCAAATAAATGGAGTGCGCTGACAACCTTGAGAGTCATCTTCCATGAGAAGGGGTTCTGATGGGGGATTAAACTACTTAGTTATCTGCGGCCTTATTTGCATGCTGGGCATGTCCTTGTAGTACGATCTGTCCAAGGTCTTGGTCTTTTCTCATGACAAAAGGACAGCAGAGAAGGACAGTAACTGACCTTCATTGCCCTCAAGTCCAAATATACCAGAACTGAGGTTGATTTGGCCCTACCACCTGTAGGAAACTCATCTGACAGCTACTGGCCTCTTTCCTGCTCTTTATCGTTCTGCCTATTTTTAAGTGAAAGAGGGAGAAACAAAGCAGAAAGGTGTCAGCAAGTGGGAAGAGATCACTATTTGATCACACAATCAAGTCTAGCAAGATGTGTACACCAACAGCTTGATGCTCATCATTGTTTTCGTTCCAGCTCTCTTAAATTCTCTAAACACATTTACCATAGTGTAAATATATCTATTTTGCATAACAAACATTATCATAACAGAAAAAACTCTCTCTCAACTGGGCTTCTGCTCGTTTCCTACCCATAACTCCCTACCTTTGGCCAATACACGACTGCTGAAAGGTGCTCTTGGATCCACATATCCTGCATTAGCTGGTTTTGTTACCGTTGAGAACAGCTTTGGTCTTGCGGCTGTAAAGCACGAGGGAAAAACGATCAGCCTTGTGCAATCAAAGCGATGGTTAGTTGTGCGTTATGTTCCCCCCTGAAAAATTACCTCCTCTTGGTCCGGATGAAGGCAGATGGGAAGGCTTGGCTCTCCCTGCAGCCAGCTGCCTCGGACCTCTAGGAAGGGTCTTGCCGTGTTGGCCTGAGAGAGAATTTCTGGCAACTGCTCTCTGTCTCCAGCGAGGAGCATGATCATTCTGATGAACAAAAAGCGTAAAGCAAGAAGGTAACTAATGACAAGGAGTTCATTGCATGGAACTCTCGGTGCTATTTCAAATTAGTGAATATGTTTCCTCTACAGGTGCAGTAAAATACACCCACGGCACAGAACGGCAGCCAGTTCTGACCATCAGCGCACACCAGCTTCACCCGGTATTTTTAGCCAAGCCGAAGGAAGACTGGAATAACAACAGAACCTACAGCTATAACTTAAAACCATTCCCGCACTCTGCAGAACCTGATTCTGACACGCTCGTCAGCACCCACAAGTTTCACGTGGCTGACAAAACAGCAGCCTTGCCCTTGTTTTTCCTGAAACGCCACTGCCCCAGGTGACTGAATCTCCAGGGCAACGGCGGGTTACGTTGGACAAAAGGAAGTGACGATTAAAATGAGGAAGAGAAAGCTACCTACACACCCCTTCCCCCTGGATGGAAGCTTTCAAACGCAGGACCTAAACCTTCCAAAGCCACCTGGGTACGTTTGCTTCCCCGGAGAACTATGGTTCCCCAAAACAGCACATGGATCACAGAACCACCACAGAAGTTCCCATGACACAGGCTTTGACCTGCCTATTTTGAGATACCGAAGTTAGGTAGGAATTTCTGTCCTAAAAGTGGTAAAATGAAAGCTGTGGAACTGCAGAGCTCACGCTATAATTTGAGGAAATAACACAAAAAAAGAACACCCCACGGTGCAAATTTTGCCTGTGGATTGGCATCCCGACCGCTCTCAGCGAGAGAGAGAGAGTTGCGTGCAAGGTACAAGAGATACACACAACACTCTCTTCATTCCACAGTGACCCAAACAACTTCCAATAATCCCAGCCCTCCATACCATACATCTCTGAATAACTGAGTGGTGAGAGCGGCTGACAGGGAAGAGATCTATTGATTCCTCAGATGCAAACAAACTATCAGAAGCGGAGCCAACAACAGCCTGGAACATTGAATTTACAACTTCACAGGGCAGCGTTGGAGCAGCGAAACATTTTGTTCCACTTTTGGGTTCAGCTGTAACGTAAGGTGTAGAGGCTCGTTCCTGGTATTTCAAAGAAGGGTGTGATAAGGAAAGCAGGATTCTCACCGAGCGCTGTTAAACCGGTTCGTAACCCCTGAGAGAAACCGGCCCACTCGGCAGAACTTTTACGCTTACCGTGAGATGAACGTTCATCGCCTGGGTCAGCTGTGCTGCTGGGACGTAGTGGGCACGCTGCAGACGGTGGACTGAAAGAATGCCAGGGTTCCGTAAAAATTTCTCCACACACTTCTATGAGAAATATCACATTTAAAACAATAGATGACGATACTGCCTCTTCTCTTTGCAAAGAGGGATGAAGGTTTTCTTCTTGTCCGCACTTACTTGTTCGGAGCCTGTGAAAGGCAGCTTCAGGAAGTCTTCCACCAGCCCCATCTCCCGACACATGTCATACATGTGTTTTAGTAGTTCGTCCATGTTTACCTTAGTGGTGTGTTGCTGCAGCAGAGCCCAAGCCTCCGCCGTGCACCTGTAATTGATTTTTCGAGATGTAAAGGAATATTAATAGGATAACAAAAAAGATGCCCCTCAACTATTGTGCTCAAAGTTTAAAGAAAATTTAGGGGTTTGTGATTTCTGTTGTTTGTTCTCCACCTTTCACAGGATTTCAATGCCAAAATGGTGGCATATATTTCTTTACCTGTTGGACAACAGCACAGTGAGGAAGAGCCGCACTTCACGACTGCTTGAGAACGACGGCTTCATCATCTGTGTGTATCTGAGGGCTCGCCCATGCTCTCCTTGGCACACGAGGGACTGAAGAACTCTCACGTGTTGCCACGACACAGGTTTGATTGCAGCCGGATGAAAGAGCAGGGCCAGGGAGCTCTGCAGGAGTCAGAGATCAGCTTTACTGAGATATATACACACACGCACGCAACAAAGCTATTCAAAAGTGTCTTCAGTGAGGGTGAAGGTCTGTTACAGAAACTGAGGCGATGACTAATGAAAGACTTGATACAGGACAGGCAAATGTAAATTCTGAAGGATTTGCAGCAAAAAATATTCAGTGAGCCGTACGGAGCAAAGGGAGTCTTTTAAAAGGAGCGATTCTCACTTTTCTAGGACCACCAAATCTCCGTATGCAAACATCACCTTTTATAACTACAGGTTATTCTCCCAGGCAAGCAGGTTATACTGACATCGTGACAGGCAAAGAACACCATTCAGCATCAGCAGGAACATGAATTAGATGGAAAAGTCATTTTTGCAGTCTTCCACCTCAAATCACGCTGCCGGGATGGTATTTTGAATATTTAAAGTACCCAAACCACTGCTTCTGAGAAAGTGCGCGCCTGCTCTGCTGGAAACAACCCAAACAGATGGCTTTGGCAAGTCACATGTCAAGCATTATTAAAGGCGGCTTCGTCACTGCCTTAATCCATTTCCTGCCAACGTAACGGAAACCAAACTGCAGATCATCACGTCTTGCTGAAGGTGCTGCTGGAGCAGAAGTACAAAAAAAGCTTCCCATGGTTTATCACCTGTTATTAGCTAAGCACCAGGTTTTTAAAGTCATTTGCTAGATCATAGCCTTGTACCACAACGTATGCCTAACTAAACTGTCACATGCTTACTTCATAGTCCTTGTGGTCTAGAAGCCAAAATCCTTGAATAAGCTTAACAAGGCCCGAAGGGATGGCAAAGGCAGCTGCGAAGGAGTCGACGGAAGCTTCTGTTTTGTTCCGAAAGGAACGCATGATGTCTAGCAGCAAGTAAATTGGCTGATATCAAGTATCTAATTAAGGCTAATAAATTTGCAAGACCAACAATTTATCCCATGAAATAATCACATGAAATAATATTATTCCTATGATTAATATAATAGGAATAAATAATAAAAGGAAATAAGAATATCATAGTGGTAGGACGCAGAAAATACTCATGTATTAGTCCTGCCGTTTTACGCTGTTGCAACCTGAAGGTAGTCAGGCCCTAACAACAAAATTGCATTCTGAATAAATAACCAGAAAGACAGACTCTCTGATTTCTCCAAGGCATTCAGAAAGGTTGCCTTTCGATATTTAAACAGTTCCGTTGGAAACTCAGGCTCCCTCTTTAGTCACTGGAGCCACCGGCTGGACATTCAAAACACGTGAACGGCCAATGCTTGATTATTAAAGCAAACAAGTTCTACAGCTGGTTTTTCCCTCCTTTCCAGCGTATATGAAACAACTGAAATTAGGGTGTCCTTACAGCGCAGCTTAGCTCTGAATGATTAAAACTGGATTTGAACCAGTACCTGGATCACTCATCGGCAGTGTCGTTTTCTCTTTCTGACAGCTGTTTTGGGGGGTGTATTCTCATCAGAGAGCTCCGGGGTGCAACAGCTTTTAAAGCCCCTGCTCTCTAGGCTCCCCTCTCGGGTCAGGCAACAAACAACCAAAGCAACACAGTGCATTTCGGCAGCTTAAAAATTCAGTTTCTGCCCAGTGGCTTTTCTCTTCTCTCTCTCTTTATTATTCTGTGTGCCTCCTCTTGTAACAGCACAAAAGCAAGCCCTCTTAGCTGTGCTGGAAAATGGATGATTTCAGCAAAATCAGGTCCTGGTAAACCGCTGTCAGAAATCCTTTTGCTCTGAAGCAGCACATTCTAGTGCATTGCTCGAGGAAGCAGCCGTTTGCTACAGCTGTGGGTGCTTCAAGAATGAAAAACTGTGTCTAAATTTTGAGAAAACCTAAGGGAGCTTTCTACCTTTAACGTTGCTTAGTAAACCTGTTTTCTCACATCAGAAAAGGCTTTGCAACAAAACATTTTAAAAATTCCTAAAAAATCCACAGTACAAATAATCAGTGCTTCCTTCCGTGCCTTCATTCTAAACTACATGTTTTCCCTTGCACTGTGTTTGAAGCATAAATTAGAAAATGCATCGAACGCGTAGGTGACAGACATTTCAGACCCCTGATGCGCGTATACTGGAGGTGTGACAGAAATAACTCCAAGGGATACAATTGCATGTTTGTGGCTTTCCTCAACGCCTTCTAGCAAATAGAGCTCCCGCAGTGCCTGGAATGAAAAGGGAAAAGGTTTTTAAAAACTCCTCTCTTTGAGAAATCATTGGCTTTGGGGGAGGGCTGGGCTGGGGCTGGGGTTTGTGGTGGTGGTGGTTGTTTTCAGGGAACACAACACTCACCCGTAAACTAGGAGGTGGGTATTTCCCAGTTCCTCCTTCCTCTCTCTGCCACATCTCCTCAACTTGGTCTCCCAACTGGGAAACCATCCCATCGACCGTCAGGCAGTCAGAGTCCCATTTGCCTCTGGAACAAAACATAGCGAGGATTTGACAGAGGAAAACACTAATTCCAGCCTCGCGGTGTCACAGATTTCCTCCAGCCAAAACAAACCCAGCAAAAGCTCCCACGAGCCCAAGAACGGAACAAACATACACAGGCATGATCGTGACTTGAAATAGACTGGAAAGAAATTTCTCAGTCAGGTGAAAGGTGTTCATTAGATCATAGTGAGCTATTAAAGGAGTTCCAAGTAGGAATCCTAGAAGCTCCCCTATTACGGGGAAAGTTGCAGTGACCTTTTAGTTTTCAGTTTTTCTTTTTTGTCGCATTACTTGTAATACAAAGGCAGTGTGAGCAAAGCTACCCCAAATCTCACGCCTCCAGCGGGACTGTTCCCACACACAGCGGTGAGACCACAGCACGGAAATGTCCGGCTTTGTTCTCAGCACCTCGCTTCTGTTACTGAAAAACAGTCACGGTCACAAAGCTGAGCCCACAGCTGAATTCTGGTACCACCTGAAGCAGCACGTTTGTGCCTCTGCACATGCCATCACAGTGACGGAGGGCTGGCCTGTTAAACACTGCATTCCTCAGAAGCCCATCGCAGGCTCCTGCAGGCTGCGACGCCAGCCTTTCATTTCCCGAGGAGGACGAGCAGAAGCAGCACGCTGGAGGTGGTGCTTCTAAGGAGCCCGTGAGCCTGTACGAGAGTTACCTCAGAAGGAACCTCAGGAAGAGGAGCTTGAAAGCCAACACCTGACATAGAGCAGCTTCCACCTGGACTCCTCCTGCAGCACCTTGTTCACGGTGCCACAGCCTGAGCTTCTTTAGGACTTGCTTTAGTTACAGTACAGGTGCCAAATTAAAATCTGCTCTCACCTAACCCAAGGCACATCACCTGTATGCCAGGGAGCCAGTCCAGGAAAGGGAGTTCCCGTGAGGAAGGCACTTTTATCCAGTCGCCAGGAGAGCGCTGGCTGTGCCAGCTGTGTGGACCTCTGCCCATCTCCTTCAAGGACACGAGGTGCTTGGGAGTAGGAGATTTGGGCCAATCCCCTTATCGCCATCTACTACTCGTCAAGGAGAGAGATTATTTTTGGTTTTTAAAACATGCTTTCTTCTGTGTCCAGAACAATTGCTCTGCAAAGGCCGTGCCTTGCTGACCTGGCCGTGACTGACCCTGTCCTCATCACATGCCCTTTTCCAGTAGTCACAAATCACACAGAATAGCCAGTGAATTACGTGCGCTTCAAAGAAATGATGATACCAACAAAGGGCACTAAGCAGAGGTATATATCAACGTTTTAACCCAGGAAAGTAACCTCTGTGTTCTGCAGAACACGCGCATCACTGAAGTCAGGGCTGTTGCCGGCAAATGCATGAAGCGTAGCAAATGCAGCTGTTGATGGAAAAGCCACTCGCTGCCGCTTCTGAATTTGCAGTGGAACTGTTCTAGAGCTTTCCTGCACGTCTTACCTTGATAAACGTTCCAGTTTCTGTCGATGACCCGTGTAGTAGCTCTGAATCAGAGGATAATTGTAGAAAGGTCTAGAGAAACGCATATCACCTCCTACAGGCAATAAATAAGATGTAAGTTAAAGAGGGAATACCACATTTTCAACCTACAGTTTTTGACTAAAAAAGACAGAACACACAAGCTGAGCATCAAAATCACAGGCCAGCCTCCGACTTTGAAAGAAGCCAATCCTCCTTCTGCCTTTGCTAAAAGAGACCGAAGACACAGGAGTCAATTCCTTCTTGTCCCAAGCGCCATTTCAAGTTTACAGCTGAGGTCGCATCCAGAACATGTAGTGTCAGCTGAGGTTCACTATAAAGAAAAAACCCCAATTCTCAAAGGGAATGGGTGTTTAAACATGTCACGTGAGCATGCGTAAGGCAATTAAGGCTGACAATAGAATTTATAACCCATCCAAATGATGAACTATTTCCAAGGTGTATTTTTTCCTCAAACAATCAGTAACAAGTTCAAAACATGCAGGCCGTGCCTTTACTGTAAAATCAAGCATTCCCGTGTTGGTGCTTTAGGAGTTACTTGCTCATGCCCACAGCTTGAAATACTTGGGATTTTAAACAACTCCTTCACTCAGAGGCTTAGTGCTATTTCTGAGAAACACCCCGGAAAGAAACTGTTGGCATCATTCTACACGACGTAGTTGGAAAAAACCAGTCAAACCTCCATTTCAGCAGCAGAACTTCAGCATCTGCTGTCACTGAACCGGCACGGCTTGGTATTGATGAAGCACTGACAGAACCACGGCTAGGCAGGTGTTCATAGGAGCCACTTACTGCTACAAATGCAGGACAGTTTATGCTTACCTGAGCCCTCGGGCAGGAGACGGGACCAACAGAACCAGAGGACCACTCGAGCATACAAAGCTGTGAGGCTGGTTTCTGCCAGCTTCTTTGTCAAGTCTGCAAAACAGGTAACAAAAGCTCAAGAGGACTGTTGGTATGCAATTTCTTTTGCTTTGTTTTGTTTTGTTTTTTAATAAAACTCCCCTCATTGCACTAAATAGACAGTAGAAAAATAACACGGTAGAAATCTTTGCCTCTGCATTTTTTTCACTCCGTAACACATCCTTATCTGAAGAAAAAACCCACAATCACAAGCAACCCCTACAAAGAAGCAGATTCACTAACAGTTACATAAAAAAAGGAAAGCCTGAACTGTTAAATCCACTCATGGATAAGACATCTGTTTTTCACAGAGCAGAGATTTTTACTCTAGCAAAGGGATATTCTCTTTCCTCCTCAATATGCCAGGAACAATTGGTAATAGAAACAGCTACAGAAATTCATGCAACTCACTTCACATGTCACTCATTCATGCTTCCTTTCCTTTTTTAGTAATGTCCAATCCAATATTTGCATGCAATTACGCACTGCTAGCTGACAATCAAAGGGAGTATTTGTCACAGTGCCACATCCCGCTGCTGTAATTTCAAGCCGGGTGCTTGCACAGCTCCTTGCTGAACGCAGCCTCCCCACCCACTCGCACCAGCCCCACAACAAACTCTTGCCCTGAACTCAACGCGCGTTAAGTGGCAGCCCCAACCCCTCCCATTTAAGCCCCTTCTCCCCGCTACATCTGACTTGCTGCCCATCAGCAAAACCAACAGCAGCTCCTCTTTCCACAATTACAGCCCCAGCATCATCCCAAATCTTAATAAAACATACCACCGAGTTAGAAATACTGTGACAAACCTTCTCCAGCCAGCTCGTGGGCTGCTGTTAGAAAGCAGTTTAAGACTCTGCTAAGGTTGCTCAAAAGCAACTGGCGGCGCTGAAGAGCCTGTAACCTCTGCGGGTCAGTGGAGCTGCAGGAGCCGTCAAACAGCACAACACCTTTTCAAGAGCAAGTATGAAAGCGTCAGCCTGCAGAGCAAGTTCAGAGTCGCAAAGCGCACTTCCAGATCTGCGGGCAAGACCATCTACCAGCAGATCACTGAATGAGCTCAGCTGGAAAGAATGACTCTAGGTTTGCAGCATGGCTGCACTAGTACTCACAGATTTGGTCAAATGCGCCTTTTGTATAGATCACTTTGCTCCATGTCCAGTCAAGGGCAAACTCTACATTAGCAGCAGAACTTGGCTGCTCTCTAAAAAGAGAGAACAACAAAGAAATGAATCAAGAATTCCAAACTAAAAAAATATGCAACACAAAAACCACATAAGAAGTGTTACCTTTAGATGTCCAAAGCTTAATGCAGCCGCTCAGAAGCCCTACAGAACCTGTCTGGGCAGCAGCTGACAAGACCGCCTCTAACTGCTCCTCCTAAACGTAGCAGACAAAAGAAAAGGAGAATCCCACCTGCTTTCAACATCCCAACCACCAACAGTAAGTGCTTGTTTCTAACTGTGCCCTCACTCGGGCATCACAGGCTGGGCTGCTTGTTGCTGGGAGGAGCACAGGAAACTTTCCCTCTGACATGACAACTTACCAAAGGCTAACTCTGATCTTTAGTCGCATGCCTCTGCTTTATAGTCTCAACTTACTGAGTCCCAATTAACTATTCTCAGCGACGTGCCCTGCTTATACCCACGGCACACGGTGTGCAGAGAAGTTTGCCATCAGGGGTGCATGAAGGGGACAGAACAAACACAACTCTGCCACGTTTGCATGGGAAGGGCGAAGCCAAGATCAAGCAGCTTTCCAGACTACGAAGACATGAAGCAGTTACGACACCCCAAACATTAAGTTGTCATTTTCTAAAATGACAGAAAAGAAGTGAAACAGTTACGGTCTAACAGGTTTCAGTTTGAGGCGCTTCAAACACTGTGTTCTAATGCCGGGGCAATCCTTCAGAAGGGCAAAGCACAGGCAGGCACAGACGTGCACTGTTAAGGAGTAGCTCATTGCAGCTGGTTCTGGTACTTCTTCCAGGTGAAATGATCATAGAAACACAGAATCACAGAACCATTAAGGTTGGAAAAGCCCTCTAGGATCAGCAAGTGCAACCGTGAACCCAACAATACCACGTCTCCTAAATCATGCCCTCAAGTGCCACGTCTACATGTCTTTTAAATACCTCCAGGGATGGTGAGTCCCCCACCTCCCTGGGCAGCCTCTTCCAAGGCCTGACCACTCTTGCAGGGAAGACATTTTTCCCAACATCCCATCGAAACCTCCCCTGACGCAGCTTGAAGCCCTTTCCTCTCGTTCTATCGCTAGTGACCTGGGAGAAGAGGCCAACCCCCACCTCACTACAACCTCCTTTCAGGTAGTTGCAGGGAGCGATAAGGTCTCCCCTCAGCCTCCTCTTCTCCAGGCCAAACCACCCCGGTTGCCTCAACCTCTCCTCGTAAGACCTGCTCTCTAGGCCCTTCACCAGCTTTGTTGCCCTTCTCTGGACACGCTCCGGTGATGCGATGTCCTTCTTGTACTGCGGGGCCCAAACCTGATCCCGCATCAAATCTTCCTTTTCTGGGGTTTTGATTTTTGTTTGCTTCTTTCATTTTTTAAGCACATTCAAAACTATCTTTCCCTTCTAGGTAAAATCATCACATTCAAAGCCATTTCTGCACATGAGGACACACACGGGAGATTTCCATCTTTCTCTGAAAACCGGTGTCAGACAAGGAAACACACCAAGTACGGCTTATGGCGGCAGGCAAAACTCCAAACCAAGCGCCTTGTCCCTAATTCTGAAATTTGCCTTGCTGACATTCACAAGCAATCCCTGCTCAAATGCCTAACCAGTCTCTGAATGAGAGAGTCACAATTCAGCAAAGGGTATTAAAAGTATTAAAAGACTTCTTCCTTTCCCAGTTGTTTCCAAAGTGGAGCTGACATCAGATCAATAAACGGGAAACCTCTGAAGGAGGGGGGTGAAGTCACTGCGGTGGGATAAAGCAGAGAGAAAGTGGTGGGTGTCACAAGCTAAAGGTGACTGAGGTGTTGCAGCAACAAGAGGGCGTCCAAGAGGACTCAATTGGGCGACTGCAGCACAAGGCAAAGGCGACAGAGGTGAAGATCTGCTTTGAGAGGCTGCAGCAAAGCCGACCGATGAAGGGAAAATGCAGGGAAGTGGTGAGGACGTCATCAGGTAGAGCTGCCAACGGTAATTGTTTGCTGCAGCCCACGTCCTTGGAAGCAAATGATCACGGAGAGTGCAGCAAGCGGCCGTTGGCAACAGCTCGCATCCGAGTGAGACACCCCCATCGTCAGCTCCTGCACGGAACCTCATGCTTTGAGAGACTGACGGGGGGAAGGTTGTTCTGAGGGAACGATGCTTCCTTTTCTCCAGTCTGCCCTCCTTTTCCCAGCTCATCAGGGATCAAAACCCAAACTCAGGACCACGCAGGCAGTTGCACTCATTGATGAGAGAGAAGGAACAGCTTTCCCCGACTTTCTCGTCCTGCTCCTAGAGCAGCGCTGCCTTCCTTTCTAGACATTCAGGCCCTGATCGTGCTTCAACGGGAGGCAACGGTGGGTTTACACGCCCAAGAGGGGACCTCAGACATCACCATTTGCATAAAACTGGCAGGGTACAATTGCAGTTACGCGTGTGGATGGGCAGGAGGAGCATGAAATGGTCTCTGACGCTAAAAGCAGCGCCATGGAAAGCTTAGGAAAGGTCCATCTCTTGACATTCTCAATAAAGACACAGTAAAAGCTCACCTCCTTCTGGAAGCCGCTGCATGTCATATGAACAACTCCAGAGCTCAGCAAGCACCTGCCATCTGCAGAGACAACGAACGCTGGACAACACCGTGATGGAAGCACCAGTTTACATTTTTGTCATAGCAGCCTCTGGAAAGGTACAACCGAGTACCCATTTTCTTCGTCACATCACTTACAACCTCTTTTAGAAAAGTGATGGCTGAATGTAGAAATTTTACCTCCGGGGCTATCGAGGTGCTGCGCTTTGAGCTTCAGCCCAGAGTCATTTCATCTGATCACCAGCACCACGTCACGGGCTGCGTTACAGAAGCACCCAACCCCCAGACCCAGCCGCCTGTCAGACGGGTGTCACAACAGCACACACTTGGTCAGTACAATGAGATCAGAGGTGGGTGGGTGGGGGGTTGGGGTTTTTCGGTTTGGTTGGGTTTTTGCGTGACAAACGGTGAACAGGAGAACCAATAAATGGCATTTGAGCTCGGTTTAAGCTTATCACTACTCAAAGCCATGTAATACCTACCAAAATTATAGGTGCTTGGATGAAAAACTGCGCAAGTTGTGGGTAAGAAGGAGGAACTCTCCAGCTTAGGCTGCGCTCCTGCACCACAACATCCAGAAGGAGGTTTGGAGCAGTCGTGCTTGTCACAGCGTCCAGTGACTACAGTGCAAAATAGGGGCATCCCTGAAGGGATTCTTCTGGCCTGAAAGAAAACAAGTGCAGAAGCTAAACGCCGACTTTCCAATGAGTTATGGGGAGGGATACTGAAAACAACTCCATCAAAATCTACCTTAGTGAGCCTGGCATTTGAGCCTGATACCAGCAGTCAAAGTCAAATACACCCAAATAAGTAGATGGTTTTCCCTGGCCACGTGTATTCACTTGCCAGCTGAAGACTGAGACACTGGTGTCAGGGGATATGACTGGAAAAGACAAGACATTGTATTTTCTCCCACTTAGAAACAGTCTCTCTGACATTTTCAAAACACCACTTTCTATTTTGGCTTGATTCTGTTACATCACTCAGGAAAACACAACACTTTGCTAAGAATCATTTTAAACATTTACACCATAACAAACATCTCTGTGATAGGTAATCAAGCACACAATTATTAGCTAATCAAGTTTTCCATACAGTAAGAGTTGATCAAGAGGTTTAGCAAAAAAAACCCAAACAAATCCCCACAAGTTAGCCTACACAGATATGGAAGACTTTCAGGCTGTGGGTACGGAACAGCATTCATTGCTTGGACTCCAAAACCATTTCATTTAGAGTCACCAAACAGGGACATCAGGAACAAACCTTCATCAACGCTGCCTTCTCTGGCTGCGTGGGTGGGAAAGGTTTCTACAGCCCGACAGCTGAGTAACTTGGCCTTGCTGCCCTGCCCTCTCAAGGGAAAGGCTCCGCCCGTCAGATCCAACCTGTTCTTTTCAACACAGGATGCCAGACGCTGCGGAAAAAATCACAGGGGAGAGAAGGGTCATTCTGAGATAAAAGCAGACATTACACCTCAGTAGGAAAGAACGTCTGTGTCTAACAGAACACGCGTATTGTTCTCTAGCTCTCCCAGGCGCGTAATCTGATGGCAAAGAGAAACTACACCTGACACGCAAGAGAACTAAGTGTCAAACCGTAACGGGTAAGTTTGGCCGTAAAAGCTTTGCACATTTTCAGAACTGAGCATTTCCCTCCCATTATTGGTTCTGAATGTGTTTTGCAGAATTCCTTGCAACATCAAGGTTTCTTCACAAACCTACATATTTACCTACAGAGAGAGATCTGAAATAATGCAATACATAGGCATGCAAAGCGCTTTGCTCCGTGACTTGATTACAGAACTGATGAACTTAGAGAAGTCATGGCATTCCAGCAGCCAAAGCTCTCTTGCGAGGCGTTATCTATAGGCACACACCACTAGAGTGAAAGCGCATCCCTCGGGAGCAGCCATGAGAACGTCTTACTGATTCACAGTCTCCTCTCAAACCACGTCAGCTCCTGCCAGCTCCTCCTCTCACCTCCTCAGGGACTGATGGGTGAAAGATCCCTCCCTGCCTTCACCAAGTGCAGCCAACAGCAAAATTGTACGACTTGTTTTCAAAACGTATGGACAAAGGCTGTGCCCAAGAACACTCAGCAAAAGATTCTATTTTTCTTAGTCATCTCTGAATTTTCATGGCAAATATGACCCCTGCCAACTTCACTAATACTCCCTTAGAGAAAAGGACTCTTTCCATCCTTTCACGCACGCGCACATCTTACCTCATACAGGGCTTGCCCTGAAGCCAAGCGCCTGCTGGCAGCGAACGCTAACTGCAACAGATGTAAACTCAGAGCATCGCCTTCACTGGAAAAGGCATAAATTATGACACTTGGTTACAAAGCTGCTTTATACTCCTCGTTATCCTTTCCTTGGATCTAGGCTGAGGTTTCCTGAATAGCACTGTCTCGCTGAAAAGAAAAACAGCCCTTCCCAAAGCATGACAATTGGTCACATTTAGCCGCTAAAACACAACGGAGGACATTTGGACACTAACAGCTTCTGGGGCAAAGGCTAACCATGCAGTCTGAAAGCTTTAACATGTTGTATCGACTAAAAATGGTTGGGAATAGCTCTTCACAGTGAGGAGTTCTCAACCAAAACTGCTTTACAGTCAAACTGAAAAAGATTGCCGCTCTACGAGCAGCCGAGCTGAGTAAATAGCTTGCTGATGCTGAGAGGGGCAGATCTTTCCACCCTTCCCTTCCCACCAGAGCTCCAGTCCCTCTCCTGCACACACGGCACCTTCCACACCCTCGTTTCAGTCATTAGCCCAGCAGGAAACCACCGACTTGGCTGCTGAACACCTTCCCTGCCAGGCGAGCTGAGCTGGCTCACCAAGGCTCAAGCTGGCACCAGGGATCCGGCCATGCTGTCACCTCCTCCTTTAGGGGCAGCAGGCTGGTGGATCGGCACCGTTAGTGCTCTGGAGCTGCAGCCTCAGCTGCTTTTGAGGGCATTTTAATATCACGGCGTGACTATCAAGCAAACCATGAAGCAGTCATCAAGAAACAAAGGAAATCTTTTAAGAATGCCAGCACAAAAATATGGCCCTGTCGCTTTGCCTCCTTTCAGCAGGGAGGAACTAGGAGGTCCCTCTTCATCTCTGCTCCATCCTGTACAAATCGCACCGTAAGCTCCTTCCATAGCTGAGAGAATCTCCTGCACAGCCAAATAAACCAAACAAATACACCTGTCTCAACTCTATGTGAGCAAATACTAAAAAGAAAATTCAGCGGCTTATAGTAAGTTTTTATTCACCTTTCTTGCGTCGACTGAAGAGCCCACAAGGAGCAACATTTGCGAGGACCATTCTCAGGCTCTTGGAAAGTAACGGCGCACACAGGAATCCTTCCTCCTTCAAGCTGACAGTGGTGCCTGCAGGTTTAAAAACAAAGAAAAACCAAAGACAAAGAAAGCAGGTGAGCGACTGGCCCTGCTGTTTGTAGAAGGGGAGAAGCATCTTCTGAGCAAAGAGCCCCTGACGTGCTTCTCCTCAAAGCACAGAAGGTCACGCTCCCGTCTCACACAAGGGAGCCAAGGAAGCGACTGCTTTTGATGCAACAGCCACGAGGTGAGGAAATGACTGTCCATCAAGTGCAATAACCTGGCTTTATCTCCTCCTCTGCCTGCGGAGGAGGAGCAGGAAGGATTCCTTCAGCTGCCAGGCAAAAGATTGTTCCTACTGTTGTCGCCTGCTTCAATATTGAACTGAAAATGCAGCGTCTCTTCTGCACAAGCTGAAAACAGCGCCAAACACAAGCAGTATCTTGTTTCTTTACTTGGGCTATGGAAAGCATTTCTCCTCCAGACTTCGGAACCTTCCTTGCCCCTTCACAATCTATTCTTGCCACCTCACTTTCTCTCCACTCTCTATTTATGCCTCCAGTAGTTCCCGCTGAGTCACTGCAGATTTGCTTCACTGAATCCTTCTCTGAATTGGGTCAAATATTTCAAGCCAGATTGCTCTTTGGCAGATTTGTAATCATCTCTCTAATTTCTCTGTTGCTTATCAACTGACGTGACCCTTATCCTCATCTCCAAGTCTTCCAAGCAGACTTTCATTCACAGGCAGCGCAGCCTTGGCATGGGTCAAGCCCCTCTTTTGGTCAAGGCTGAAATGCGGGAGAGAATGTCTTTTCAGGCACCGAGCAGCTCTTGATCTTTCGTGTCTCACTCGTTTTTTACCTAAACGCTTTAAAGAGCCTTGTCACCAAAACCCCATCGTTAACCTACTTCAGCCTTTCAACGTATGCCCTCATTGCAGGAGCTGGTTCTGAGAAATAACGTCTAAAACCTCTTTCATTGAAACACACCCATTTCCTGCTGTCACTGACTACTACTGACAGAACAAACTGCCTTACAGAGGCAGCTCTCTCACATCGTAACTGCCTGACAGACCCCAAAGAAGCGACCTTTCCGCAGTTCCTCAGCCCACGGGCACAATTAGGCAAACAACCCCAGCCCGCTGGGGAGAAGGCGGCCCACTGAATCCATGTCTGACTCAGTGGTTACTTCACAAGGGGATTCCTAAACAGGCCAAGATTACACTGCACAGTTCCGTCCCTGAAAAAGGGCTCTTTAAATTAACAGACTTCCTCCTCAAGCAAAGCCTTGAGAGCCCTGCACCTCCAGGCGTGACCCAGTGCAAAGGGCGACTTACTCCCGCTGCAGAGTTTTCACATCCCACAGTGACAGGGAGCCGTCGGAAAAACCCACGGCGAGCTGGTTGCTTCTGCTGATGTAGCGCAGGGTCGATATTGCTGTTCCTGAAGGGCTTTGCAGTTGAAAGCAGAGATGTCTCCCTTCCCCGGTCACCATTTCTCTTCTTAGCGGAACTCCAGCAGCAATTCTAGCGGCAACTGGTAGACCTGCACGCACAAAACCACACGCTAAATGAAGGTGTTATGCCACTTAGGTTGCATCTGAAACACGGACGTGACAACATGTATAATCTAATCCTACCGTCCCCGGCAAAATACCCATTTGTGAAACACTTGCTTTGCTCTTTCCATTTTGCATGTGCTCAGAGAACATAAGAGCTCTCGCACTGCACAGGTATTCTCTCTCCTATTTCAAAACCAGGTAAAAGCGCAACCTTCATAGGCAAATTCTTCCTGGACCCTGCACATCAGGAGTTTGGGCCTCATGATGAAGTTACCTGAAGTGGCATTAACTCCTGAGGCCACTCTTGTAAGCGCCAGAACAGTGAATGCAATCCGAATACGCAGATTAGAGGTTTCTTTCATCCGAATGCAGCGATTTTGATAAGGCATATTTACTTCAAAAAACAAGCCTAAACTTTGCCCCAAGCCAATGAACAGAAGCAGAAGAACGTTCCCAAGACAGAGGGCACGTCTGACACACCTTCCTATCCGGCAGCTGCACCGACTCGGAGGCTCAAATTCCTACCCCTCAGTGGCGAGAGTCACAGTGACAGAGGGACCCTGGTGGGAGGGGGCGTCTGTGACATTAGGAGGAGTACAAGGCCGCTCCCATTTTAATCCATTCAGGACCAGACGGTGTCAAACCACCAGCTGTAATCAGCAGTCAGAAACGTCTGCGCACCAGTAGCTTCCAAGTGGGATGCGTGTTGTTGATTCAAAAGACACAAGTTTTCTTCCTTTTCAATTCAGGTTTAGAAACTGCCGCTTACCCGATGGCTCATTTTCCCTCTGGCTGCAGGATGGATCACCCAAACAGAGCTCCACCACAAGTAGATGACCAACATCTTTTGCCACCGCTGCCGCTCCAGCGAGCCACCACAGAGCCTGGGGTAGGTGCTGAGGGCTCACGCTGCCGCCTCCGGGACTAGTTCTGGGCTCTATAGCAGTTACCTACAGGAAACCTACAAGTTAGTATTTAACCTGTTTGACAAGCGAAAGAGAAATCACTCAAACGTGAAGCCAGAATTAGCCCATCACAAACAAGAAAGTAAACACAGGATTGTAAGACTTAAAAACACAGCATTGTTTACCATTACATCAAGAAAAAAACAAACAAAAAAAAACACAGAAAAAAAAGCCCTGTGCAGAAATCCATTACTGCCTTGCATTTACTGGATTTCCTACAGTTATTTCACTGAGTTCACTCCAACTGCAATGGCGCATTCTACCATTACAGCTTACCAATTTCCATTTCCTACTTAGAAACCATTAACTCAAAGAAAACATAGAAAATCGCTCATATGCAAGAAACTTTACCACATTTAAGGGACCTAAGGACGAAAGACCAAACTCACTCTCGCCCTCCCACTGCTCCCAGCCCAGCAGCCCTGGGATACAGCCTACGCCTTCTTTGCCAAACAGCTGTCGCGGCAAATCACGGCTCTAAGTGAGACGCGGCAGCGGCCAAGTTGCGTGGGAGACACCCCAGTGCCCTGGGAAGGGAGTATTTGGACAAAGTGGGGAAGGGACAGAATAGCTTAGTAACATTTACACCAGTCCTCGGGCAGAATCAAAAGGGCAACCAGGGAAAGCAGAAGAGTTTTAAACGCACACCAGCACCTCCGTGCATGTGAACACAGACTTAAAAAGCCGGCCTAAACAACGGCAAAAAGCCCAGCAGCTTGGTCGACAAAAGCCAACTCCGGCTGAGGAGAAGCGCACGCTGCTCTGGAACACGCGGAGCCGCCTGCCAGCAGCTTTAGTACAAGGCCCTCATGAAGACAGACCTTTCAGCACCTGCAGCCCCTCCCGGGACAGCCCTGACTGCTCCAGCAGAGACACCAGCACGTGAAGGCTCCTGCACTAAGGCTCGGCACTGGCTTTGCATATTCTCCTAGGCTGCTGCCAACTCCTTCTGGGAATGAACGCAGAAAGCCTGTCTCAGCTCCCTCACTCTGAATGCTGCCCTTCTGCCTCGTGCAAACCAGGAAGAGTGGGGAAAATACCATTCCATAGCTCTGAAACATGCAACCGTTATAAACCAATTTAATATCACTAATGTTTTCAATTCAGAGCTGCTTTTACAAGAAGCCGATTCAAATAATACTCCAGTATCAGTTTCCGTTTCCTGCTGCGCGTCCCCTGCGTATCCAGAGGGCAACTGGAGATCTGGAGACGCTCCCACAAAAAAATAGCCAACCAAAGCCAAAACTAAATGCCCCTGCCAATTCCTGCTAAGCTTGTGAGTTTGTTTTTTTGATCTCACTCGTTTACTCTCTGCATGACCACACACCTACTCTTACACTAAAAGGCAGTCGGACAGTCACTCTAAATACCCTGGATTAAGGCACCAATGGCTCCACACCTTGCACCAGAGTCACTCTCTGTCAGTGTTAACCTGTACAACTTAGTTGCCCACAGAAGATACACCCACAAGGAAAACAGTCCTGAAATTAAGGCGCCCATTAAAGCCTTAAAACAGTTGTGACAAAAACTGCAGAGAGTGATGTTCAGACCAGATCCGCATCTCACTTTTTAAAAGAATCAGTGTGAAAATCAGAGAAACATTCCGGCAGATTAAAAACCCCGACCAGGTAATGTATAAACGTGGAAGGAGGAGTTACCAAAGAAACTCAAAGCATAGGGGCGGTGGCCACGTGCCAGATTTATCTACCTGGTTTTGCTGACCCTGACTCCCACTCTCAGCTGGGAAGTTCACAGCCCCGCGAGCAATACCTGTGCCCTGTCCATGCTGGTCTCACTCCTCTCACAACAGCAACAAGTGGGGAGCGAAATGAAAGCAACAGACCAAGCATGCTTGTACTCCAGAGCACTCACCAGGGCACAAGAGCCAAAATTCAGAGAAGCCTAGGCTTTATTCCAAAGTTCATAACCTTTATGACACAACAGCCAACTTTCCCCACCAAGGCTTCTTCATATTCACCCCTTCAACAGTGAACCGCTTTTCGGTGCTGTAGAAAAACTCCCTGAGACAACGGAGAGTTACGACTACATTTGATTGCAAATCACTTCTGTAGACACAGATTCAAGATGTGACACGATCCTTCTCTACCTTTCCTTTTCCCATTCCCAGCACAAACATCATGTACTCATGGATGATACGCTCATGTCAGCGCACAGCTTGCCTTTCCATCTCAAACGCTGAGATTTATCAGGATGAGGGGCAAACTCACACAGCGGAGCACCAACCCAGCTCAGCTCGTTAGAAATCACCACCACACAAACGCTCACGGCCAGCAATCACCCCGTAGCACTACAGACAAACAAAACCCCGCCGGGATCCCAGCGAGTCAAACCAAATCACGCGCTGGAAAGCCGAGTAATACCTAAGTATTGATTTGTTGCAGATTCTAAGGTGGTAAAAATAGAGTGAATCTCGATGTTCCATTAACTTAAGGTGACTCTTGCCTACACTCAGATAAGGAGCCGAGGGGAGAGGCCATCATTTGAGTTTACGGGTTAGACAAGACGGGGACAATTAGTAACATCACACCAGAGTCTCCCACCTGCACGAGCACCGTATGCAATAAGCAGAGATTCAAGGGCTTCAGGCTGAAAGTCAACCTGCCAGAGAACTCAGTGAAGGTTGTGTTTCCCATCCTAAGCCAACAGAAAAATGTGTTTTGCTCTAAAGTCACCTGCTTGCTGGTCCCACACTCGTGGGAATGTGCCTAAGTCTTTTACAGCACAGCCACGGAAGTCTCAGATACTTTCAAGACAGTATTTATGACAGAAACGAACCATTCAGGACATGTATGTTACAGGCACTTTAAAGGGGGGGGTGGGGGGTGGGGAGACGTTCTTTTTCACTTGGCCAACAAAAGGTACTTTTCAAGGCCTTCTAGTCAAAGTGGAGAATTAGGTAACTACGTGCTCTAACGTAAAACCAGAAAACTTGTTTTACTATCAGTAAACTCACAGGGTAACGGTACCGTTAACCCCACCATTTCACACCAAGGTGCTCTCGACTGGACACTCTGCAGCGACAGTGTGGTGACGCAACAGAGAAAATAGACTTCCTAACAAAGAGACGCTCCAAAGCTGCTCCTGAAACAGCGTTATGCAGCACCTGACAGCGTTTCCCCCATTAAAAAGCACCTACCCTTCCTGGCAGAACAACTGCTGTAACCACGCTCGATGTCCCCGGGTCATACAGGCAGAGGACACTTCCCTCTGCTTCTCTCAAGCCAACCAGCAGCCCCGTTCCCGTCTGCCAGGAGACCTCCTTCACCACGCGGATGGTGGGAGGCGGCTGCTCACGGGCTCCACTGAAACGGTGTGCAGAGAGCCGCTCCCCCGTCACAGCGCTCACGACCTCCAGCACTTACAGTCACACAGAGGGATTCTACGTGGTCTCAGCAGATGCCCGGACACGCAGGCAGGCACCCGGCGCTACCTTCCGATCACCTACAAAGTCAGCTACCTCATCTGCTCAGCCACTCTCAGCACCTCTCACGGGACACTCCTCTGCATCCTATTAAATGCTTTGCAAACCCGGCTGCAGCGCCTAACAGGGCTTTCCTCCTTCTTCTGTTTGTATTCAGGCTAGCAACAAAAAAGCAGGGCCGTTTCCTGCTGTAACACTGGGGGGGAACTCTTTCTGCAGGCGATGTTATGATGGCACCAATAAATACGGCCCAAAACAACACTCGGACTTTTTTGACAACTGCCCTTCATTCAATCAGAAATTGAGGAGGGGTCACTGACTTGCGCCTGTTATTTTAATGGCTCAAGATTGGCGCAGGCTGTTGTCATTTCAAAGTTTAACTACACTAATGTTGTGATATTAGCATTTTCCTAGTTTTTTTCATAGCTCACCCTTTCTGTTCTCTCAAAACGTGAGGCACCTGAGCAGCACCAACCTGACACAGCTGATGCTGTGACCCCGTGCCTCAGGTCACCTCCAGGCAGTAACAACTTCACAGCAAGACCCAGTTTCAAGGAAAAGGCTCACCTCTGCAGAACTGCCCGCGCAGCACAGACCCTCGGCTGGTCTCATCTTCCCCAAGAGCCTGAATATCACCTCGGGAAACTGCAGCAGGCTGCTCATTACCTGAGCCGCGAGGTCTCGCATTCTTCACTCTAAATAAAGACAAAAATGCAAAAAGAGACTCCTGACAGCCAGAGACATTTCTGAGATTGACAGAAGTTTCATCAGGTTGCCGTGAACAATCTCCCGTCCACCTCCTGCAGCTCTTTTCCTGACCAAAACAGCGCTCAGGGCAGCTTTGGATCTCACAGCAGAGCAAAGGGAGAATCCTTTGCCTTTCTGATGCCTACGAGGTCACCAACAAAAAGGGACGCAGGGGTATTGACAGGATAAATAACAGGGAGAAACAAGCCCAGGACGCTGAAGTCAAATCTACTCACACAGGTTAGTACGATGTGATCTGAGAAAAATCATCTTTTCAAAAGCTTCTCAGTAATAGGGAGAAGTTTCCATTTGTCCCTTTCCTTGATTTCATACTTTATTCTTAATTTTCCATTGACTTCTAGTAGATTTCATGCATCGTTTGTGTCTTGTTCACTTTTGGCATGTGTATTTTGAACAACATTCGTAAGGACCTTCATTCTCTAAACTCTTCCACAAAACATACTCTTGATATTCTCACGTTACAAGCAATACAGACTTTCATAGCTCATCAGTTACACAGCAGTTTTCCATACGCTTATGATGGAAACATAACACAGCACAGATTTTTTTTTCTACAATTAGAGCCTCATAGTCCTCATTCCAGTCCTTTCCTTCCTATTGCCTGCCCTTATCACACCTCTGCAGGATTTCACAAACATTTCTAGGCCTTTCAGACACTTCCCACACTTCTGGAGGTGCTCCACAAAGAGTTCATGGTTCCGTACATCAAGAGAGATTTTTGTTGTGGAAAAACTGAAAAGCTGAAGTGATTTACAAGGTTAAACAGGTGCCTTAATAAGAGATACACTCTGGTTTCTCTTCAGGTCTTATCAATCTTTCTCTATTCCCGACACGTGGAAAGACAAACTCCTTCAAGTAACTGTGTTTTGCAGGTTCTGAAATGGTTCCTGAAAACGCCTCCCGAAGGCAAGGCAGATTTAATCACCCCGTTCAAATGGCACTGCTTTCTTCACGGCGTCTCAAAAGGGAGACATGAAACGCAGCTCGCTGTGCCTGGGTGTCCCACCTGCTGGCCAAGGCAGGCGTCAGCGCGAGCCCTTACCCCGTGCTACGGAGCAGTACAGCCAGCGCTTACACGGGCTCACACGGCGTGTTGCGGTGTCTGTGCCGTACGTGTTCTCCTGCAAACAAAGGGCTACGATCGCTCCTGCCAGCGTGCACTGGGAACCTGTGTCCCTCCCAGCACAGGAGGTCACAGCTCGCTCTGAAGCCTGGGCTCGGGGAGCAACACAAGGGCATTCAAGGGCAGCGCTGACAAGGAAATACAAGTTACACAGACGGGCCTGCTGTGGAGAAAGGTTATGCTCTGAAGGCCGGGCAGTGGAACCGACTGCACTTCCAGTCCCAGGCACGGGAACTCTTTGAGAACATATTCCAGTACCTTCTGCCAGCATGAAAAGCACAAGCGCGTGACACACGGGACGCGGCCGTCAGGGTCCCGCACTAGGCGCAGGGCAACGTTTTGATGGAAGTGCTTCATGATCACTCATAGAATATGTTCTACTAGTAGCAAGGTAGTTTTAAGAAAAAGAGTGAGCAAGTCTCTTGCAGCAGGGCAGCTAAGAGCAGTCAGGAAACCTCCTCACCTGCCGTGAGCCGTGAGCCGCCCCAAGTCACCCTGCCTTTGCCGCTGCCTCCCGCGACAGGCCAAGAGCACAGACCTTTGTGTGGCCAAACTGGAAGTCACGCTTTAAGGATTTAAACTAACTGGGGAGACGGGAGTTTAAAAGCAAACCACTCACCGCCCCAAACTCCCCACCAAGCCAGAAATCCTTCGTCCCTGGTGGAAAGCTCACACCCTGACACAGAGCAGTCCTGCCTACAGCGCACATCAGATGTGCTTCTCCGACCACTGCCACTGGCAAGAACCATCAGGTAAGGAACCCTCCGACATCTGGACCCTTCAGGTGACTTTAAAGCTAGTCATGCTGCCGTTATTAACAGCGTACAAAAGCATGTGAAACTGCCAGCGCATCAGGCGCGCCCAGGTTCCCTGAGTGAGCCAACGGGCATTTGAAACATTTTTTTTTCTATGCACTTGCTTGGCAATATGGAACCAGGGAGGTAAAACCTATAATAAATTATGAGCAATATATATACTGATCTGGTTACCAGGATGTTGTACTTGCATCGTTCCGCTAAGTTAAACCAAGGATGACTGGGAAATCAAAGCAGTGGGAAAAGAGAGAGAGACCGGTTAAAGGCGTGAAGCCTCTCCTTTAAGAGACATGTCCAACACTAACTGCGTTTCTGCTCTCTTTGAAAACACCGACTACAACCACATTCCTATTTCTGTCAGCAGTCAGATTAGTGTAAATCGCCACAGGCTTACTCCATGCTCAGGAGTAAACCAGAATCCAGCCTCCCAGCTGGATCCTATCCCACAGCGGGCTGGGCACAAGCGGCCAAAATGACCATTCTCCTTCACCCTGGGAACTTAGGACTCCCATGGTTATTCTCCAACACGACTACTCTTGCATGCAGGAGCTGCAGTCCCTCTCTAACGCGGCCAAGCTAGCAAAAGCTCCTCAAGTCACTCCTGAAAGTGTGCTCTGTTGCACGCTGCTTGGCGTACCTGGACAGACGGGCGCAGGCGCCGAGTGTCTCAGGGCAGAGCGCACACGCAGCCGTCCCGACAGAGGCAGAGCCCAGGGAAGACAACGTTCCCAGCGCTCCCACAGCGCTGGCCCCTCGCAGCACCACTTCCAGAGTCACGGAGTCACAAGGGAGAGAAAGGCCTTCCGGAATCCCTGGAGGCAGCTGGTCCAGCCCCTGCGCACGCAGGGTCACCCAGAGCAGGCTGCCCAGGGCCAGGGCCCAGCGGCTGCTGAACCCCCAGTGCTCAAACACACTCCTTGCAAACAGCCGCCCGACGAGGGGAGCTGCAGAAACGTTGGCAGCACACGCAACAGGCCCACGCTTTTGGGGACTCGCTCCGACCAACTGAAGTATTCTCTCCCCCACCCCAGTAAAACACCACCACACCAGCAGAGGCTTGTCACCATTCTTCCTCCAAAACTCTCTCTCTCCAAATCTCTTGCTGAAACAAGCTTTCATTTATTATGATTGGTTTGATTCCCTCACTCACACAAATTTTCTGACACAAAAGAGAAAGCCCTTTATGGAGTGGATGGGATTTACAATCACAAACACCTCTGTGTTCGGTTTTCAGAGAGAGCCCCTTACTTTTTCAGGGAACTCAACTTCTGGAGGCAACGACCTACTGTTCGGGGATGCCTGAAAAACGCCAACAGCACAAAAGCAAAGGACAGAATTTAAAAGCTTAGATCCACAACGGGTTACTTGTTCTGAAAAATCAGGCTTTGAATCTGTGCCATCAGGAGGCTTCCCATCTGCTCACAGCCATGTGGATCCTTCTACCCATGCAGCAGCCTGAGATCACGGGGATGATCTCAGTGGCAGTGGTTAGCTACCTGGGGACAACAGATGCTTCTGACACTCCCTGGGTACTGATCCAGCCTCGGACAGCCTGGAGCTGTTCTGTCCCGCTGGCCTCACCACGGACAATATGGCCAAGCAAACGACAGCACGTGCTTTGCTGACACCGCGCTCCTTTGCAACGTAGGAATCCCAATAAGCGCCTCTGATGAAGCACATATTTGAGATGGACGCAGCTTACAGAGAAGCTGCCGCCAGAACAAACTAGCAATTTGTGATAACCAGGATGGAGGGAAGACATTCATCGCCTACAACAGGGAAATGCTTTTCAGGAACCTCCAGCTTTTACATGCAATTTTGCCACTGATTTGTCACATAGAGCAGAAAAAGTCACTCGCTCAACCTCCCTGAGCCACAGCTCACCCACTCACAAAAGACTTCAAAGGCCCACGTAGCACTGCCTCTAGTTGAGTGTTAGGGGGCGTTTGGGCTTTAATCTCACCAGCACCGTGTCTCAGGCTCTCTCAGTCTCACCGTCACGCTTTAACATTGGCCGTGGACACGCAAGCAAGCTTCGGCTGGTTGGTTCTGTCGGTCTAATCACTGCCAGCAGTCACCAGGGAGGCAGAGGCCTGCCCAGTACGGATGAACCCCGCAAAGCACCAGCTGTACTGAGCGTGTGGAGGGGCAAAATTTAAAGAACAAAAGGAAAATACCAGTCCCGAGCGCGCTGTATTTCTGCACGCACCTGTACCTCTGGCTGTAAAGTTTCCCAGGACCTGGCCGGAATGCCTTGCCTTGCAGCTGTACAGCCCCGAGCCATCGTATGACACACTGATGATCTTCAACAGCTTCTGCCCAGTACGAGCTCTGCTGGGAGGTGCAATCCCGATACCGTCTTTAAACCAGAAAACAGGCACAGAAGAGCCGTGGCTGTCACAGGAAAGTTCAATGGTGTCTGCGCTCCCAAACACCAGCTCTCCCAGAAAGGCGCTCTCGTTCCTCAAGTATTCTGCAACGGGAGAAAGAAATGGAAATGAGTAAATCAGAGCAGGCGTCAGAGGACGAAAGGGCATTTCAAAAATCAACAGATCTTCTATTTGCCCTGCTGACGCTTCCACGTGCCCAGAGCTCCTCCTTGCCCGGGGGAAGCCTTGCCTGCAGCCAGGCAGGCCGTACTGCAGACAGGCAGCCGGGCACACGACAGTCAGGGCTCTGGCTGACCTGCAAGGGTGGCTTTGAACCTGTAGCGACCAAACCACGGCCCCCCCTCCAGGTGCGTCACAACAACCAGCACACACCTCTGGGGGGGGTCACCGCAACACCCAGTGGTGCACGGGGGGCTGATCTGGCAGCGAGGAGCGTGTGCTGAAAAGTGCACGGTTCAGCCTCTGGATCTCCGTTTCTTGATTTCTGTGAGTCTGTCCACAACCCCTGTGGGACCCAGCACGGAGGGGATACAAGGAGCAGGAATGGGGATAAACCCGATTGCTCAGGTGGCTCTGGGGGGCCCAAAGGCAGCCTCCGTGGGCTGAAGGAAACAAGGGGGAAGGCCGCACAGCACGCGCAGGTTGCAATAGCTAAAATAAATGAACCCACCGCCAGCTCCCTGCTGGAGTTACTCTCTGGGCAGCAGCACCAAAGACTGAGCACGAAAGCTGAAATCCCTCTTTCCTCACTCTACCTACCAGCTGCGGCAGTTTGTTCCACCAGTGACGACAGGGAACCCTGCCACGGGCTGGAGAATTTTGTTTCACCATAGGCTAATGACGCAAAGAAAGGTTCAGGCTCACGAGTCTCCCCAGGGAGGAATGTGGGGCGTGTTGGAGGTGTCGTTCTTGGGCCTGATGGTCTTCAGGCTCATTTGAGTGACACAAGCTCACTTCTGACACTGAATGGTTTATTCATCCTTTACCCCAGTTTAATAGAGGAGAATTAGCCCTCGACACCTGCCCTCAGCCCAGCCGGGTCAGCGGCCATAAGCCTGCTTATGCCCCTAAGGCACAACCATTTCTGGGTTGGTGCAAGATGGATCATGGAGGATCCCGTTCCAGCACAAAGGCACTGGGGTGCCGTGACTGCATCATTATCAAGCAAGAAGTAATTCAAACCAGAGCGGTCGGAACCTAATCCTGTGATCCAAACCTAGGAGGCCCGAGCTGATCCCTGACGGGAATCAGACACCGAGAGGTGACCCTCACTTTGCAGCTGAAGCAGAGCCATAGATTACAATTTGACTATGAAACCAACGCAGTTACAGCAGCTCTGAATTCCTCAGCATGTGGCGTTGGCTTCAAGCTGCTCTTCGGCCATTGAGCGAAGGAGCTGGAGCAGGCTAGGACAGAAAAATGGATTGCCTCTCCACCTCATGCAAATTTTTATTCTGGTGCAAATGTAAGCAGTAAAAATACAAAAATGTTTCCATCAACAGCCTTGCAGAGTAGCCATAAAGAATCCTGGGGGCCTGAAAACGTCGCATTTCATGGGAGGTATCACCTTGCAGAAGGAGTCACATTTTAACTACTAAGTTTACTAAAGGCTTTACTCAGCTCAATCTCACAGGGTTTTCTGCTTTTGATATTACAGAAACCCCCTGGTCCTTCAAGCCAAGGGGCAGATGCTTTAGGGGTAAGCGCACCACAAGTACCACGTTCACCACAGGACTAAGCTTCACACATCCAGGGATCTAAATCATACCCACGGCACTTGGCAGCCCGAGCTCTGAGCATGTTGGAAAGGGGCACCTGGACACTCAGCTCGGCTGCAGAGAAAGAGCACCTTTTTTTCTTTTTTTAACAAGCTCACCAGGTAAACAGCCAAAAGAGGGGCAAGCAGTAAACTGATAAGCTCTGTAGGAGGGTAAGGAAAAGAAGTCAGCGCATAACAACGTAATTAAAACCAAACTGCACATCATCACGTATTACTGAAGGTGCTGCTGAAGCAGGATCACAAAAAAATCTTCCCATGGTTTATCACCTGTTATTAGCTAAGCACCAGGTTTTTAAAGTCATTTGCTAGATCATAGCCGTGTACCACAACGTATGCCTAACTAAACTGTCACATGCTTACTTCATAGTCCTTGTGGTCTAGAAGCCAAAATCCTTGAATAAGCTTAACAAGGCCCGAAGGGATGGCAAAGGCAGCTGCGAAGGAGTCGACGGAAGCTTCTGTTTTGTTCCGAAAGGAACGCATGATGTCTAGCAGCAAGTAAATTGGCTGATATCAAGTATCTAATTAAGGCTAATAAATTTGCAAGACCAACAATTTATCCCATGAAATAATCACATGAAATAATATTATTCCTATGATTAATATAATAGGAATAAATAATAAAAGGAAATAAGAATATCATAGTGGTAGGACGCAGAAAATACTCATGTATTAGTCCTGCCGTTTTACGCTGTTGCAACCTGAAGGTAGCCAGGCCCTAACAACAAAATTGCATTCTGAATAAATAACCAGAAAGACAGACTCTCTGATTTCTCCAAGGCATTCAGAAAGGTTGCCTTTCGATATTTAAACAGTTCCGTTGGAAACTCAGGCTCCCTCTTTAGTCACTGGAGCCACCGGCTGGACATTCAAAACACGTGAACGGCCAATGCTTGATTATTAAAGCAAACAAATTCTACAGCTGGTTTTTCCCTCCTTTCCAGCGTATATGAAACAACTGAAATGAGGGTGTCCTTACAGCACAGCTTAGCTCTGAATGATTAAAACTGGGTTTGAACCAGTACCTGGATCACTCATCGGCAGTGTCGTTTTCTCTTTCTGACAGCTGTTTTGGGGGGTGTATTCTCATCAGAGAGCTCCGGGGTGCAACAGCTTTTAAAGCCCCTGCTCTCTAGGCTCCCCTCTCGGGTCAGGCAACAAACAACCAAAGCAACACAGTGCATTTCGGCAGCTTAAAAATTCAGTTTCTGCCCAGTGGCTTTTCTCTTCTCTCTCTCTTTATTATTCTGTGTGCCTCCTCTTGTAACAGCACAAAAGCAAGCCCTCTTAGCTGTGCTGGAAAATGGATGATTTCAGCAAAATCAGGTCCTGGTAAACCGCTGTCAGAAATCCTTTTGCTCTGAAGCAGCACATTCTAGTGCATTGCTCGAGGAAGCAGCCGTTTGCTACAGCTGTGGGTGCTTCAAAAATGAAAAACTGTGTCTAAATTTTGAGAAAATCTA
Organism: Phalacrocorax aristotelis; assembly: GCF_949628215.1. Taxonomy (NCBI): domain Eukaryota; kingdom Metazoa; phylum Chordata; class Aves; order Suliformes; family Phalacrocoracidae; genus Phalacrocorax; species Phalacrocorax aristotelis. Next base: position 22,697 of record NW_027441295.1, on the reverse strand, counting down.
AGGGAGCTTTCTACCTTTAACGTTGCTTAGTAAACCTGTTTTCTCACATCAGAAAAGGCTTTGCAACAAAACATTTTAAAAATTCCTAAACAATCCACAGTACAAAGAAATAATCAAAGCTTCCTTCTGTGCCTTCATTCTAAACTACATGTTTTCCCTTGCACTGTGTTTGAAGCATAAATTAGAAAATGCATCGAACGCGTAGGTGACAGACATTTCAGACCCCTGATGCGCGTATACTGGAGGTGTGACAGAAATAACTCCAAGGGATACGATTGCATGTTTGTGGCTTTCCTCAACGCCTTCTAGCAAATAGAGCTCCCGCAGTGCCTGGAATGAAAAGGGAAAAGGTTTTTAAAAACTCCTCTCTTTGAGAAATCATTGGCTTTGGGGGAGGGCTGGGCTGGGGCTGGGGTTTGTGGTGGTGGTGGTTGTTTTCAGGGAACACAACACTCACCCGTAAACTAGGAGGTGGGTATTTCCCAGTTCCTCCTTCCTCTCTCTGCCACATCTCCTCAACTTGGTCTCCCAACTGGGAAACCATCCCATCGACCGTCAGGCAGTCAGAGTCCCATTTGCCTCTGGAACAAAACGTAGCGAGGATTTGCACAGAGGAAAACACTAATTCCAGCCTCGCGGTGTCACAGATTTCCTCCAGCCAAAACAAACCCAGCAAAAGCTCCCACGAGCCCAAGAACGGAACAAACATACACAGGCATGATCGTGACTTGAAATAGACTGGAAAGAAATTTCTCAGTCAGGTGAAAGGTGTTCATTAGATCATAGTGAGCTATTAAAGGAGTTCCAAGTAGGAATCCTAGAAGCTCCCCTATTAAGGGGAAAGTTGCAGTGACCTTTTAGTTTTCAGGTTTTCTTTTGTGCCGCATTACTTGTAATACAAAGGCAGCGTGAGCAAAGCTACCCCAAATCTCACGCCTCCAGCGGGACTGTTCCCACACACAGCGGTGAGACCACAGCACGGAAATGTCCGGCTTTGTTCTCAGCACCTCGCTTCTGTTACTGAAAAACAGTCACGGTCACAAAGCTGAGCCCACAGCTGAATTCTGGTACCACCTGAAGCAGCACGTTTGTGCCTCTGCACATGCCATCACAGTGACGGAGGGCTGGCCTGTTAAACACTGCATTCCTCAGAAGCCCATCGCAGGCTCCTGCGGGCTGCGACGCCAGCCTTTCATTTCCCGAGGAGGACGAGCAGAAGCAGCACGCTGGAGGTGGTGCTTCTAAGGAGCCCGTGAGCCTGTACGAGAGTTACCTCAGAAGGAACCTCAGGAAGAGGAGCTTGAAAGCCAACACCTGACATAGAGCAGCTTCCACCTGGACTCCTCCTGCAGCACCTTGTTCACGGTGCCACAGCCTGAGCTTCTTTAGGACTTGCTTTAGTTACAGTACAGGTGCCAAATTAAAATCTGCTCTCACCTAACCCAAGGCACATCACCTGTATGCCAGGGAGCCAGCCCAGGAAAGGGAGTTCCCGTGAGGAAGGCACTTTTATCCAGTCGCCAGGAGAGCGCTGGCTGTGCCAGCTGCGTGGACCTCTGCCCATCTCCTTCAAGGACACCGCGGTGCTTGGGAGTAGGAGATTTGGGCCAATCCCCTTATCGCCATCTACTACTCGTCAAGGAGAGAGATTATTTTTGGTTTTTAAAACATGCTTTCTTCTGTGTCCAGAACAATTGCTCTGCAAAGGCCGTGCCTTGCTGACCTGGCCGTGACGGATCCTGTCCTCATCACATCCCCTTTTCCAGTAGTCACAAATCACACAGAATAGCCAGTGAATTACGTGCGCTTCAAAGAAACGATGATACCAACAAAGGGCACTAAGCAGAGGTATATATCAACGTTTTAACCCAGGAAAGTAACCTCTGTGTTCTGCAGAACACGCGCATCACTGAAGTCAGGGCTGTTGCCGGCAAATGCATGAAGCGTAGCAAATGCAGCTGTTGATGGAAAAGCCACTCGCTGCCGCTTCTGAATTTGCAGTGGAACTGTTCTAGAGCTTTCCTGCACGTCTTACCTTGATAAACGCTCCAGTTTCTGTCGATGACCCGTGTAGTAGCTCTGAATCAGAGGATAATTGTAGAAAGGTCTAGAGAAACGCATATCACCTCCTACAGGCAATAAATAAGAAGTAAGTTAAAGAGGGAATATCACATTTTCAACCTACAGTTTTTGACTAAAAAAGACAGAACACACAAGCGAGCACCAAAATCACAGGCCAGCCTCCGACTTTGAAAGCAGCCAATCCTCCTTCTGCCTTTGCTAAAAGAGACCGAAGACACAGGAGTCAATTCCTTCTTGTCCCAAGCGCCATTTCAAGTTTACAGCTGAGGTCGCATCCAGAACATGTAGTGTCAGCTGAGGTTCACTATAAAGAAAAAACCCCAATTCTCAAAGGGAATGGGTGTTTAAACATGTCACGTGAGCATGCGTAAGGCAATTAAGGCTGACAATAGAATTTATAACCCATCCAAATGATGAACTATTTCCAAGGTGTATTTTTTCCTCAAACAATCAGTAACAAGTTCAAAACATGCAGGCCGTGCCTTTACTGTAAAATCAAGCATTCCCGTGTTGGTGCTTTAGGAGTTACTTGCTCATGCCCACAGCTTGAAATACTTGGGATTTTAAACAACTCCTTCACTCAGAGGCTTAGTGCTGTTTCTGAGAAACACCCCGGAAAGAAACTGTTGGCATCATTCTACACGACGTAGTTGGAAAAAACCAGTCAAACCTCCATTTCAGCAGCAGAACTTCAGCATCTGCTGTCACTGAACCGGCACGGCTTGGTATTGATGAAGCACTGACAGAACCATGCCTAAGCAGGTGTTCATAGGAGCCACTTACTGCTACAAATGCAGGACAGTTTATGCTTACCAGAGCCCTCGGGCAGGAGACGGGACCAACAGAACCAGAGGACCACTCGAGCATACAAAGCTGTGAGGCTGGTTTCTGCCAGCTTCTTTGTCAAGTCTGCAAAACAGGTAAAAACAAGCTTAAGAGGACTGTTGGTATGCAATTTCTTTTGCTTTGTTTTGTTTTTTAATAAAACTCCCCTCATTGCACTAAAGCGAAAGTAGAAAAATAACACGGTAGAAATCTTTGCCTCTGCATTTTTTTCACTCCGTAACACATCCTTATCTGAAGAAAAAACCCACAATCACAAGCAACCCCTACAAAGAAGCAGATTCACTAACAGTTACATAAAAAAAGGAAAGCCTGAACAGTTAAATCCACTCATGGATAAGACATCTGTTTTTCACAGAGCAGAGATTTTTCCTCTAGCAAAGGGATATTCTCTTTCCTCCTCAATATGCCAGGAATAATTTGTAATAGAAACAGCTACAGAAATTCATGCAACTCACTTCACATGTCACTCATTCATGCTTCCTTTCCTTTTTTAGTAATTTCCAATCCAATATTTGCATGCAATTACGCACTGCTAGCTGACAATCAAAGGGAGTATTTGTCACAGTGCCACATCCCGCTGCTGTAATTTCAAGCCGGGTGCGTGCACAGCTCCTTGCTGAACGCAGCCTCCCCACCCACTCGCACCAGCCCCACAACAAACTCTTGCCCTGAACTCAACGCGCGTTAAGTGGCAGCCCCAACCCCTCCCATTTAAGCCCCTTCTCCCCGCTACATCTGACTTGCTGCCCATCAGCAAAACCAACAGCAGCTCCTCTTTCCACAATTACAGCCCCAGCATCATCCCAAATCTTAATAAAACATACCACCGAGTTAGAAATACTGTGACAAACCTTCTCCAGCCAGCTCGTGGGCTGCTGTTAGAAAGCAGTTTAAGACTCTGCTAAGGTTGCTCAAAAGCAACTGGCGGCGCTGAAGAGCCTGTAACCTCTGCGGGTCAGTGGAGCTGCAGGAGCCGTCAAACAGCACAACACCTTTTCAAGAGCAAGTATGAAAGCGTCAGCCTGCAGAGCAAGTTCAGAGTCGCAAAGCGCACTTCCAGATCTGCGGGCAAGACCATCTACCAGCAGATCACTGAATGAGCTCAGCTGGAAAGAATGACTCTAGGTTTGCAGCATGGCTGCACTAGTACTCACAGATTTGGTCAAATGCGCCTTTTGTATAGATCACTCTGCTCCGTGTCCAGTCAAGGGCAAACTCTACATTAGCAGCAGAACTTGGCTGCTCTCTAAAAAGAGAGAACAACAAAGAAAGGAATCAAGAATTCCAAACTAAAAAAATATGCAACACAAAAAACCACATAAGAAGTGTTACCTTTAGATGTCCAAAGCTTAATGCAGCCGCTCAGAAGCCCTACAGAACCTGTCCGGGCAGCAGCTGACAAGACCGCGTCTAAACTGCTCCTCCTAAACGTAGCAGACAAAAGAAAAGGAGAATCCCACCTGCTTTCAACATCCCAACCACCAACAGTAAGTGCTTGTTTCTAACTGTGCCCTCACTCGGGCATCACAGGCTGGGCTGCTTGTTGCTGGGAGGAGCACAGGAAACTTTCCCTCTGACATGACAACTTACCAAAGGCTAATTCTAACCTCCTGCACGGAACCTCATGCTTTGAGGAACTGACGGGGGGAAGGTTGTTCTGAGGGAACGATGCTTCCTTTTCTCCAGTCTGCCCTCCTTTTCCCAGCTCATCAGGGATCAAAACCCGAACTCAGGACCACGCAGGCAGTTGCACTCATTGATGAGAGAGAAGGAACAGCTTTCCCCGACTTTCTCGTCCTGCTCCTAGAGCAGCGCTGTCTTCCTTTCTAGACATTCAGGCCCCGATCGTGCTTCAACGGGAGGCAACGGTGGGTTTACACGCCCAAGAGGGGACCTCAGACATCACCATTTGCATAAAACTGGCAGGGTACAATTGCAGTTACGCGTGTGGATGGGCAGGAGCAGCATAAAATGGTCTCTGACGCTAAAAGCAGCGCCATGGAAAGCTTAGGAAAGGTCCATCTCTTGACATTCTCAATAAAGACACAGTAAAAGCTCACCTCCTTCTGGAAGCCGCTGCACGTCATATGAACAACTCCAGAGCTCAGCAAGCACCTGCCATCTGCAGAGACAACGAACGCTGGACAACATTCCATACTCTCACCGTGATGGAAGCACCAGTTTACATTTCTGTCATAGCAGCCTCTGGAAAGGTACAACCAAGTACCCGTTCTCCTCCTCAGAGCACTTACAACCTCTTTTAGAAAAGTGATGACCGAGTGTAGAAATTTTACCTCCGGGGCTATCGAGGTGCTGCGCTTTGAGCTTCAGCCCAGAGTCATTTCATCTGATCACCAGCACCACGTCACGGGCTGCGTTACAGAAGCACCCAACCCCCAGACCCAGCCGCCTGTCAGACAGGCGTAACAACAGCACACACTTGGTCAGTACAATGAGATCAGAGGTGGGTAGGGGGGGGGTTGGGGTTTTTCGGTTTGGTTGGGTTTTTGCGTGACTAACGGTGAACAGGAGAACCAATAAATGGCATTTGAGCTCGGTTTAAGCTTATCACTATTCAAAGCCGTGTAATACCTACCAAAATTATAGGTGCTTGGGTGAAAACACAGCTCAGGTAGTGGGTAAGAAGGAGGAACTCTCCAGCTTAGGCTGCGCTCCTGCACCACAACATCCAGAAGGAGGTTTGGAGCAGTCGTGCTTGTCACAGCGTCCAGTGACCACAGTGCAAAATAGGGGCATCCCTGAAGGGATTCTTCTGGCCTGAAAGAAAACAAGTGCAGAAGCTAAACGCCGACTTTCCAATGAATTATGGGGAGGGGTACTGAAAACAACTCCATCAAAACCGACCTTAGTGAGCCTGGCATTTGAGCCTGATACCAGCAATTAATGTCAAATACACCCAAATAAGTAGATGGTTTTCCCTGGCCACGTGTATTCACTTGCCAGCTGAAGACTGAGACACTGGTGTCAGGGGATATGACTGGAAAAGACAAGACATTGTTTCTTAGTGGAAGAAAATACAATCTCTCTGATATTTTTAAAACACCACTTTCTATTTTGGCTTCATTCTGTTACATCACTCAGGAAACACAACACTTCAGTAAGAATCATTTTAAACGTTTACACCATAGCAAACATCTCTGTGATAGGTTTCAGTCATACTGGCCCCTTTTTGAGTTCAGATTGTACCCGTCCTAAGCCAAATCAAGCACACAATTATTAGCTAATCAAGTTTTTCATACAGTAAGAGTTGATCAAGAGGTTTAGCAAAAAAAAACCCAAACAAATCCCCACAAGTTAGCCTACACAGATATGGAAGACTTTCAGGCTGTGGGTACGGAACAGCATTCATTGCTTGGACTCCAAAACCATTTGGTTTAGAGTCACCAAACAGGGACATCAGGAACAAACCTTCATCAACGCTGCCTTCTCTGGCTGCGTGGGTGGGAAAGGTTTCTACAGCCCGACAGCTGAGTAACTTGGCCTTGCTGCCCTGCCCTCTCAAGGGAAAGGCTCCGCCCGTCAGATCCAACCTGTTCTTTTCAACACAGGATGCCAAACGCTGCGGAAAAAATCACAGGAGAGAGAAGGGTCATTCTGAGATAAAAGCAGACATAACACGCGCATTGTTCTCTAGCTCTCCCAGGCGCTTAAAAGCCTTAAAAGTTGGATTTAGACCCCAAACATGAGCTTTGCAACATACAAATGAGATTTTATAGTAAAAAGACAAGACAGGTTTGGACCCTAACAGTGAGGGTTTGGGACCTCTAAATGAGGCTTAATGCGTTAGAAGAAGGGTCTGGGCTCTAAAACTCACAGTTTGGAAAAGAAAATGATGGTTTGCGCATTCAAAGACCACATTCGATGCCAATACTAAAGGTTTGGGATATAAAAATGAGGCTTTGCGGGTGAAAAGAGGGGTTTGGACACTAAAAATGAGGTTTTGACACCTAAAAGTGAGGGTTTGGACTTTAAAGGAGACACTGAGCATTAAAACAGATGTCTGGACCCCTCTTGGCTGTTAAAAGTGAGGCTTTGAGCCTTAAACAAGGGCTTTGGCCTCAAATGCACAGTTTAGAATGAAAAAATGAGGGTTTGAGCATTAGTAGAGTGGATTCGATGCTAAAAGGGAGGGTTTGGGACCTAAAAAGGAGGCACTGAGCATTAAAATTGAGGCTTTGGACCTTGAAAGTGAGGGTTTGAAACTAAAAGACACATTTGGACCCTAAAAGTGAAGGTTTCGAATCTAAAAATCAGGCTTTGCATGAGAAAATAGGGCTTTGGACATGAAAATGAGGTTTTAGTACATGAAAGTGAAGGTTTGGCACCTAAAAATGAGGCTTTTAGCCTTAAAATAGGGGTTTGGAACCCCAAAAATGCGGCTTTGAGCCTTAAACAAGGGCTTTGGACTCAAATGCACAGTTTAGAATGAAAAAATGACGGTTTGAGCATTAATAGAGTGGATTCGATGCTAAAAGGGAGGGTTTGGGGCCTTAAAAGAAGGCACTGAATATTAAAAGTGAGCTTTTGGCACCTGAAAGTGAGGCTGTGGGACCTAAAACTGAGGCTTTGAACCTAAAAGACAGGTTTGGACTCTAAAAGTGAGGCTGTGGGACCTAAAACTGAGGCTTTGCTGGTGAAATGAGGGCTTTGGAGATTAAAAATGAGGTTTTGGCACCTGAAAGTGCGGGTTTGGATGCCAAAAGTGAGGGTTTGGGACTTTAAAAGGAGGCACTGAGCATTAAAAGAGGGGTTTGGAGCCTGAAAGTGAGGCTTTGGGTGGTAAAACTGAGGCTGTGAGCTTTAAAGCTGGGGTTTGAACCCTAAAAGTGAGGGCTTGGGACCTAAGAATGAGGGTTTGAACCTAAAGACGACAGGTTTGGACCTGAAAAGTGAGGCTGTGGGACCTAAAACTGAGGCTTTGCTGGTGAACCTAAAAGAGGGCTTTGGAGATAAAAAATGAGGTTTTGGCACCTGAAAGTGCGGGTTTTGATGTTAATTGTGAGGGTTTGGGACTTTAAAAGTAGGCATTGAGCATTAAAAGAGGGGTTTGGAGCCTGAAAGTGAGGCTTTGGGTGGTACAACTGAGGCTGTGAGCTTGAAAGCTGGGGTTTGAACCCTAAAAGTGAGGGCTTGGGACCTAAGAATGAGGGTTTGACCCTGAAAAAGACAGCTTTGGACCTGAAAAGTGGGGGTTTGGGACCTAAAAATGAGGCTTTATTCTTTAATAGAGGTATGTGGACCCTGAAAGTGAGGGTTTGGCACCTAAAAATGAGGCTCTTAGCCTTAAAAGAGGGGTTTGGAACCCCCAAAATGAGGGTTTGGGACTTAAAATAAGACTTTGAGCCTTAAAGGTGAGGGTTTGGGATCTAAAACTGAGGCTGTGAACCTAAAAGAGGGGTTTGGATGCTAAAAGTGAAACTTGGGAACGTATACTGAGGCTTTGAACCTAAAACACAGGTTTGGATGTGAAAGTGAGGGTTTGGCTGTTAAAAATGAGGCTTTGAGCCTTAAACAAGGGGTTTGGACTCAAATGCACAGTTTAGAATGAAAAAATGACGGTTTGAGCATTAATAGAGTGGATTCAATGCTAAAAGTGAGGGCTTGGGACCTAAGAATGAGGGTTTGAACCTAAAAAAGACAGGTTTGGACTCTAAAAGTGAGGCTGTGGGACCTAAAACTGAGGCTTTGCTGGTGAAATGAGGGCTTTGGAGATTAAAAATGACGTTTGGGCCACTGAAAGTGCAGGTTTGGATGTTAAATGTGAGGGTTTGGGACTTTAAAAGGAGGCACTGAGCATTAAAAGAGGGGTTTGGAGCCTGAAAGTGAGGCTTTGGGTGGTAAAACTGAGGCTGTGAGCTTTAAAGCTGGGGTTTGAACCCTTAAAGTGAGGGCTTGGGACCTAAGAATGAGGGTTTGACCCTGAAAAAGACAGCTTTGGACCTGAAAAGTGGGGGTTTGGGACCTAAAAATGAGGCTTTATTCCTTAATACAGGTGTGTGGACCCTGAAAGTGAGGGTTTGGCACCTAAAAATGAGGCTGTGAACCTAAAAGACAGGTTTGGACCCTGGAAGTGAGGGTTTGGCACCTAAAAATGAGGCTTTGAGCCTTAAGCAATGGGTTTGGACTTTAAAACGCACGGTTTGGAACGGAAAAATGACGGTTTGAGCATTAATAGAGTGGATTTGATGGTAAAAGGGAGGGTTTGGGACCTTAAAAGGAGGCACAGAGCATTAAAAGTGAGGGTTTGGGACCTAAAATGAGCCTTTGAACCTGAAGGACAGCTCTGGAATGTAACAGTGAGGGATTGGGACCTCTAAATGAGGCACTGAATGTTAAAAGAGGGGTTTGGATGCTGAAAGTGAGGTTTTGGCTGTTAAAAATGAGGCTTTGAGCCTTAAAAGAGGGATTTGGACCCTAAAAGTGAGGTTTACTGTCCTAACTATTAAGGCTTTGATGTTAAAATTGAGGTTTGGGGACTTTAAATTAATTCCTTTCCACACAAAGCCTCATTTTTATATGCCAAACCTTGACTCATAGGGTCCAAATCCCTCCTTCTTAGGGACAAAACCTCAATCTTAAAAGCAAAAGCCTCCCTTTTGTTGTCCAAACCCCTCTTTTAATGCTCAAAGCCTTATAGTCAGGACTGCAAACCACGCTTTTAGGGACCAAACACCTGTTTTAAAGCTCAAAGCCTCACTTTTAGGACCCAAAGCCCTCTTCTAACACTCAAAGCCTCGTTTTTAACACCCAAAGCCACACTCCCAGTGTCCAAACCTTTCTTTAAATGCTCAGTGCTTCACTTTTAGGTCCCAAACACTCACTTTTAGCATTCAAATCCGGTCATTTACTTCTCAATCCATCATTTTTTGCTCCAAACTCTGAGTTTCAGGGTTCAAACCCCTCTTTTAAGGCGAAAAGCCTCATTTAGAAGTCCCAACACTTCACTTTTAGGGTCTAAACCCCTCGTTTTAAGGGACAAACCCCAATTTTTAGGTCCCAAACCCTCACTTTTAGCATCGAATCCGGTCTTCTAATGCTCAAACTGTCATTTTTTTGTTCCATACTGTGCGTTTTAGAGTCTAAACGCCTTTATTAAGGCTCAAAGCCTCATTTTTAAGAGCCAAACCCTCACTGCTAGGAACCAAAACCCTCATTCAACAGTCAAAGCCTCATTTGTAACACCCAAAGACTCACTTTCAGCATCCAAACCCCTTTTTTAACACTCATTGCCTCCTTTTTAGGTCCCAAATGCTCACATATTTTGCCCCAAACCGTGAGTTTCAGGGTTCAAACCCCTCTTTTAAGGCTAAAAGCCTCAGCTTTAGGTTCCAAACCCTGAGTTTCAGGGTACAAACCCCTACTTTTAAGGGACAAACCCTCATTTTTAGGCCCCAAACCCTCCCTTTAAAGCACTGAAAACCTCACTTGTAACAGCAAAGCCTTAGAGTTAGGACTGCAAACCTCACTTTCAGGGTACAAATCCTTCTTTTAAAGCTCAAAGGCTCAGTTTTTAGGTCCAAACCTTCACTTTCAAGGTGCAAACCCCACTTTTAAGGCACAAAGCCTCATTCAGAGGTCCCAAAGCCTCACTGTTAGGGTCCAAACCCCTCCTTTTCATGGACTAAATCTCATTTTTAAATTCCAAACCCTCCCTTTCGTTGTCCAAACCCCTCTTTTAACGCTCAAAGCCTCATTTCCAGGTCCCAAAGACTCACTTTAAAGCACACAAACTCTTCTTTTAACAGCAAAGCCTTATAGTTAAGACTGCAAACCTCACTTTTAGGGTCCAAACCCCTCTTTTAACGCTCAAAGCCTCATTTGTAACAGCCAAACCCTCCCTTTCAGGGTACAAATCCCTCTTTTAACACTCAAAGCCTCAGTTTTCAGTTCCAAACCTTCACTTTCACGGTACAAACCCCTCTTTTAAGGCACAAAGCCACAGAGCAACTGCTTGGTATGGGAGAGGAGGAAACCTTGGGGCTCAGGGGTTGGGTTATTTTTGCCCACCTCTGCGGGGAAAAAACAATGTGTAAAGAAAAGGATACCTTGCGATGCTCACTCCTCTGTGTTCCTGTGGTGTGAGACGTTGCTGTTGATGTAAAGCTCCCTGTTGTCGCTGTGGTGCATTTTGCAAGGAGGCCAAAGGACCGCCTGTATTCTACTTATGGGCTGTTCCGTCTGCACGAGAAAGGTGAAAAGATCCTTGCCGATGTCCCACCGCCTCCTTCAGCGAAGACCCTGACCTCCTGAGTACGAGGCGGAGGGCGGCTGCTGCAAACACCACGTGGCATCGGGGGTGCTGGGGGACGCCGACCCCCCCCCGCAAGACCCCAAGGGGAACCAGGGCGGGGTGTCGGCAGCCCTCCCCACCTGGCTGCCCTCAGACACTTCCGAGGAGGGCTCTCCGGAGACTGCAGAGGAGACTTCTGAGGTCAGGCCTGTGGCCAGGCCCCAGAAGGAGGCCCTGCAGCCCCTCCGGACAGTCCCCCGCTCAGCCCCCTGCAGCTCCCCGGCTGCACCCCCAGCGTCACCAGCCCCACACGGCCCAGCTGGCGGAGGAGCGCTGTCCTTCTGTACGTACCTGTAACTCTGGCTTCACACTTCCCGGGTACGGGGTCGGCGGTGGGAGAGCTGCCGGCATCATGGCAGAGCTCCCCCCGCCCACGGGAGCCTCCAGCAGCTCATAGCGACAGGGCAACCCCCGGCGGCAGCGCTGGGCGCTGGGGTTAACGGGAGCCCTCCGCTCAGGGCCCAGCCCTGCTCCCAGGGAGCACGGCGGGGGTCTGGCAGCCACACCTTGCCTGTGCACAGAGCTGCCGGAGCCCCGAGGGAGCTGGGCCTGAGGAGTCCTGCCGGAGCCCCTGCAAATCCCAACCCCTCGCTCAGTTTCGAGGCATCACCAGAGGGACGCTTCTGTAAAACGTGTTCATCTGATTCGTGTCAATATGGAACAATGCTGGGGCCGCACGGTGAGTGTGACCCTCTAGCATTTGACCGGTCTGTTGGTGCTTGTGTAACCGAGGGCCGGTCAATTGACTTGTTAATGTCTGAATGGTTGGAATGTTGATTGGCGATTTGTTAATTGTTAAGAAAGAATTTTAGTTAGGAGTAGAAACTAACACCTGAGAATTTTAACAAGATAATAAATAATGCTTAGGCCAGACAAGAGGGCATTAGCAATGAGTGCTGCATTGGCAAGAAGCCTCCTAAAAGGATACAATTCAGTAGAACTTCAAGGACTAACAGTGGAAACATCCTGCTACAAAGGAGAGTGCCACAAATCAGCCAGTAGTGATAACAGGGGACTTCTTGGCTCAGAAGGCGCTGAAGCATGGAAACTGGGGGAAGGGTAATTCCGGCAGGGGGAGAGTGCGACCACCGACCCAATTCAGGACCAAAAAGACTTGCCCCCCCCCCCCCGTAAAGAGCATGCGGGCTAACTTACATGGCAAGCGTGGCTAATTGAACTACGGCTGACCAACGGCAAGTGGGATGCTTATCACTGACCAGTGAGTGTAAACTTAGGCGTGTTTTTTACTAATTGTTATTAATTAAGTAACTGAATATAAACCCTGTAGCATTGTATGACGGGATGCACGTCGGGAGGAAGAATCCCCCGTGCATCCAGTGCTGCTTGCTTGCCTCTATTCAATAAATTGTAAACTTTAATTGGACTTCCGTTTAAGGCTAAATTAATTATCACACTTCCCTCAGCGCCACCCCCGCGTACGCCGCCCCCGCCCCGCGGAGCCCTTCAGCCCGCTCCCGCCGCCTCTGGGCAGCAAACGCGCTTCCAGGGCCCGAAAAAGGCAGGGCCCGGGCGCGTTTCGCCACGCTCGATGCCCTCCGGAGCCGCGGCGGGAGCGCGGCCGGGCGGTTCGGAGCCAGCTTCGCTCTCCCGGGGATGGGAAGGGGCGCCCGCTTCGCGCCGGGGCTCGGCGGGAGCCGCGGCCCCCCCTGAGCGGCCCCAGCCGCCCCTTCCCGCTCCCGGCGGAGCCCTTCCCCCCCCAGCCCCCCCGCGCAGCCCCGGGGCCGGGCGCGGAGCGGGGCGGGCGGCGGCGGGGCGGGCCGGGGCGGGCGGCCGGGCCCGGCGGGGCCATCGGGGCCGCTCGGCTCCGCGCCGCGGCGGCTCCTGCTGCTGCTGCTGCTGCTGCTGCCGCGCGGCAAAACGTCGGGCAAAAGCGGGTCGGCTCTTGCTTTGGGTTGTATTTTCAATGCCGCGTCTCTCTGCGGCGCCTCGGCTGCTGCCGGAGCCCCTGCTGATGTTTCAAAGCCCTTCAGCGGCAGGGAGCCCCCTCCCCGCCCCCGCCTCCGGGACCGCACGTACCCGGCAGAAAGTCCCCGCTGCTCAGGCAAGGGTTTGAAGCCTGTTTGCACAAACGGGCCGGGGGAAGGAATGGGCTCGGTGGGGGCTGGGGGTGAGGGCCTTCCTTCCGTAGCCCTTTTGGTTACAGCTGTAAATCACAGCGGGCACTGCTTGTGTTTGCAAGAAAGCCCCGGTAAAACACCAGATTCTCGGTGTAACTCGTTTGGCTCATATTTTTTCACAGCCAAAAGCACCGATTTCTGGGGCACCACCTCAGCGAGTTGGTCGGGGCAGGTGCGGTGGGCGAGCAGGAGGGAGCGAGCAGCCCGTGCTGGCCCCGGGGGTGGGAAGCGGCAGAAACAGAGTGTCCCCAGCTCTCCCCGTTTTAGGCTGAAGTACGTATTGACGCTGTCACTTGGGGCACAGCTGAACCCCCAGGGGTGGGGAGCACCCTCGGCGCCTGCCTCAGTGGTCCCCTGGGCATCACCTGCGGCTTCAGCCCAGAGCTTGGGGTCGATGCTGTGTTTGAGTGGCGCTAAACCCTTCCCATGCTCTGAGACACCTTTGCACGGGAAGGCTTGGGGATGCTGTTTGCATCCTAACAAGTGGTGTACGCGGGGGTGGCGCTGAGGGAAGCGTCCCTCTGGTGATGCCTCTAAACTGAGCGAGGGGTTGGGATTTGCAGGGGCTCCGGCAGGAATCCTCAGGCCCAGCTCCCTCACGGCTCTGGCAGCTTTGTGCAAAGGCAAGGTGTGGCTGCCAGACCCCCGCCGTGCTCCCTGGGAGCAGGGCTGGGCCCTGAGCGGAGGCCGAACAACATCACCAGTGGCATCGCAATGTCCCCACGGTGCTGCCCAGCCACGCACGGGCTCCATGGCCCCCGGCCGGCCCCAGCCCGCAGGAGGAGGGCGCCTGCCTCCCCCTCCCTTGGAGAGCAGACCGACTGAAACGGCAGCGTTTTGCTTTTAAAAACTGCTGATAACCGGCCTGTCTCCTGTCGCTGGTTTGTATGTGTCTGTCTGCATGTGGTGCACATGAAGAAGGGAATTTCTGGGCTTCTTAGGAGTTGTGTTGCACTGGTTGGCTGCTGAAGGTGTCCGTGTGTGTTGGAAGAGTTTTACAGCTTGCTGCTAACCTCACCTCAGCCCAGGAGCTTTATCCATCCTTCAGGCTCACGGATGTTTCCTGAGGATGTTTCCAGGCAAGGGTGGTGAGGGAAGGAGGGCAGCAGAGCAAGGTCAGCTCATGGGGCACGGCAGAGCACAGCCACCCCCAGCAGCAGGCATCGCCCATCTGCCAAGCTGGGCCATGGAGGCAAACATCTGCATCATCCCTGATTTGCATAGGAGGGGCCCTCCTGCCTGCCATCTTCCCAGGACAAACCTTCTCCTTGTCTCCTCGGCCAACAGACAGCAACTGCCTTCCATTTCTGGGCTCAGACGTGGTTTAGGGATTTGCTAAATCCATCAGCCATCCCTTTGGTTCTCCCCGGCATCCCCGACCCTCTCTGCCAGACCTACCCGTGGCCCATCACTGCTGCTCAGGGCCACTCACTCTTCAGAAGAACCCTTCAGCTTCCTGGATTTTCCTGGTGCTCGTTACCATCTTCCTGGTTTCCTCCAGAGCTCATGGTGAGCTTTCTGGACCATGACAGGGCTTGTATGACCACCTCTTCTCAAATGGTTATAGTTTTCTGTAGTCACAGAAAAGCACCAAATCCATGCAGACAGACGCCGAGGGAAGAGCCAGCAAGAGCCTGATGAGCAACCCCCATGGCTGTTGCGTCCTGGCAGGGAGTCTGTCCTGACACGGGGATCCAGCCTCTGCCGCTCTCTGCAGAGGGAAACCAGCAGTGTCCGTGTCACCTGGCGACACAGAAGGGGATGTTTGCAAGGCCACCCTTCATCTGAACCGCTTTGGATGGGTACTTGGGGACGGGCTATCATGCCGTGTTTGACAAACACCGATTGAATTGGCCTTGCCCGGGGGCTACCACAGAAGCACACTGCAGCTTTTTTATTATTATTACCTAATCAATACTGCCACTCTCGGGGAAATGACAGAAACACCTGAGGGATTGTTGGTGCATTATTGGCAGAAGACCCACCAGGTTTGCATCTCAAGAAATGGGATGCCAGAGGCCAGAGAAGGATGGTTTGGGCACTGCCCTGGGATTTGGGAAAGGGAAGTGTGTTCTCTTCTCCCTGTCTCCTGGACACCTGAAGACAGCTCACACTTCTCTGCAGGTCAAGTTTAGGTGTTGCCGGGAATCTCAGGAGGCATGGCGTGCCCATTCCTGGCTTCAAAGAGCTGGTCAAAAGCCTTGTCTCTCTTTCTACAATAATGGCTTCAAAGTCCAGCTCATTTCTGGAATCTGTCCATGGGAGCTGAATATTTCTTGAGCAACCTGCTTGGAAAGGATTAACGCAGTAGATGGTTATTTTTAGGAGTGTTTGAGGCTTTGAGCCTTAGAAGAGAGGTTTGGATCCTAAAAGTGAGTGTTTGGCACCTAAAACTGAGGCTTTAATCCTTAAAAGATGGGTTAGGGTCATAAAATAATGCTTTGAGACCAAAAAATGAGGTTGATTCAAGATTTAAAGGAGGGGTTTGGACTATAAAACGAGGCATTGGGATCTAAAACTGAGGCTTTGACATTAAGAGAGGGGTTTGGACCAGAAACATGAGGCTCTGTGACCTGAAAATGTGCCTTTGACCTAAAAAGGGTGGGTTTATACCATAAAAGTGAGGGTTTGGGAACTAAAAATGAGACTATCAGTGTTAAAAGAGGGGTTTGGCAGTAATAGTGAAGATCTGGGACCTGAAAATGAAGCTGCGGCGAGCCTTAAAAGAGGGCTCTGGACTCTAGAAGTGATGGTTTGTAACTAATAAAAAAATGGCTTGAACATTAAAAGACCGGTTTGGACAATAAAAGTGATGGTTTAAAAGCTGTAAAGGAGGCCTTGGGCGTGAAAAGAGGGGTTTGGACATTTAAAATGAGGTTTTGGAACATGAAAGCGGGTTTGGATGCTAGAAGTGAAACGTTGGAACCTAAAAATGGAGCTTTGAACCTTAAAAGAGGAGTTGGGAGCCCAAAAGAGAGGGTTTTGACCCTTAAAATACAGCTTTGAGCCTTAAAAGTGGGGTTTGGACGCTGAAAGTGACGCTTTGGGACCTAAACATGAGAGTTTGATGCTACAAAGGATGGGTTTGAACCATAGTCATGAGAGTTTAGGACCTAAAATTAAGGCTTGGATTTGCCCCCAAAAAGGAGGGGCCTGGACTGAGTGAGGGTTTGGGACCTAAACGTGAGTCTTTGAGCCTAAAAGTCAGGTTTGGGCCCTAAAACTGAGGGTCTGGTAGGTCAAAATGAGGCTTTGAGTTTGTAATAGACGGGTTTGGATCCATACAAGTGAGGGAATCGCACCTAGATATGGGGCTTTAATTGTTAGAAGAGGTGTTTGGACCCTAAAAGTGGGGATTTGGGTCCTTACAATGAATCTTTTAGCCGTCAAAGTGGGCTGTGGCTCCTGAAAGTGAAGGTTTGGAATGCAAAAATGAGATGTTGAGTGATAAAAGAGGGGTTTGGACTCTAACAGTGAGGATTTGTGTGTTAAAAATGCGGCTTTGAACATTAAGAGAAGAGTTTGGACCCTGAAAGTGAGGGTTTTGGACCTAGAATTGAGGCTTTGAGCATTAAAAGAGGGATTTGGACCCTGAAAGTGAGGGCTTGGCACTAAAAATGAGGCACTGAGCATTAAAAGAGGGGTTTAGACCCTACAAGCGAAGGTTTGGGACCTAAAAATGAGGCTATGAGGCTAAAGGGAAAGGTTTGGACCCTGAAAGTGAGGCTTTGGGACCTAAAAATGAGGCACTGAGCGTTAAAAGAGGGGTTTGTCCCTGAAAGTGAGGCTTTGAGGTGTGAAACAGTGGTTTGGACCCTGAAAGTGATGGTTTGGATGATAAAAATGAGGCTTTGAGCTATAAAATGGGTTTGGACCCTAACAGTGAGGTTTGCGGTCCTAACTATAAGGCTTTGATGATAAAAGAGGGCCTTGGGTGCTTTAAAGTGAGTCTTTGGGACCAGAAAAATGAGGGTTTGAGCCTAAAAGTCAGGTTTGGGCCCTAAAACCGAGGGTCTGGTAGGTCAAAATGAGGCTTTGAGTGTAAAAGACAGGTTTGGATCCTAAAAGTGAAGGAATCACACCTAAAAATGAAGCCTGAATTGTTAAAAGAGGCGTTTGGACCCTGAAAGTGAGGATTTGGGTCGTTCAAAATGAGGCTTTGAACATTAAAAGAGGGATTTGTATCATAAAAGCGGAGCTTTGGGATTTAAAACTGAGACTCTGAGTCTTAGAAGAGGGGTTTTGACCCTAAAAGTGAGGGTTTGGACCCCAAGAATGTGGCTTTGTGCGATAAAAGAGGGGTTTGGACCCTAAAAGTGAGGGTTTGGGAGCCAAAAATGAGGCTATGAGGCTAAAGGAAATGTTTGGACCCTAAAAGTGAGGGTTTGGAATCTAGAAATGAGGCTTTGCAAGTGGAAAGAGGGCTTTGGACATTAAAAATGAGGATTTGGTATCTAAGAGTGAGGGTTGGGATGCTAAAAGTGAAACTCTGGAACCTAGAAATGAGGCTTTGAGGCTTAAAAGTGGGGTTTGGATGGTAAAAGTGACGCTTTGGGACCTAAAAATGAGGGTTTGATGCTACAAAGGATGGGTTTGAACCATAGTAGTGAGAGTTTGGGACCCAAAATTGAGGCTTGGGTTTAAAAAAATAGGCATTTGGATGCTAAAACTGAGGGTTTGTGACCTCAAAATGAGGGTTTGAGCATTAAAAGAGGGGTTAGGATCAGAAAAATGATGCTTTGAGAACAAAAACTGAGACTTCAAGATTTAAAGGAGGGCTTTGGACAATAAAACAAGGCATTGGGATCTAAAACTGAGGCTTTGAGCATTAAGAGAGGGGTTTGGACCTTGAAAGTGAGGGTTTGGGACCTAAAAGGAGGCACTGAGCGTTAAAAGAGGGGTTTGGACCAGAAAAATGAGGCTTTGCGACCTGCAAATGAACCTTTGACCCTAATTAGGATGGGTTTGGGACCTAGAATTGAGGCTTTGAGCATTAAAAGAGGGGTTTGGACCCTGAAAGTGAGGGTTTGAGCTGTAAAACAGTGGTTAGGACCCTGAAAGTGAGGTTTGCGGTCCTAACTATAAGGCTTTGATGATAAAAGAGGGGCTTGGGTGCTTTAAAGTGAGTCTTTGGGACCGGAAAATGAGGGTTTGCCCCCAAAAAGGAGGGGCCTGGACTGTATAAGTGAGGGTTTGGGACCTAAACGTGAGTCTTTGAGCCTAAAAGTCAGGTTTGGGCCCTAAAACTGAGGGTCTGGTAGGTCAAAATGAGGCTTTGAGTTTGTAATAGACGGGTTTGGATCCATACAAGTGAGGGAATCGCACCTAGATATGGGGCTTTAATTGTTAGAAGAGGTGTTTGGACCCTAAAAGTGGGGATTTGGGTCCTTACAATGAATCTTTTAGCCGTCAAAGTGGGCTGTGGCTCCTGAAAGTGAAGGTTTGGAATGCAAAAATGAGATGTTGAGTAATAAAAGAGGGGTTTGGACTCTAACAGTGAGGATTTGTGTGTTAAAAATGCGGCTTTGAACATTAAGAGAAGAGTTTGGACCCTGAAAGTGAGGGTTTTGGACCTAAAATTGAGGCTTTGAGCATTATGAGGGGTTTGGACCCTGAAAGTGAGGGCTTGGCACTAAAAATGAGGCACTGAGCATTAAAAGAGGGGTTTAGACCCTACAAGCGAAGGTTTGGGACCTAAAAATGAGGCTATGAGGCTAAAGGGAAAGGTTTGGACCCTGAAAGTGAGGCTTTGGGACCTAAAAATGAGGCACTGAGCGTTAAAAGAGGGGTTTGTCCCTGAAAGTGAGGCTTTGAGGTGTGAAACAGTGGTTTGGACCCTGAAAGTGATGGTTTGGATGATAAAAATGAGGCTTTGAGCTATAAAATGGGTTTGGACCCTAACAGTGAGGTTTGCGGTCCTAACTATAAGGCTTTGATGATAAAAGAGGGCCTTGGGTGCTTTAAAGTGAGTCTTTGGGACCGGAAAAATGAGGGTTTGAACCTAAAAGTCAGGTTTGGGCCCTAAAACCGAGGGTCTGGTAGGTCAAAATGAGGCTTTGAGTGTAAAAGACAGGTTTGGATCCTAAAAGTGAAGGAATCACACCTAAAAATGAAGCCTGAATTGTTAAAAGAGGCGTTTGGACCCTGAAAGTGAGGATTTGGGTCGTTCAAAATGAGGCTTTGAACATTAAAAGAGGGATTTGTATCATAAAAGTGGAGCTTTGGGATTTAAAACTGAGACTCTGAGTCTTAGAAGAGGGGTTTTGACCCTAAAAGTGAGGGTTTGGACCCCAAGAATGTGGCTTTGTGCGATAAAAGAGGGGTTTGGACCCTAAAAGTGAGGGTTTGGGAGCCAAAAATGAGGCTATGAGGCTAAAGGAAATGTTTGGACCCTAAAAGTGAGGGTTTGGAATCTAGAAATGAGGCTTTGCAAGTGGAAAGAGGGCTTTGGACATTAAAAATGAGGATTTGGTATCTAAGAGTGAGGGTTGGGATGCTAAAAGTGAAACTCTGGAACCTAGAAATGAGGCTTTGAGGCTTAAAAGTGGGGTTTGGATGGTAAAAGTGACGCTTTGGGACCTAAAAATGAGGGTTTGATGCTACAAAGGATGGGTTTGAACCATAGTAGTGAGAGTTTGGGACCCAAAATTGAGGCTTGGGTTTAAAAAAATAGGCATTTGGATGCTAAAACTGAGGGTTTGTGACCTCAAAATGAGGGTTTGAGCATTAAAAGAGGGGTTAGGATCAGAAAAATGATGCTTTGAGAACAAAAACTGAGACTTCAAGATTTAAAGGAGGGCTTTGGACAATAAAACAAGGCATTGGGATCTAAAACTGAGGCTTTGAGCATTAAGAGAGGGGTTTGGACCTTGAAAGTGAGGGTTTGGGACCTAAAAGGAGGCACTGAGCGTTAAAAGAGGGGTTTGGACCAGAAAAATGAGGCTTTGCGACCTGCAAATGAACCTTTGACCCTAATTAGGATGGGTTTGGGACCTAGAATTGAGGCTTTGAGCATTAAAAGAGGGATTTGGACCCTGAAAGTGAGGGCTTGGCACTAAAAATGAGGCACTGAGCATTAAAAGAGGGGTTTAGACCCTACAAGTGAAGGTTTGGGACCTAAAAATGAGGCTATGAGGCTAAAGGGAAAGGTTTGGACCCTGAAAGTGAGGCTTTGGGACCTAAAAATGAGGCACTGAGCGTTAAAAGAGGGGTTTGTCCCTGAAAGTGAGGCTTTGAGGTGTGAAACAGTGGTTTGGACCCTGAAAGTGATGGTTTGGATGATAAAAATGAGGCTTTGAGCTATAAAATGGGTTTGGACCCTAACAGTGAGGTTTGCGGTCCTAACTATAAGGCTTTGATGATAAAAGAGGGCCTTGGGTGCTTTAAAGTGAGTCTTTGGGACCGGAAAAATGAGGGTTTGAGCCTAAAAGTCAGGTTTGGGCCCTAAAACCGAGGGTCTGGTAGGTCAAAATGAGGCTTTGAGTGTAAAAGACAGGTTTGGATCCTAAAAGTGAAGGAATCACACCTAAAAATGAAGCCTGAATTGTTAAAAGAGGCGTTTGGACCCTGAAAGTGAGGATTTGGGTCGTTCAAAATGAGGCTTTGAACATTAAAAGAGGGATTTGTATCATAAAAGTGGAGCTTTGGGATTTAAAACTGAGACTCTGAGTCTTAGAAGAGGGGTTTTGACCCTAAAAGTGAGGGTTTGGACCCCAAGAATGTGGCTTTGTGCGATAAAAGAGGGGTTTGGACCCTAAAAGTGAGGGTTTGGGAGCCAAAAATGAGGCTATGACGCTAAAGGAAATGTTTGGACCCTAAAAGTGAGGGTTTGGAATCTAGAAATGAGGCTTTGCAAGTGGAAAGAGGGCTTTGGACATTAAAAATGAGGATTTGGTATCTAAGAGTGAGGGTTGGGATGCTAAAAGTGAAACTCTGGAACCTAGAAATGAGGCTTTGAGGCTTAAAAGCGGGGTTTGGATGGTAAAAGTGACGCTTTGGGACCTAAAAATGAGGGTTTGATGCTACAAAGGATGGGTTTGAACCATAGTAGTGAGAGTTTGGGACCCAAAATTGAGGCTTGGGTTTAAAAAAATAGGCATTTGGATGCTAAAACTGAGGGTTTGTGACCTCAAAATGAGGGTTTGAGCATTAAAAGAGGGGTTAGGATCAGAAAAATGATGCTTTGAGAACAAAAACTGAGACTTCAAGATTTAAAGGAGGGCTTTGGACAATAAAACAAGGCATTGGGATCTAAAACTGAGGCTTTGAGCATTAAGAGAGGGGTTTGGACCTTGAAAGTGAGGGTTTGGGACCTAAAATGAGGCACTGAGCGTTAAAAGAGGGGTTTGGACCAGAAAAATGAGGCTTTGCGACCTGCAAATGAACCTTTGACCCTAATTAGGATGGGTTTGGGACCTAGAATTGAGGCTTTGAGCATTAAAAGAGGGATTTGGACCCTGAAAGTGAGGGCTTGGCACTAAAAATGAGGCACTGAGCATTAAAAGAGGGGTTTAGACCCTACAAGTGAAGGTTTGGGACCTAAAAATGAGGCTATGAGGCTAAAGGGAAAGGTTTGGACCCTGAAAGTGAGGCTTTGGGACCTAAAAATGAGGCACTGAGCGTTAAAAGAGGGGTTTGTCCCTGAAAGTGAGGCTTTGAGGTGTGAAACAGTGGTTTGGACCCTGAAAGTGATGGTTTGGATGATAAAAATGAGGCTTTGAGCTATAAAATGGGTTTGGACCCTAACAGTGAGGTTTGCGGTCCTAACTATAAGGCTTTGATGATAAAAGAGGGCCTTGGGTGCTTTAAAGTGAGTCTTTGGGACCGGAAAAATGAGGGTTTGAGCCTAAAAGTCAGGTTTGGGCCCTAAAACCGAGGGTCTGGTAGGTCAAAATGAGGCTTTGAGTGTAAAAGACAGGTTTGGATCCTAAAAGTGAAGGAATCACACCTAAAAATGAAGCCTGAATTGTTAAAAGAGGCGTTTGGACCCTGAAAGTGAGGATTTGGGTCGTTCAAAATGAGGCTTTGAACATTAAAAGAGGGATTTGTATCATAAAAGTGGAGCTTTGGGATTTAAAACTGAGACTCTGAGTCTTAGAAGAGGGGTTTTGACCCTAAAAGTGAGGGTTTGGACCCCAAGAATGTGGCTTTGTGCGATAAAAGAGGGGTTTGGACCCTAAAA
This sequence comes from Phalacrocorax aristotelis, assembly GCF_949628215.1. Lineage (NCBI taxonomy): Eukaryota > Metazoa > Chordata > Aves > Suliformes > Phalacrocoracidae > Phalacrocorax > Phalacrocorax aristotelis. The sequence goes on along the minus strand of NW_027441295.1, from coordinate 139 downwards.
GTGAGGGTTTGGGAGCCAAAAATGAGGCTATGACGCTAAAGGAAATGTTTGGACCCTAAAAGTGAGGGTTTGGAATCTAGAAATGAGGCTTTGCAAGTGGAAAGAGGGCTTTGGACATTAAAAATGAGGATTTGGTATC